>NC_136416.1:174985567-175585567 GCF_051521515.1 Lactuca serriola | reverse complement strand
GCCCCTATTGAATGTCCTAGAGAAGGCAATGAATCTAAATGACTATTTTCCTCAGTTGAATCTGAATGACTTGGCATAGTCCTATCAGATGAAGGTTCAGATACCTCGTTAGTCTGGTTGTTATTAACAAAAGTAGTACCAAACTAAGTTTCATCCAGATTCTGAGCTGTATTAGAGCTATCCATTTGATGGTTAACACTCAAGTCATTTAGATCTATTAAATCACTCACATATTCAAAATTATTGTGATCATGATAATAAAAAGGGTCTACTGAATTACTAAAATCAAATTGATTATCAACAGTTGTTGACTTCATCTTAAATGGGAAAACTGACTCATAAAACTTCACATCCATGGAAACAAAAATAGAATTTGTATCAAGACTTAAAAGTTTATAACCCTTTTTTTTCAGAAGAATATCCTAACAAAACACACTTTTCAGCACGCTCAGAAAACATATCAAGATTATTAAGTTTTGTAGCAAAACACAGACTGCCAAAAACTCTTAAGTGATCAAAAATAGGCATTTTCTTAAACACTAATTCATAAGGAGATTGTCCTTTTAAAACTGAAGTTGGCATTCTATTTATCAAAAAAATTGAAGTTAGAATAGCCTCTCCCAAATATTTTATAGGAAGACTAGACTGAAAAAGCAAAGATCCAGCAACATTAAGAATATGTTTCCTTTCAATAATACCCTTTTGCTGGGGTGTATAAACATAGGTAGTTTGATGAATAATACCATTAATTTTAAAAAAATCTCCATCTTATGATTTAAAAACTCAGTTCCATTATCAGAACGAACTGTTTCAATTTTAGAATCAAACTGATTTACCAAAATATTAAAAAATGAAGTACAGCTAGCATAAACTTCATCTTTACTTTTTAAAAGATAAACCAAAGTAGCCCTTGTGAAATCATCCACAATAGTCAAGAAAAATTTATAGCCTTCTCTAGTAGACACTCTATAAGGACCCCATACATCTAAATGAATTAGTTCTCCAAGTTTAGATGAACTATGAACACTATGAGGAAAAGACTCACGAGTTTGTTTTACTTTGTGACAAACATCACAAGGAGGAAGACAAGAATTATCAAAGTTAAGAGTATCTTTTAAAGAATTTAAAGCTTGTTCAGTAGGATGACCTAATCTACTATGCCATGTAAGCTTAGAAACACAACACTTAACAGAATTACAAGAACTAATACCTTAGGAAAAGCATCTAGATAATACAATCCCCCAGACTCTCTACCATTCTCCACAAAATTTCTTTGATTGTAAACTCTGAATTTTACAACAATTTTCATTAAAAACAACTTCACAATTTGTGTCTTTGCATAACTTGTGAACAGAAAGAAGATTTACATTAAAACCAGGAACAGCAAAGACATCAAAAAAGTGTTAGTTTTTCAAAAAATTGTAAATTTCCAATTTTTTCAATTTTAGTAGAAGAACCATTAGGGTGATTAACAAGAAGATTCAATTTAGAAACATCAATAGTATCTTGCAACAAAGACTAAGATGAAGTCATATGTTGATTTGCACCTGAGTCAACAATCCACTTTTGATGATTGACAGTAGAGTGATAAACATTAAAAGAAGGAATACCGATCATATTAGCATTGACAGAAGTATCCTCAAAAGTTGAGGATCTTTCATTGATAAGACTCAAGAGCTTATGATATTGTTCACTTGTGAAACAATATGATCCATCATTTCCAGAGACACTAGAAATAACACCAGAAGAAGAGGCACTACTAGAAGGAACAGAACAAGAATTAACAGAAAAAGTCTTATTCTAATTTCTTTGATTATCACTAATAGACTCATTTCTAGGTTTAAAATATGTTGGATAACCAATCAGTTTATAACATCTGTCAATAAGATGTCCCTTAAGACCACAATTCTTACATTGCAAATTTTGATTTCTATCTCTATTAGAATTAGAACTCTTTTTATCATTAAATCTACTATTAAATGCAGATGATTGAGTTTTAGACACATTAGACAAAGAAGTCAAAATTCCACTCTTTTGATGAGACTCCTCTCTAGAAACAATTGAGAAAGCAGTTTTAACATTTGGAAGAGGTTCCAATAAAAGAATATGACTCTTTACTTGATTAAAAGAGTCATCAAGACCATTTAAAAACTGCATTAGCTTCATAAGTTTTGAATGATCATTATACTTAGTAGCAGCTTCACAAGTACACTCAGCAAGATTAGTAAGACCATCAAACTCTTTCCAAAGTGTATCTAGTTTGTTAAAGTATTCAGACAGAGAAGATCCATCTTGTTTAAGTGAATTAATTCGTTGATGTATATTGAAAATAACAAACCCATCAGCCTTATTATAAGTTTCAAAAAGTTCATTCCAAATGTCTACAGCAGATTCAGAATAAGCATGCCCAGAATAGATTGACTCGGACAAAGACCCAAGGATCCAAGAACACACTACAACATTAGCAGGTTCCCATTTTGAATACTTGAGTTCATCCTTAGAATCATTTATTACAGTTGCTTCTACAAACCCTAGTTTATTTCTAGCCTTAAGGCTCTTTATCATAGAGCTACGCCATACACAAAAATTAACGGTCCCAGTCAATTTAAAACTCACAACTGTAGTTACAGTATTATCATACGGATGTATATAAAGAGGATCATCGTAGTTCACATAATCAACCTTTGAACTACTACCAGTCTCAGGAAGAGAATCAGTCATATTCACACAAAATTAAGCCAAACAGAAGAGAACAAAGACTACTATGGTCCTTATATGTCCAAAGGGTCACCACAGTATGTCGGGGCCCAAGACAAGAATCATAGAGTAAAAAAACAACCACAGAGAATCAAGAAATAATAACTGGCGTACACAAGACAACCAGGAGCTATAAAATCTATAGCTAGAATAAGAATTAAAGGGAACAAGAAAACTCTCACAGAGCTATAAGCTGATCAGATGAAACGGATCGACTCCTATTGCTTCGTTCTCTTTTACGGGATAACGGTGATGAAATCCGTTATCAAGAGTTATTTCAGAGAATAGGATTAATCGACCAAAGAATGATGAATCAACTTGTCGATCAAGGATCTCCACTCGACGATGACAACAATCACTCAAGGATCTCCACTTGAAGACAAACCTGCAAGATTACAAAGAAACTCGCAGTACCAGAATCTCAAAAAAACTAGAAGATGATCCAGCTGATCAAACCGATGATCATCCAGATCAACAACAGAAACCACACTACAAACCCAACAATGAAGATCTACAAGGATCTAACCAAGAAAAAACACTAAAAAAAACAATAATACCTTTACGAAGATGATCATCAAGCAGAAATCGAAGCCCTAAAGCTCTGATACCATGTGAAAAAACAAAAAATCATCTTCCTTACATCATCATCTATTATATCAATTTAGGACAAATAGACAGATGGTTTTCAGATACTTACAAAGAAAACCTCACTACATAAATCCTACTCCACACTCTTAACAAAACTCTCATCCTAATCTATTGATTAAGAACAGACGAAGAACAATTAGGTTATACAAACCCTAACGTCTTATTACACACAGAGAGAACTAAGAGACTAACAAAGAAATATCTAGTGAATAATGACGAATCAGTCTTCAATCCATCAACTGTGACAACCCAAAATTTTCATTTGTACAAACTCTACAGTCAAACACTTCAATTAAAAGTCAAATTCATTTCTGCTAATTTGTAGCTCGGTTTAAAGTCCGTTTGGGGTATTTTTAAATATTTATTCTTTGAAAGAATAAACGAAAGGAAGTATACTTTAGGATTAGTGGTACAACATTTAAGTCACAAAACTCCAAGACTTAGGATTTTTCGGCCCAAATAGTGTTTGGACCGAAAACCCTAAAGGGTATATAAATGACACTTAGTCATTTTTACCATTCTTTTCCATTTCCAAGTCAAGAACAATCTCCCTCAAGTATCATCCAAAGATTTTTCGAGATCTTCAAGATTGTAAGTGTTTCCTTCCATGTTTAGTTGATCTCTTCCATTATCTAGTGATCTTACATGATTTCATCTGTGAAATCATTCCATTTTCTTAGATCTTCAAGTGTTCTTCAAGAACACCAAGAACACACACTAGTGTTTTAGTGCAGAAACAACTCTATAAGCCTCTAAATCGTAAGTATTACTCTCCTATACTTGTTATCTAGTTAAAACTCTTGATTTAGGACTTGAAATCGGCACTTATCCATGAAAAAATGGAGTTTTCGGTTTAGTGTATCTCCTTAGACCGAGAACCCTCATGAAGGGTGTAATATGACTCTAAACCTTTCCTAAGGCTAAGCATGAACCCTAGAAACCGACCCCATTGAGCATGACTCTTGAAAAGCATCATTTTTACAAGAGTTGATGAGTTTCGGTTGAATCTCCTTATACCGAGAACTCTATGACCGAAAGGTCATATGGATCGAGAATTCCATGACCAAAAGGTCATTTGGACCGAGAACTCATTTGGACAGAGGACCCTAAGAACCGAATACCACTTGGACCGAAAGCTCCATTTGGTAGCTATACACTCCTTTTATGCAATCCTAAGAGATTGTAACACTTCTATTTAAGAAATTCTCAGTCCTAAAGGAGTAATACTTTACTTAATTAGTTGTATAAACACTAATTACATACATATATGTGTCTTTATATGCTAAATAGGATCCGTGGGTGCTTAAGTATTCACTTGACACTTAGCATCTTTATTCTGATCTTACATTCGCATCACTCACTACAGGTGAGTTCATACCCCCTTAATCAACCTTTTAAATGATTTTAAATGCTCTTATGGGGGGATACAAGTTGAATATCATAGTTATTATATCAATCACATGTGATTAATAACTATCAGTCGATGGATTTAATATACTTTCAAACTGTTTTACCAAACATACGACTTCATACTGCTTATCAAACTATGTTACATGTTAAACTCCTTATCAAATTCACTTTTGTATACCAAACCTTTCTTTTACAGTTTTCAAACTTATATATTGTTAAAACCATGTCTACTACATATATAGTTATATAAATAAGGTTTGAAGGACTTAGGACTGATAACTCACTTTACTTCATGTTCCTTGTTTGGTTGTGGACTTAGAGTACCCAATTGTTTGTCCAAGTGTTGTTGAATCCTTAGGGCTGTTTGGTAGCATCTGAAGTATTCATATCTGGATGATGTAGAGACCTGGATGATGCAGAGGCTCTGTATGAATCAGTATCTTAATGATAAATTGATGTTTGGTCAGTCATCTGAACGTTTGTCTCTTAATGATGAAAATGACCATTTTAACCCTCTAAACTATTTGTTGTTGTTTGACATGACATTTAAACGCCTCTATTGAACGATACCGAATTTGTAAAAAAATATAAATAAAATACAAAACGATATATAAAATCCAAATTAAACATTAAAAAAATCCAAATTAAAATTTACAACATCTAAAATTGTATTATGTTTTCAACCTTTGCTAAATTCTTCCACCAGTTCGCTTTCAAACTACTCCCTTCAGGTCCATAAGCTATAATTTCTTAAATACAAGCTTCAAGAAATGTCACACCTTCTATCTGTTTCCAATTAATTCTAGACATTTTTTGTGCCATTGTGCCCTCCCTAGTATTCAAAATCCAGCAGGTTTCAGCATGCAATTTTGAACAGGTTTCAACCATTTTGAACTTTTTATTCATAACAACAAAACCCAACAACAACAGAGCAGCAAAAATCGAGCAAGAACATAACAGATTTCGAGCTTGAAAATTTGAACAACAACATAGCAAAAATCGAGCAAGAACAACAGAGCAAGCAAGAACATAAACCTAATTTCACACAAGTTTCAACAAAGAAAGAAGAAACCTCAGCAAAAACAGATCAGAAACAAGCTTCAAGTTGACCAAAAGTATGCTTAAAATATCGATTTAACAGATTTAGGACATGAAACAATCAATTTCACAGAAATCGATTAGCCAAAGATAAGAACACAATGAACAAGAGATAGAGATAGAGAGAGAGAGAGAGAGAGAGAGAGATAGGGGGAACATACCAGCGAGGAGGGAGGTGACGAGGACGGAGGCGGAGGTGGATTGGCATTGTTGCAAGTCCGATGGCAACGTGAGAATCACCAAGAAACAGA
Source organism: Lactuca serriola (assembly GCF_051521515.1). Lineage (NCBI taxonomy): Eukaryota > Viridiplantae > Streptophyta > Magnoliopsida > Asterales > Asteraceae > Lactuca > Lactuca serriola. Next base: position 175,579,403 of record NC_136416.1, on the reverse strand, counting down.
GAACGATGTCGATGGGAGAAGAGGGGGAAAGAAAAAACAAAAAAGAGGCGAACGTTTCTTTTCTTTAGGGTTAAGGGTATAAGATGGAAAAAATTTCATCCAGACTTGTTATCACATCTAACCGATCAAAACCACTTTTACTTATGTCTGACCGATTAAGAGGCTGAGAAAACTCCAACCAAACGCTCTGAATCTGAATGATTCAGATCTAGCCTCTTTATGATATCATTAAGAGGCCAAACAAACAGCCCCTTAGTTATATATTATGTATATATGTATAGATTATAAAGACTTTTATCTCATTTCAATACATTCAGTCATACAAACAAGTCTACTAGTAAACTATAATAGGTATAGTTTAGGGTTATACACTTACTACTTCTAGTCCAATGAAGCATACAAAGAGTCAGTTCATTCATGAGTCACTACTTACTATTATGAGAAACTATACAACGATACTATTATGAGAAACTATACAACGATACTATGATGAGAAACAATACATTCACTACACAAGTACATACATTACATATACAAGTATACTATAACATAAATGTGATCCACTGTATCGGAGCACGTCTTCATTGCCATGGCCCGAGTTGTATCCAGAATCTCCTGGAGGGAGAGCGTGAGTTTGCGTATAGATCTATACTGGATTGACTATCCTACACCTTGTTGCTAGCTACAGTGGGACCTGTAGGTCTTCGGGTGCCAAATGTCATTTCTTTTGACGACTTACATTGTCGTGTTCATAGTCGATAGTATGGTACAATTAATCACATAATACCTTGATATAAATCCGGTTTAAGGTAGTTAGTACAGCAGTAGTTATTATAATACAACACTACAGTACTACATTAATTTACCCTTTACATTTATTGGGTGATCACTTCACTTAAACGTTAATGTACAAACTATATTTTGAAAATGATAGTTACACTTAGGAAAATTATACACTTTTACAAGAAACAAACATACATAACAGTTGTGCCTTGGTAGAAGGCTACTTTTAGTAGAAAATATACGATTTTCTAGGAGTTACAAACTTTTACAAACATTTACATACTTTTACTACAAACGTTTACAAACTCGTACTTCAAACATTGTTTCAAACATTTTGATACAATCATAGACACTAAATACTTATGAATTCACTAGCTTTAATGTTGATAAACTCTTTCAAAATAACTTGTATTCTTAGGTCATCAATAGACAGGTACCGATGCCAGCTGTTGAGAAGATGGAGCGCATACAAGACCCATCTTTTATTTTGATTCATATTTTGGTGTCTCATAAACTACAGAACACACTTGTATTAAGATTATATATTTAATGTAATGGATGATGTTGTTTACTTGTTTACTAGTATACTGTGTTGTGATACTATACATGACGTCCTCCGCCCCAGAACGTTTCCTCCGTTCTTGGTTTTGGGGTGTGACAACAACATATACTCCGGGTAAACGGATAATATGACCCGCGTGTTAACCCGTATGATTAATAAGCAGAACCTTCAACCTTAGTCCACAACTTATATTAATTAACACTATCAATCAATATACTCTAAATTCATATCAAATCTTATCCATATAACTTCCACATAACACCCTGCACAATCTCAAATGACAAGTTTGTAACATTGATTGTAATATTGACAATATTTAACAGCACGGTGTCTCAATTGAAGGGTAAGGGAGTGAAGCTTAAATATATTTGTAAAATGAGAGTTGGTAATGGTAAAAAAAACTAGATTTTGGAAAGATGTGTGGTTGGGAGAAGCTTCCTTTTGTGTCTCTTTTCCAAGATTATACTTGCTAGAGTGTCATAAAGACGTGTCTAGTGTTGAAAAAATGATTTACCCTTTAGTTCAGTTTCCGCAGGAGTCCGAGGGGAGGGGCGAGAGTGTTCAAGAGTAAGCTCTTGGCTTTATTCAGTTTCTTTATCTTCGACGAAGGATAGGTGGGTCTAGTTTTCTAATAATCCAGGCAATCTCTTGGTTGCTTCAGCCCATTCCTTGGTTAATGGTCTATTGTTACATGCTTCTTCGGTTCTTACTAAATGGTGCGTCTTCTTCCCATCAAAGTTAATGTTTTTGCTTGGAAGTTGGTATTAGACAAGCTTTGTACTCATCCTAACCTTTCGAAGAGAGGTTTGGATATTTCGAGCTTATGCTGCCTGATTTGTAGTAATAACGTGGAATCAGTTAGGGTATATTTGGTTGTGGAAAATTTTCCAGTTTTCTAGGAAAATTTTCCAAAAAAACGGAAATTTTAAAACGCATGGTTGGTTCAGTTTTCTAAGAAAATGAAAATTTTCAGCTTTCCAATTTGTATGTAAATTAGAAAAGTGATTTTTATAGTTTTTCAAAGTTTTCCAAATTTCTAATATGGAAAATGAAAACTCCACCGGTTCCAACCAAACGCATTTTTTAAAATTTTCATTGAAAACTGAAAATGAGAACGCAATTTCATTTTCTAGAAAACATTTTCTTAAAAAATGAAAACAATTTTCCACAACCAAACACACCCTTAATATGTTCTTTTTCTTGTCCGTTGGTGTTGGCTCTTTTGGAGAAAACAATGAGATGGTGGGGTTTAAATTGTCCCATGAACTTTTCCCATGGTGATTGGCTTGTCTGGTTCGGGAATCTGCGTCTTCAAGCAGTTTTCTTGGTTATGTGGTGGCATATTTGGAGTTTTAGGAACAAGTTACTTTTTGATAAGGTCATTCCTAAAAAAAGCCTTGTTTTTTAGAATATAGTTAGGCAGCTTATACTTCATGTCATAGTAGGTGGAAGGATTCATTTACTTGAGTTTGTTGGTTGCAAAACTCATCTCTTGTTGTCATGTGAAGTTGTGTTTTTTTCTAGTTTCTTATTAGTTTTGTTTTTTATAAAATCTTCGTTGTTCTAAAAAAAATGAACTCACAACTTTACTAAGGTCTACTAGATGCTTTTTCTCCGGCTATCAAATTTTAGAAAAACAAACTATTGTTTTTAGGGCTGTAAACGAACTGAACATTCAGCGAACTGTTCGTTAACCGTTCGGCGGGAAGTTCGTTTATTTAATAAATGAACGAACATAAACACAAATTCTCGTTCGTTTAGTTAAACGAACGAACATGAACAATGATCTTGTTCGTTCAATTATGTTGTTCGTTTACATTTGTTTATGTTCGTTCGTATATGTTTTTTCAATGTTCATATATGCTTAATTGTATTTGATTTCATTACTATATTATATGTTCATTTATGTTCATATATGTTTGAATTATGTTTGTTTATCTTTATTCATTTGTATTCGTTCATTTATGTTCGTTTAGCATGTGCACGAACATAAACAAACAAAAATGAACAATGCAATTTGTTAACCGGACGAACATGAACAACAAAACTCGTTCGTTTATCAGTTCGCATTCGTTCATTTGTTTGGCTAACTTAAACGAACGAATATGAACAAGCCATGTTCGTGTTCGTTCGGTTCGTTTACAGCCTTAATTGTTTTGATTTGATTTTATAACTCTATTCACTTTATAGTTAGTAATCAGATAATATAAGGTTTTTTTTTAAAAAAAATTATTATCGAAAGTATCTTAAGAAGAGGCCATTTAAAAGTTCTTGGTGAACTGTTTTTCAGCAACCCAAACCCGTTGCGAGTGTCATCGGTGGAAGAGTTTTGTGCGACTCATGTTAGTGGAAAGGGAATATCGTAACGACTATTTACATATTTAGTCCTTTAAGTCTAGAGGTGTTACTTATTTCGGTCCAAGGGCAAGAAAGTCTTTTTACATTGGACTCAACAGAAACGATATTAGCCAAAATTACCAAAGTAGATGAGCTATGAAATCACAACCATTGTTTGTGCTAAATCTCAAGACTTACACTAAAACTATGATAAAGTATCAACCAGTGAGACCAAATACTATGAGAATAATATTAAAGAAAATTAATCCAAAATACTCCATGGTAGTCCAAAATTTCATAAGAGCGATATCAAAAAGATTAATACATTGAAGTCCATAATACTCCATCACAGTCCCTAGATTTCATGATTAGTGCTCAAGTATGTCCGATTTAATTGAGGTGGCAAAATAAAAGCAAAAAAATATGATTATCGAAACGGGTTATCAATAATACCACCTAAGACAAGTTTTAATAACAAACTAAAAACGTAATTTAAGAAATATTAATCAATGTCTTGTAATTGTTGCACGTTTCTTGGTGGATGTTTCTAAAATTTCAAAATCAATACTAATTTCAGTTGAAGATAAAACATTGTCTATATTTTATATTTGTTTGTTTCGAGAATCATCTCAATGTGTGTACAAACCATAAAAGATATGTCAACCTAAAAATTATCATATACTATTCAAATAAATAAATAAATAATCTCCAGTAAGGTGTGTCTATAGACACATGTTTTTGTTATGTGGACTCTCACTTGATCAAAACAATATGTGTTCAAGATTATGAGAAATTAAATATTCTATTATATTTTATTCCTATTAATCTTCCAATCTATTTAAATGATGACATGTGTCATATTAGTATGCTAAAATATCATTAAATTTTATTAAATGAACATTAAATGTTACATATTTTACTATTTTATTGGGTATGAGGATATATAGAAACAAAAAGTAGGATGATATTTAATTTCTCCAAGATTATATATTGATTGAGTAGTTGCAAAGTGGTTGCACGGTTAAAGACAACAATCAGATGAATTTCATTTATGATCTTAACTTCTCTAATATATATTTAGGTGTTTTTTTTTAACTTTCCTTTAATATAAAATATCTCCTATCGAAAAGTATGATATTCTAGACCTAAAGCTTTAGTACACTAAAAATGAAAATGCTCGATGAAGGAAAAAGAGTAAATTACTTTTTTTTTGTTTATAAAGTGAAGATGTTTTATGAATTTTGGTCCTAAAAAATCTTTCTTGCAATTTTGATCATTTCTTATAATATATTGGTCTCAACTCCAAAACAACAGTTTATTTTAGAAAAATAGATTATTGTTTTGATTTGATACCAAAATATTTTTATTGCAATTCTAGTCCTTATTTGAATTTTTTAAAACTATCTTTGTTCCAAATAAAATGACTATCTTTTTGGACCAAATTTATAAAATTCAGTTTTATTCGTGAAAAAATAGTCACTTGACTTGAAGAGAAGTGCTATAACTCTATTAGAACATCAAATAGAGATCACACTTATGAAAAGAAAAAACGTTTTCGAGACCAAATTGCATAAACCAATATCGAAGGCCAAATATGTAATTTACTCTATAGTCATTTTACTTGGAATATGAACCAACAAAAAAAAATATCAAAAAGCTATTGAGACCAAAAGTTTTCTTAAAAATAGAATTATACTAAAAAACCAGCATGAAATTTTCAAAAAAAAAAAAAAAAAAAGAGTAAAATACCTTTTTGGCCTCTAAGTTTATTGATTTTACGATTTTGGTCCCAAAAAAATTAATATAATACTTTTGGTCCTTATTTGATGTTTCATAACAATTTTGCTCCGTATTCCAACTAAATTAACTATTTTATCCATCAATATTTTTTAAAAGTATACAGTTATTTATTTTAGGGTTAATTTTGTATTTATACGATAACATTTCATATTTTTCACGCTTTATGAAATGGTGTTGTTTTTTATACAAAAGATGAAAAGGTATTTCTAAAGAAAACCAAATCACATGACCACTTAACTTGAAAACCGTTAGATATATGGCATGTTTTTAGGTTAAGGGTGGGAGAAGATGAGGTGGAGCACTTTGAGTGAGAAAAAACGATAATATGGCTTAGACATCACCAATTCAAAAAGCTTCACAGACGCTCAGTGTTGTAAAACTCACCGAGTTGGCCGATTACTCTTCAGAGTACTCGTTACTCGATCCCTTACCAAGACAAGTTGCAAAATCCCGAGTACTCCCCGATCGACCCCTTACTGAACTCAGCAATGTTATAAAATCCGGTCAACTCGGTGATTAATATGTATAATATAATTAATGATTTATTATTTAATACACTCACATGTGATTATTACTACATATATATCTTAAATGTTCAGTAATTATTTACGAAATGAGACCATTAGGTGTTTTTTAATTTTTGTGTATTCACATGTATCTAATTTTGTTGTATATTTCTTTCAACTTTTGATTTTGACTTTTGATTTTGATATATATAATGTCCCTAAAAATATTTCTACATGAATTGCCGAATCCGAGTACTCCCGAGTACTCACTACTCGGTAGTCGGTCGAACAGGTATCAAGTAACAAATTCTACAACCTTGCATACACTCACTTTAAGTCTAACAATCATAACATGTGGCTTTGAGGATCCATATATAGGTTTCACAATCATATAAACAAGCTCAATAAAAGTATATTTAACTGATAAATAAATAAATAAAATAATATTTACTTGAGCTTGTTAATTCCATGAGAACACCTTCTCCAATAAATAAAAAGCTCCTATTATGGATGCTTATGAATTTTAGTAACTTTGATGCGTTAATTTCATCAAGTTGCAAAAGGTTTTTTTTATTAGTAAGCTAAAATTTTGTAGGGGTTCACTAGCAAAAAGTATGATCCAGGAGACCAAGTAATTAGATTAAAGCGAAAATAAAATTGCAAAGTTTAAGTTGGATTCATGTACAAACACAGTTGTAATTTTATTTAAGTTCCCTTCGTTTATGGTTAATTCTCTACAATATGTGCCTCTATTCCTTTATGATTATATGTACATAGGATTGATTCATCATCTACAAACACAACATTTACCATTGATTCCCTAGAAGTAGAAGCAACAAGTAAACTATTCTTGAATTTCAGGATGCCCATTATTATTATGTGAATTACGCGTGTTGTTGGGGTTAAAATGTGACTTCAATCCAATCCAACATTGGTAATAATCATGATCCACATACGATGATTCAAGAGCCCATGGGCAAATACGTGGCATTAGACATGATTCAAACATGAAGGCCATTGTGTCCCTTATTCTATGTGGCCCAACATTATCACCACCCGCAATTGTCGCCTATAGACAATATAAAAAAAACTAGATACCATGAAATGTCAAAGTATAATTATAAAAAAAAATATATTTAATTTTTTAAAAAAAATATTTAATTTAAGAGTATATGAATAAAAGTAATTTAATTCCAAGAAGCTTACCTCGTAGGTTTTTGTGTCGGGACCATGAGGAGTCATACAACTATGAAGACTCGCACCACCAGGGAGAAATCCGTCCGCTTTTGCCTGAAAATGTCATTTCTTTAGTTACTATCAAAACAAGACGGGACAACGACTCACTCTCTGATCTTTTTTCTGTACAAAAAGACGTAAATACCCTCATCATCAATCATATCCCTACAAAGTTTGTCCAGTCATGTCCTGAACTGTCATGACGTCATGTCCAGTCTAGTCGAGTCATGACGTCATGTCTAGTCTAGTCGAGTCATGACCTGAACTGTCATGACGTCATGTTGTGAACTGTCATGACGTCATGTTGTGAACTGTCATGACGTCATGTCGTGAGCCTATCTTGTCCAGTCATGTCATGTATTGATCTGTCATGTCATGTCTTGATCTGTCATGTCATGTCATGTGTAACAAATGTAGTGGAAGAGTACCTCGTATCCTCCATGGATAAGACCCATAAATTCACTCATACAATTGCGGTGGTAGTAAGGAGGTCTAAAAGTATGCTCCGCCACCAACCACCGTGGAGGAAATATCACAAAATCAAGCAATGCAACCCCAGGTTTATCAGTCGGTGCGGTCAACACTGCATTAAAATTTACAAAATGAATCCTTTATTATATCATCATCAAAATACATTGCTATTTCTTACACTTAACCCATATCATAAAACATATAAATCAATCTTGTAAATGAACAAAAATTATCTCATTTACTAAAAGAAGATCACACTCACCCGTGTTTATTGATGGATCACCATGGTCAACCAAAACCGTATTATACGGGCAAAACTTGCTTAGATCATACTGCAAACAAAATACATGTAAATCTTTATATATATACTTAGATATAGAGTAAATTACAAGTTTGGTCCCTGAGTATTGTTGAATTTTGCAATTATCATCTCTCTTGAGGTTCTTGCGACATTTTTGGTTCATATTCCAAGTATAATGACTATGGTCCTTGGATATAGGCTATATAAAAATCAATTTACTTGATACAGGGACTAAAAGCGTTATAAAAACTTCAAATAAGGAGCAAAATTGTACGAGAAAACTCATTGGGACCAAAATGGAGAAAAGAAGCTATACTCGGGGACCAAAAATGTAATTTACTCATGATTGTAAATCAAACATACATAAGAAACTATAATGAAAAAAATGTGTACCTTATAAGGGACATAATTGCCATGCCAAGCAACAACATTGAATGGTGAAAAATCTTGTCTAGCAGTAAAAAGTTCACCACCAAATTTCTGTATAATTGTATAACCTGGACGAGATTCCTGTTCAAATGAAGCTGTGGGGACAAAAAAATCCTTTGGGGAAGCAAGCCCATTTGCACCTAAAAGCAACACCAAGTTAAAAAAGACAAAAATACCCTTATAGAGATACAAGGGATAGTTCATAGTAGTAGGTTAATTACCTATTGGCCCAAGATCAGGGAGTTGGAAATGAGTACCAAAAACTTCAGCAACATAACCACGTGAAGGGCCATCTGGTAAATCAATAGTAAATCGGAATCCTTGAGGGAGGATTACAATTTCACCAGGTGAAACTTGTAGTTTTCCACATTCTGTAGTGACCCACAACCCTAAAAATAAAAATGTTTTATTATAATTTATAAATTTATAATCACAAGTTCCATAATCATGAAGGGTAAAAAGATGCGTTGAAAATGTGGACACTTACTTCCAGTTTGAGGAACTATCAAGAAGTCGCCATCTGCATTGCAGAAAGCAGAGTTTTCCATAGATATGTTTGCAGTGTACCTACATGATCATGAAGACAACACTTAATGCAGTAAACGAATGCCAGATTGTATAAGGTACAACATTTGAAGCATATGTTACATGTGAATGGCGAAACCATGTCTAAGGAATGAACTACCAGCTCCACATACAGAATAGAGCCCATCAACAAAGTCTGTTGGTTCATCAGGAATATCAACAGGTTTCCATCGAATTTGTGTGGGGTTAATTGCACTGTTGACCTGGCTGAATTCACTTAGTAGCTTCTCATGTTTGGGAGCTCTTGGTTTAAATGGTTCGTGTGTGACTGAAGGTTTGATCCGATATAGCCAACTGTTGAAACAGAAATAGCATGAACATGTGAAAAAATTGGATGTTGCGAAAATCATAAACCAAATCTTATATGAATCAAAATACTGTGAGATGTAACAATTAGGCGCCAGTATTCATGTATTTTGAGTTTAGTATTCAGCAATTAGTATGTATATGATTATATGAATCCGATGCAAATTGGAAGTTGGTTGAATTTGTAGAAGGCATACTCTTACAGAACTTAAATCGAAACTAAATTTAAACGAATAACGGTCGATTAGATTGATCAAGCATAATGAACCAATGATCTACGATTATCAGACTAGTGAACCAAGTTATTTTAACAATTTACATCTTACACGACTCTTCAGATATACTTCCCGACCAAAAAACTAAGTCACAGAACAAAGAGTTGTTCACTCGAATTTGCATAAGCAATACCTAGAATCGCAAAAGATCGAATAGCAACTTCATGTACAACGATTAACTAAAATCGGTATGGATAATTGTGAATATTAACTTCAAAAAACAGGAAAACAGTAGAAGAAGCAGAAGCGTGATTTAATGGAACTCTTCCAATACTAGAAAAGTTGTTTAAACAAAAATATAAAATGATGCGTATAAAGTGAGTAAGTACTGGACCTTCGTTGATTGAGCTTGCGAGGAGCGGTGAAAGAGGTGCCGGAGATCTGTTCGGCGTAGAGACCAAGGGGGCAAACCAGTGGACTGTTTTGACCTTGAGGGAGAGCTCCGGCTATCGCCTCCGATGAGAAGTGGTTTCCGAAGCCGGACTGGTAGTCGGAATCTGCAGAAGGGAAGTCGGAAGATTTGGGAGCCATCGAGAACAGGAATCAGAAGAAATGAGGGAAAAATAAGATTCAGTTCATTATAAACGAACTAAAGGTGTCACGTTGGGAGGGAGATGCAGATATATACTGACGTGTAGTCGATAGTCTTCGCCGTCAATAAATGTTATACCGAGTAGAAACGGCTAATCACATCACATATCAAAATAAAAAGGAAATTAAGTTTTTTTTTGAACGGCAAATGCATTAAAGATTCCAATTAAACCACGAGATAGAATTAAACTTCGATCTATTTTTAATCCAATTGAAAGCAAGAATTTGAATATCATCTGTCGTCTTGAGATGCGAACATCTCTTCTTCTTAAAAACAAAGTCATTGCGAGTTCTCCATATACACCACAACACCGACTATGTTAACATCAACCTGAGCTTCAGTCTCTTCTTATTAATGCCCGAGGAAATCAAAACAGTATTTTTAAGCTCATCATAATTATTGGGAATGCTAGGCAGTAAGTCACTCCAATTACTAAACCAAGACCATATCTTCTTTGAGAACGAGCACTGTGAAAAAATATGCTCAACTGATTCCTCTATTTCCCTGTAGAAGTGACAAGTAACAGAATCCAACAAAATTCCTTTTTCCACAAGCTTGCAAGCCACCGGAATTCTATTGCAAAGCAGCCTCCAAACGAAACAATTCACTTTAATTGGAACCTATTTCACCCCATGAAAATCTCACATATGATTATGGATATCCAAATTATAGAGAAAATATTGGAAATTAAGTAATCTCACCATTTTTTGTGGTTTCTTTTTTTTTTAAATAATCATTTAGATTTTTTTTTAAATGACCTTTTTGTTCGGAATGTATTCTTGATTTGAATTTTGAAATTGGTTAACAAGTAAAATGATTCAATTCGGTAACGTGGTCCTCCTATATATAACACTAGACGAATTCCCGCGCGTTGCGCGACAAAGATTAAAAATATATTGTTAAAATATTGAAAAATATATGTTTAAAATGATTATGTTATTGTCATTAACTTTAAGATAATATTTTTACACTAATATATATATATATATATATATATATATATATATATATATATATAATTTTTAATAATAATATTCATTGACATCAATTCACATTCCTCATTAATAGAATTAAATATAATTATCTATTTAGTATTATATTTAACAATTATTATTATTGATTAATTATATTTTTACTTATGCGATCATTTTCTAATTTCAATAATGATGTTCATTTAAAATACAATTTATTTATAGCTAAATGTAATTTATAATTTGATGTTATTATCATTTAAAATTGTTATTCATTAATTTTAAACCACTTATTATTAATAATAAGTTAAAGAAGTCTTTTAAGAAACACTTAATATTATTATTAAAATGTGAAACATACACTAAATAATAAAGTGTTAAGATAGACAATTTGCATTTCAAAAGAGTCTTGCATGGATAATATGACATATCTATGTAATTTGATTTTATTATTTATAATTATTGCTTATTAATTTTAAAACCACCTGTTATTATTAATAAGTGAAAGAAACTTTTAAAAAACACTTATTATTATAATTAAAATGTTAAACATATACTAAAAAGGTGATAAGATAGACAATTTGCATTTTAAAAAATGCTTACATGGATAATATGGATAATATGACATATCCATGATTTTTAATTAATTATTGTTTTGAAGCAACATGAACATACAAACATGTATACAATAGTTAATTAAATATTATATATATTACCTTTCATAACATATGATCGATAATATGAATCTAATCTAATTTACATTAAAATTTCAACCATAACATACAATGATATTTTGAAAAGAATACTTAAATCAAGAAAAATCAAAAAAGAATTAGTATATAACAAATTTATAAATTAAAAACTTCAACATAATAACATGGCTCGAAAAATTGTTCAAAGCCCTCAAACCAATACAAAAAACTTTAAACTTGTTTTCTTTGTGAATTTTGTATGTGATTTGTATTTGTGTGTCTACTTAAAAATATTGACATTTTTATAGTAGAGTATCCATCAATTATTTATTAAATATATTATATAAGTTATAAAACCTTTGAGTTGTTAATTATTATTAAGAGACTTTTGAGTGGTATTTATTAAAATATGAGATTTCAAATGCATGAGGTGTTTGTAAATTTTTATGGGGGTTTCAAATGCATGAGGTTCAAGGAAAAATGTTAGCTTTATAAGTATGTATGATATCAGATCATGGGTTTGAAATTGGTGTTTTGGACTTCATTTTAAACTTATTGTTTCGGACTACGTCAAATTCATAGAATGTCTTTTTCTAGCAGTGAAGAAATTCATTTTTTTGGTATATGTTGATTCTTTTTATGATTATATGTTTTTATTTGTAAGCTTTCGTTTTTCATATGAATTGATGTGATTACATAGCTATAAATCATTTTCCTACGAATTTTTGTTATTGTTAGGCTTTTGTGTGATTATATGTGGGTATATTTGTGCACTAAAAACAATTCTTTTTTTTTAAATCTAGTTTTGAATATGTTCGGAAAAACTTCGAAATAGTGGTTTGGGATGCAGCCTCGAACATAGTCATTATAGTCCAAAATGTAGTCTGGAACTTAGTTATTTTTACTCTGGAGCATATAGTTATGGTTGTAAACGAATCGAACGATCACGAACAAGGGCTTGTTCATTTTTGTTCGTTTAAGTTAGCCGAACAAATAAACGAACACGAACGGATAAACGAACGATTTTTCTTGTTCATGTTTGTTCGTTTATGTTCGTGAACATGCTAAACGAACATAAACAAATGAACAAAGATAAACAAACATAATTGAACCTATATGAACATATAATATAGTAATGTAATCAAACACAATTAAGCATATATGAACATAAAAAGAACTTATATAAACGAATAGCATAAACGAACGTTCACGAACATAATCGAACGAACGAGACCATTGTTCATGTTTGTTCGTTTAACTAAATGAACGAGAATTTGTGTTCATATGTGTTCATTTATTAAATAAACAACCATAAACGAACTTCCCGCCGAACGGTTCACGAACAGTTCGTTGAACGTTCAGTTCGTTTATAGCCCTACATATAGTAAATGACTAATTAAAATTCATTTCATTATGGCATGACAGAACTGATGGGTTTTCTAGATTACAAAATAAAATTAATCAAATATGATTTGTAAAGCGAAATTTCACATAAACAATTACGGGCACATGCAACCTGGAAATTTATGGTTTTTTTTCATAATAACAACATACTTTGAAAAACTAAATAACCATAGCTAAAATCGAAAATCACACAGTTTAGTTCACATACATTTTGTTATTTTCGAAAATAATAACCAACTTGGAAGAACCCTTCTTTGGAATGCTAGTCCCAATAATTTGAAAGCCTCTAATGTGTCACACCCAATAATTGAAAATCAAGTGTGTGTGTGTGTGTATAATAGCAGTAAATTGAATATGATAAGAATATAGAAAATTTTATTTACTTGTGAGGATATCACTATGGCAGGGATGAAGATTGAAGACTTGAATGGCTTGAGGATTATGCAAAATTTCTTATACGTGATGTTTTTTCTTGGTATACATTATCCGTTTATATAGTGATATGAGGGTAATTGTGTAAACTTCAAAAAAAGTAAAATGCAATACGATTGACTTCTCTCCAAATCTCTCCAATTTTGGAGGAAGATTAGGAGGGAAGATCTTCCCTTATCGCCTCTTTTTTTCTTTCGAAATCATCCCAAAAAAATCGAGGAACAAGATCTTATCATCCTTTCCTTTCAATTCCTACCAATTACCTCCCCTTCCCTCCTTAAATGAGACTTGAGAGCGAGGTGTTATAAAGCAAAGCAACAACGGGAGTTTCAGATTATTGATTTGGATCTGGCGACTTGCAAATCCTCCATGCTTTGAAACTAAGTTGATTCAGCCCTAAATATACTCTCTTTGTTCGTTTAAGGTCTCCATCTCCTCCCTTGAGCCTAGAACCGACGGAATTGAGAGAGAAATAGGAGGTATCAATCTAGGGTTTTTTAGAATAGGAGTTTGAGTTGATTTCTTCGACTTGCAGGACATCTCCAATGTATGTCTCGATTATACTTGGTCCCTAGAGTCCATCCTAAATTCTTTTCAGTGTTGTGGTGGCCGAAGCAGCCTTTGGTTGCCCTCAATAGCCGTGAAGCCCTTTATTTTGAAATTTTCTCATTTTAAGCTTTGGTTGTCGAGTTTAGCTAAGTTCTAAACATTTTAATCACTCCTAAAGATATATATATATATATATATATATATATATATATATATATATATATATATATGTTCCCTTGACACTTAGAAACAAGTATATATGATTGGATCTAAAGAAAAGCACCAAAAACACATAAAAACCTCTATATGCTCTCCATTTTAGCAGGATTTCCATTTTAATTTATTATGTCGAGTTCAATGGGCTTTATTATGGTTAAGGCTGTTTCTAGGTCCCTTGGACACCTAGAAACAAGACCGTGCTTCAGGAAAAAAGATTGATCAACTCAAAATGCCTCGAAACCTCCTCGTGAACTCATATGTCGGGATTTTGTTAATGTGTGATTTTGGTTCCTATTTAAGGTTATGGATATGTGTTAAACTTTGCTTAGGTTTATAGGGCTATTACTAGGCTCCCTTAATTCATTTGGAATTGTGTTGATGTATTAAGTCAACAAACATCTTTTTATACATGATTTTTGTCCTGAAAACCCATAAATCGTATAGCTTCACTTTGTAAATAATTTTGTGATGGGTTTTACATGTAATTATGTGGAAAAATCATATACTCTTAAGGGGACATGCAACCTACTTTGATCTATGATGGGTGGATTTAGTTGTATGGGTGGTGTTTCATAAATCTCTTGGCGAGGGTTGAGACTAGATTTGGGTTATAGTTTAGTTTCGGTGTCACTAGAGGAAGCGGTTTCAACCTCCAGATCCACACTAGGGTTAGAAGTTTGACCACATTTTATTCTCCTTTTCCTTTGCCAAATGCCTTGCTTCTTTTTCAATTTCTGGATTGTAGACTAAAGTACATGTACGATGAGATCTATAGGGGAACAAATTGATTAAAAATATACTAATTCTCAGTAATGGAGCCAAAATTTGGTGGTTGTTGAGGCCAACAAATATAAATACCTTAAATATTACACACTAAAGTAATGTACAATGATAAGGGAATCAAATCCACTAGAATTGATTCAATTTTATAAATCTATAATAATCTTGTTGTACAAACACTTATAAAATAACAATAAAAATAAAATGGGGGTTTTAATGTTTAAAGGTTTTTAAAGAAACTAAGTTTATACTAAGGTTTGAAAAATGTAAATAAACAAGTAGAAGATTTGATTTTTAAATCATTGAGAGACATATGGTTGACATTAGACTTTCATTACTTGAATATTTGGTTAAATAATCATTAAAGTACCAATGTGCAATACTTGTGTTTACAATCTTACTTGGCTATAGCAATTTACAATCATAACTTGCCTCAACTCTTCTTTTGTATTTAAATGACTAGAGGAGCTCATAACATGTTTCCTAAATCAAAGTCACAAAACTAATGAGGCATGTAATTTTGTGAAAATCAATTAGCATTAGGTTTTAAGACTCATCAACTCCAAAGAGTAATCCATGGCTTTCATTACCACTATGTAGAAAATATTTCATTAGTCTAAATAAAATGAAAACAAACATTTAAACTAATTGTTGCTTGTTAAATTGAAGACCCATTACTTAGCAAAAAATTTAACCAACAAAAATAACATTCATATACCAATATTCATGACTAAAGATACATAAACATAAAGAAAGTTTTGATAGAAAATATGATCACAGATATTCAACACAAGTTTATGATATTCTTCAAAACAATCAAATCATCCAAGCAATAATATTCAAGTCAACCAAAGATTGTTTAGCCTAGCATGGCTAAACTCATGAAAACAAGATGAGAGTTAAAAAATATCAATCATTTAACAAGATAAAATAGGAAACTTCCACAATTATTCAAGTGTTCTTGAGAGCAAAGTGTCTTCTTCTTCCCAAAAGGTTATCCTCCTTTTGCTCCAAAAGTGCAATAAATAACATTCAAAATCGGATCTAAAACATGACCAAAAAAGCATCTCACCAATCTTCCTAAAATAGAGGCAAAGGCTAAAATTTTAGATCCTTCAAAGATCAACACACATGGACCGTTTGGGACACTCATACGGACCGTGTGAATGTCGCTGAGTGGATCATTGGACCCAATTAAGTGGTCTTCACCTCTCCAACACTCTTGTTTATGATCCAGCCCAAATGCAAGTTCTTGATAGCCCATTTTTGTCTTCTAAGATCCTCTAAACTAGCCCACAACATTTTTTGATCATCCAAAGCTTCATTTGTCTTCGCATCTTCATCCATTCATCATCCGAGATTAAGCCTGATTGGGTCACTTCCGCAATCTCGCAATTCTCCATATTCAAAAGTTTTCGAGAAATCTTGCAATTATGTTCAAAAGACTAGAAAGTACCAGATAAAGATGAAAAATAACAAAAAGAGAATATATACGTGAAGACTAATTAAAATGAGACAAAATGAACTAAAATAAACTATAAAATGAGACAAAATAAACTAAAATAAACTAGAAAAAAAACTATCAATTAACCTTTTTATTAAATGGCATTAGCAATATATAAAAAGTTGTAATGTGAGCTAAATTAACCGGGCGACAATACAAATACATAGAACTGACTATACATCAATAATACTACATACTAGAAAATCAACAAAAAATGACTAACTAAATAATAAAAAACGTTATGGTTTTTTTCAGTAAATTTTTTCACAAAATGACCTTTTGAATCACTCATGCATAATATACAAACTTCTCTGTATATTAATATGTTAGATTTTTCTATATTTGTCTAAATTTAAAACTTTAAAAGACATAAATGATAAGTCCCACATCATAATTATTACATCATTCACGTGAATAGAATATCATGTATGGGCCCCATACTGTCAAGTTCCTAAGAGCCCAACCTGATGACCAGCTTAACTTAAGACGAAATTGATCTATATTTATGATTTATGTATTCGATTTTCGTATTTAAAATAATATTTACTACTACTCAAATATGTGTTGATAGAATAAATAGATACGGAAAATATTAATAAAGTTTTACAAAAATCATTGATAAAATAATATTGCATTTCATGACAAAGTACAAATCACTTCGTTGTCTTTAGATATACTATACAAAATAATATAAGAATGGTAAAAAAAGAAGACACTTCCCAATTCAATGTACATGTGAAGCTACGATA
Source organism: Lactuca serriola (assembly GCF_051521515.1). NCBI lineage: Eukaryota > Viridiplantae > Streptophyta > Magnoliopsida > Asterales > Asteraceae > Lactuca > Lactuca serriola. Next base: position 175,561,920 of record NC_136416.1, on the reverse strand, counting down.
ATTGTGGTTGTGTTACTTGTGTAGTTGTGCACGCTTGGTGCACAAATAAGGAGGGTGATGGTACAATAAAAGCTTCCGGGCCACCGGATTTACTCAGTTATTGGTGATTCTGGTAAACGGAATTATAAATCATTTTCAATATTCATGTAATTATCTTTTTAATTAACATAATTACAAAAAATTCAGAAATATTTTTTAGTGTTTGGGATTATGGAGTGAAAACATAATGGATTGGACAGAAATATACTAGTTCTTTAACTAGTGAGTTATGTATTTGATAAAAACTAGTATTTAAGTCACCTCGAGCGTCGCGGTGGAAAACTTGTTTGCAAGTAATAAAAACGAAAAGTATAAAAGAAAATATATGTAAATGAGTGAAACGTAACTTTCATGCGTGTTGTAACTCATTTGAAGTCTATATATAAAATATGATTTACAAATGTCAACAATTAACATATAGCACGAGTATAACATATAAAGTAACGAGTATAACATATAAAGTAGACAACAAAAGTATTAAAATAAAGTTTCAATTCAAACAATTATGTATGAAAGAGATGGGCAAAGAAAAAACTTTAAAGTGTATATCAATGTAAATAAATAACGTAAATGATTATAACGTTTAAATAAGTGTCACATTAAGAAAAACAAAAAATATAAAAAAAATTATGTACATGACTAAAAATGTAAGTTTATAATATAATAAAGGATCGAGATCATAAATTATAAAATACTAATGATTTAAGCGTAGCGTGAAAAATGTTTGTTCAAAATTTATTTGAGAAAAAGAAAGTATAAATATAAAATATGCTATAATCAAATATTAAATTTTTATTTCTAGAAACTTTTATTCTTAATTTTGTATTAAATACTTTACAATATATATAACTTGATTCGGCTCACTTTGCTGAATCTAATACATCAATCCAACTGTTGATCCTCCGACAGGACATTCAGTTCGCTTTCACCCAAGACATGCACTAATGACCGAAGTCGTAAGACCAACTCATTCAGATACACTCCAATCATGACTCTCGGTATACAAAATGACATATGATGATCTTTCGATAATAATAACTAGGCAACCTGTAACAGCCCGAAAATTTAGATAAAAAATTTCATTTAATATTCAGAAATCATAACCATATTTGTTTTCCCAAAGTTACATTACATAAACTTATGTTCATAAGATCAGAGTATCCAAAACAAGAAATGCGGAATACTGGAGAGTGTTTGTTGCGTCATCAAGTCGGGCTCATGCCCTTAGACCCTGGAGTACCTGAAACACTCAACAAACTGTAAGCAAACGCTTAGTGAAAGAACCACTACTTCTCTAAACTATACCGCATGGTTACTACAAACATGTTACATGCATATTCATAATATATTTTACAAAAGACTGGATACAAACCAACTATTAAGATTTTTACAGAGTTTTATATATTACATAACTTCTCAGGACTTTATACCCTAATTACAAAAGTGATAATATTAACTAATCTACATCTTCTACCAGTACATGACTATACTGGATGCTTATCACTTGCAATAGTTTAAACATTGAGAGGGATAAGCGGGTGACGCTTAGTGAGTTCAATAACAGTTACAATATAACGTTATGCCATATAAATAACAATATAACAGAAGCAAAGAGGGACAAAGAACAACAAAGGCAAATGAGTATCATATGACATGCTTTCCATATCAACAAATGATTTGATTCAAAGATTTACAATCAATGAGATACAACAATTTCAACATGATATACATCAATAAGACTTCCGCCCAAGTGGCACAGAAAATAAACGATTTCTGAATTATCATTTGGCTACTATTTACAGGCTTTCAGCCCTACCCAACCTTCTGCCAATGCCAAAGTGATGCTTAGTCATTCACTTCATGGTCAAAGGCTACATACCAGTACCAAAGTGATGCTTAGTCATTCACTTCATGGTCAAAGGTAAAACTCTATTATCATAACGACACGGGAAATCACATTGCACAAATAACACATAACATACAATTGTCCCTGTATTGAACTCACCGTGAAATAACCGAATGATAAAATGCTGATTTGGGCAGCACTTCATCTCTAAAAATGACTTTCTTTAACGAAACCAAGGATTTTAGTTGAAAATCGGGCTTTGTGTGAGCAAAGTTTCAACTTGAAAATATTATTTTCTCGGGATCTTCAGACTTTCTGGGGCTTACTTACAATGCTAGGATGATATTCTAGATTTAGGGGTATTTAGTGTAACATAAAGGAAAGTAGAGGGTGAGAGAAGTGAAAATTGTAAACAAAAATCGACTGGATTCGATCGCTATTTATAGGGGACCGAAGCTCCTCATTACGTTGGGCGTAATTCCCTGGTACGCGGGGCGCACTGCTTCGTTCAGTTCTTCGCTGGGCGTACAAAGTGGATCAGCTCGGACGCGTCAAGGCTATGACATGTGGCTCTCATGCGAAGGAGTAGGGAGGGTGATGGACTCTAGATCACTTACACGAGTACGCTGGGCGTACTCCTTCGGACCAGCCTTGAAGTTTGTGACCAAAACTTCAAAAATTCATATCTTTCACATACGAGCTCTGTTTTAGACATTCTTTATATCCACACGTAGGTGAGATTATACTCTATAACTTTTATTTAGACTCCATCGGCTAATTTTGATTTCATTTTTTGATATTATATTTTTAACAGGCCACGACAGGAAAAGTCCGTTAAAAATTCATAACTTCTTCATCCGACGTCCGTTTACGTCTGTCTTTTTACCGTTTTACTACTATTGACGAGATCTTCGATTCTCGTTTAGGTTGTGTCGGCTAAAAATCACTCGATCTTTATTTCGAGTTTCGGACTGTGTACTGCTATGCCGATTCTTAGAAAAATTATAACTTCCTCATACGAAGTCAGATTTGGACGTTCTTTTTATGAAAATTCTCGGTTTAACGAATACTACGACTTTCATTTAGATCACAAAGGCTAAAAAGTAGTTTATTGTAAATGCACTTTTTACGTCATATGGCGTCGTGCCGGTTCTAACGCGAAACTTCGATAAGTCATAACTCTTTCGTTATAACTCGGATTTCAGTGAGGTTTTCGCCTAAATGTTTCGAACGAGATAATCTACAACTTTCAATAACATTAGTTTTACTTATTTCCAACTTAAATTTTACATTTTCGTTAATTTCAATATTTGACTTTTTGATCGGAATCTCATAAGATTTCTTATCACTTTCTGAATGATTCTAAACATAGTTTTACTTCAATTCTCGTAAGAACTATCTTATTAGAACTCAATGCTCAAAACCATATAATATTTAATAATATTCATTTTTGAACTAACAAAACACGATGATTATACATGGTCATTAACGTGTATGTTACAAATACCTCCTCCTTTTGAGGATTTCGTCCCCGAAATTACAACGATTTAAACAAATGGGGATATTTTGCTCTTATCTCATTCTTATTTTCCCAAGTATAATTTGGGCCTCGATGGTGTTTCCACTTAACAAGCACCAACTCCACTTATTTGTTACGTAATTCAGTTGTTCTTTCGTTTACGATCTCTTCAGGCTCTTCTACACATCTTAATTTATTATCCAGTTTCACCTCGGATAACACGACCGTTTCATCATATATGCTTAAACATTTATGCAGATAACTTACATGAAACACATCATGAATATCTGCCAAATCTCCCGACAATTCCAAACGATATGCTTATTTATCAATTCTCTAGATGATTTTGAAAGGACCTACAAATCTAGGACTCAATTTTCTTTTCTTTTCAAATCGCATAATGCCTTTCCATGGGGATACCTTCAGGATTACAAAATCACCCACTTGGAATTTTATGGGTCGTCTTCTCTTTTCCGCATAGGACTTATGTCGATCATGGGTCGCTTTCATTCTTTCTCTTACAATTTGAATCTTGTCAGTGGTGTCTTGAATCATTTCAGGGCCTCCGAGGATTTTCTGTCCTACATCACGCCAACATAATGAAGTACGACATTTACGACCATATAATGCTTCATATGGTGGCATTTTGATTGAAGTGTGGTAACTGTTGTTATATGAAAATTCAAAAAGAGGTAAGTACTTGTCCTAGTTACCACCAAATTCCAGGACACATGCACGAAGCATATCTTCCACTGTTTGGATTGTTCTCTCCGTATGATCATCTGTCTGGGGATGATAAGATGTGTTGAGAGCAATCCGAGATCCAAATTCATGTTGCATACTCGCCCAAAAATGAGAAGTGAAGCGAGTATCACGATCGGAAATAATCTTTAGTGGAACGCCATATCTCGCAACAATCTCATCCAAGTATACTTGTGCGTATTTCTCCATTGGAGCTGTTTCACGCATGGCAAGAAAATGTGCACTCTTAGTCAGTCGGTCGATAATTACCCAAATGCTATCATTTTGTCTCGCAGTCTTTGGCAATTTGGTAATAAAATCCATGGACAGCTCCTCCTATTTGCACATGGGAACATTAATACTTTCTGGACTCCCTTATGGCTTTTGGTGTTGCTTTGAATTGTAAGCATACTAAACATTCCTGCACATATTTTCCAATATCTCTCTTCAATCCAGGCCACCAATAATCAGCTCGTACATCATAGTACATTTTACTTTTACCAGGATGTATTGACAGTTTAGACTTATGGGCTTCATCTAAAATCTTCTGTCTTAATCCACCAATATCTGTAATCCATAGCCGATTCGTAAATACTTTCAGTCCACGTGGATCATCAAGTAAAATATCAGCATAATGTACCATCCCTTCTTTCTTCACATTTTCTGGCTTTAAGGCCTCTACTTGCCATTTCTTTAATTCATCAAGAATAGTGAACTTTACGGTAGTGTGGGTAATAACATAACACACACTATTTTGATAAACCTTCCTGCTAAGTGCATCGGCAACTACATTGGCCTTTCCAGGATGATACAAGATTTCACAGTTATAGTCTTTGATCATCTTCATGGCTCGATGTTGTCTCATATTCAATGTTTGCTGACTGAATATATACTTGAGACTTTTGTGGTCAGTAAACAATTGGCATTTTGTACCAAAAAGATAATGTCTCCAAAGTTTTAGGGCAAATACTACTGCAGCGAGTTCGAGATCATGGGTGGGATAATTCTTTTCATACTCTTTCAGTTGTCTTGAGGCATAGGCTATTACTCTACCACGCTGCATCAACCCACAACCGAGTTCCAACCTTGAAGCATCGCTATACATGGAAAAATCATTATCACCTTCTGGGAGTAACAAGATTGGAGCATGAGTCAAAATATCTTTTAGAATTGAGAAATATTTTTCTTGGGCTTCACCCCATTCGAACTTTACTTCCTTTCGTGTAAGACTCATGAGAGGTACAACTATACACGAAAAATCTTTAATGAATCTCCGGTAATATCCTGCAAGACCCAAGAAACTGCGAATTTCTGAAGCATTATGGGGCGCTTCGCAATTCTGAATGGCTTCAATTTTGGTAGGATCTACTGATATACCGTCATCAGTAATCACATGGCCGAGAAATTGAACTTGGTGAAGCCAAAATTCACATTTCGAGAATTTAGCATATAGTTTCTCCTTTCGAAGAAGTTTCAAATATTTCACGAATATGAACGACATGATCAGATTCAAACTTGGAATAAATTAGAATATCATCAATGAATATGATGACGGATCTATCGAGCATTGGGCGGCATACGCGATTCATCATATCCATGAATATAGCAGGAGAATTTGTCAGACCGAATGACATGACAAGGAATTCATAATCCCCATATCGAGTACGAAAAGCAGTCTTCAGTACATCCCACTCGTGTACTTGTTCTTGCTCACAGTAATCAATACACATTCGCATCGAACCGTCCTTCTTCTTGAAAAACAATACTTGAGCACCCCAAGGAGAGGTACTCGGTCGAATAAAGCCTTTGTCAAGTAATTCCTGCAGTTGGATCATCATTTCCTTCATCTCAGTTGGCGCAAGATGATAAGGAGTCTTTGCAATTGGAGCAGCACCAGGTATAAGATCAATTCATAATTCTACTTGCCTATCCGGAGGAAGTCCAGGAAAATCATCGGGGAAAACATCAGGATATTCATTAACAATGGGAACAACATTTACAGTTTTATTCCCCTATTTTGAGATATCAACTGTATAGGCCAGATAAGTAGAACACCCCTTCGATATAAACCTACGAGCTTTTAAGAAAGAGATTATTTTAAAGATTTTAAGTCTTTGTTCGCAGTATACATAAATAGGATTCTCCCCTTCAATAACACAAGAGTTCTGCATGGTTCTTTGACAACCAATCCATGCCGAGAATAATATCAAAGTTGGGCAAGGAGATAGGAATCAGGTTAGCAAGAAAATTATAACCTTCAATTTCTATGACACAGTCCTTATAGACTTTATCAACAAGTAATGATATACTTCCCGCAGTATCTACATGAAATAGTCATGCGAGTGCATAGCAAGCAGTTTGAAAGGAATGTGCAAATTCATGAGACACAAAAGACTCTGAGGCACCAGAATCAAATAAGATATGAGCAGGTCTAGAGTTGACTAGAAATGTACCGGTCACAACATTCGGGTCTTCACATGCCTCATCCATGGTAATTTGGAATGCACGACCTTTAGCTTTTGGCACCTCCTCCTTTTTAGTTGGAGTGCTCTTTGGTTGTTGAACGGAAGCTTGACTCCCCGCCATTTGACTAGTAGGGCAGAAACGCTTCCTGTGGCCAGTAACACCACAAGCAAATCATGTAACATTCTTCATCAGGCAAACAGACTTCATGTGGCCTATTTCTCCACATCCATAACATACCATTGATCCTTTTTCTAATCTGCATTCGCCCAAATGATTTTTTCCATAATTTCGACACGATGACAACTGAAGAGAAAAAGATTGTGACCTACCGCGGCCGCAAGAGGTATTATGAGATTGCACTTGTTTGCTAGGTTCAGATCAAACGGATTGAGTTAGTGGAATAGAGGAAACAGGAACAGTTCGATCAACACGTGGATGCTTCGAAACAAAAAAAAAAGTGGTAACATGTATTTCTAAGTCATGCTCGCACTTCCAGGCATACTCAACAGCTTTATCAAATGACAGAACATCCCGATTAACCACGAAATCGCGGATTTCATACTGTAGAACTTCCATGAATAAATGAATTTTATCGTCTTCAGTTGGAATATACTTTGCAGCAAACCGTGCTTTCTGATTGAATTGAGTTTCATAATCATTCACAATCATTCCTCCTTGTTTTAGCTCGAGGAATTCTTTCTCCAATCTTCTCCTCATTTCTAGAGGACAATACTTTCCTAGCAAGTGAGTTTTGAACATTTCCCAAGACAAATTATCCTGGTCATACTCGTTGAGAGCTTCAAATGTTGCTTCCCACCAGACCAAGGCTTCTCCGATGAGCATTGCAGACGCATAATAAGCCTTGTCTTCATTAACCACATGCAAAATACAAAATACTTTTTCTGTGTTCTGGATCCATGTAAGAACAACAATGGGATTAAGAACACCCAAAAACTCCGTAGCACCATTACTTTTGAAAGTTTTGAATGAGGGACGTTTCACCTCCCCTTTTGAAGATTCTTTGGTGGCTTTCTCTTTGCCTTTATCATTATTCTTCTTGTGTTCTTCGAGAGTCTGCCGAATAACACCAGTAAGTTTATCAAAGAGTCGCTCCTCATGAGGGGATACTGGAGTATTTACTTCATCAGGATGAGGATCTCCACCCACATCTGGTGTATGGCTACTCACCTGTTCAGCCATTGCTCTGAAATTTCGGAGTAATATAGTATTTTATAATATTAGGATTTATTATTACCTAATACTTCAATTAAGTCTTTCCTATGGTTTGTATCCATATTCTTACAATGAATCCGTTCATATATTGAACTTCCAACGGTTTGAGTCTAAATATCAATCCGTAGTATTTAGTTCACTTAAACTATTGATCTAATACCATGACTGAAAGAACCACTACTTCTCTAAACTTAACCACATGGTTACTCCAAACATGCTACATACATATTCATAATATATTTTACAAAACACTGGATACAAACCAACTATTAAGATTTTTACAGAGTTTTATATATTACATAACTTCCCAGGACTTTATACCCTAATTACAAAAGTAATAATATTAAGTAATCTACATCTTCTACCAGTACATGACTATATTGGATGCTTATCACCTACAATAGCTTAAACATTGAGAGGGATAAGCGGGTGACGCTTAGTGAGTTCAATAACAGTTACAATATAATACTATACCATATAAATAACAATATGACAGAAGCAAAGAGGGACAAAGAACAACAAAGGCAGATGAGTATCATATGATAGGCTTTCCATATCAACAAATGATTTGATACAAAGATTTACAATCAATGAGATACAACAATTTCAACATGATATACATCAATAAGACTTCCGCCCAAGTGGCACAGAAAATAAACGATTTCTAAATTATCATTTGGCTAGTATTTACAGGCTTTCAGCCCTACCTAGCCTTTTGCCGATGCCATAGTGATGCTTAGTCATTCACTTCATGGTCAAAGGCTACATACCAGTACCAAAGTGATGCTTAGTCATTCACTTCATGGTCAAAGGTATAGCTCTATTATCAGAATGACACGGGAAAGCACATTGCACATATAACACATAACATACACTTGTCCCTATATTGAACTCACTGTGAAATAACCAAATGATAAAATGCTGATTTGGGCAGTACTTCGTCTCTAAAAATGACTTTCTTTGACGAAACAGGGGATTTTAGTTGAAAACCGTGCTTTGTGCGGGCAGAGTTTCAAATTGAAAATATTAAATTTCTCGGGATCTTCAGACTTTCCGGGGCTTACTTACGATGCTAGGATGATATTCTAGGTTTAAGGGTATTTAGTGTAACATAAAGGAAAATACAGGGTAAGAGAAGTGAAAATTGTAAACAAAAATTGGTTGGCTTCGATCGCTAATTTTGATTTCATTTTTAACATTATACTCTACAACTTTCATTTAGACTCCGTCGGCTAATTTTGATTTCATTTTTTATATTATATTTTTAACAGGCCACGACAGGAAAAGTCCGTTAAAAATTCATAACTTCTTCATCCGACGTCCGTTTACGTCTGTCTTTTTACCGTTTTACTACTATTGACGAGATCTTCGATTCTCGTTTAGGTTGTGTCGGCTAAAAATCACTCGATCTTTATTTCGAGTTTCGGATTGTGTACTGCTATGCCGATTCTTAGAAAAATTATAACTTCCTCATACGAAGTCAGATTTGGACGTTCTTTTTATGAAAATTCTCGGTTTAACGAATACTACGACTTTCATTTAGATCACAAAGGCTAAAAAGTAGTTTATTGTAAATGCACTTTTTACGTCATATGGCGTCGTGCCGGTTCTAACGCGAAACTTCGATAAGTCATAGCTCCTTCGTTATAACTCGGATTTCAGTGAGGTTTTCGCCTAAATGTTTCGAACAAGATATCTACAACTTTCAATAAGATTAGTTTTACTTATTTCCAACTTAAATTTTACATTTTCGTTAATTTCAATATTTGACTTTTTGATCGGAATCTCATAAGACTTCCTATCACTTTCTGAATGATTCTAAACATAGTTTTACTTCAATTCTCGTATAAACTATCTTGTCAGAACTCAATGCTCAAAACCATATAATATTTAATAATATTCATTTTTAAACTAACAAAACACGATAATTATACATGGTCAGTAATGTGTATGTTACACTTAGTGAGTCCCTAAAATACACAAACATATAACCACATAATGTCATGCAACACACACACACACACACATATATATATATATATATATATGTGTGTGTGTATATATATATATATATATATATATATATATATATATATATATATATAATTTTCATGGACTCCCTCCATGGTCTTCACCTGGAATGCCATGGGCTACCCCCATGGTCTTACACCTGTGGGCCATGGGTACCCCCATGGTCTTTTCCAAGTGTCATGGGATCCCTCTATGGTTTTCACATAAGTCATAACTGTTGGATTAGTGTCTAAGTCCATAACTATTTTGGTATGTACTTGACCTGATGGTGCATGGTCCTTTTGGGTTGTCTTCACCAAAGCAACTTGATAGGATGAATTATGGAGAGAAAGGATTAAATATGATTTATTAATATATTATGAGAATAATACATTAAAGGAGAAATCATATTGTTTAATTAATATTAGTCAAGAATTAATAAGAATTAAGTTTGTGACTAAAAGAGATTAATTAAACTTAAGGGACTGGAATTGTAATTATAAGATAATTGCAATTGGGCCATGGATTACCTTATATTATAAGGTTGGACGATTTCTATGAGGAAACCCATTAGAAATCGTCCAAGGCTTGATAAGAAAGGGGTCCATGGGTTGCTTAGGGCTTAAGTATCCAAATTAGGGTTTCCTTGTTAGATAACCCTAATAGCCTCACTATTTAAATAACCCTTATGACCCAAAAATATGGTGAACTTGTTGATTAGGGTTTCCACACGTTTTGGGCAGCCTCCTTCTCTTCTCTTCTTCATCCTCTTGCTCTTGGTGTTTGTGAGCCATTAGAGGAGTGACATTTGTGACTCTAAGCTTTCTAAAGTCATTACAAGGAGGATTTGAGATTGTTATTGCTACATAACAATCAAGGTATGATCTAAACCCTAATTCATATGTCATATTGATTATTATATTCTAGATCTAGGGTTTATAGTCTTGAATGGATTGCATGTACAATAGAGAAACCTAGATCCAAGCATTAGGGTTTGTATGAGCACATAGGATGTTATTATAGTTAAAACCAATCAATAACATGAAAAATAACAAAATCATTGCATATTTAACTATTGAGACCTCAGATCAAGCAATGGGCCGACATTGGTGCCTTCGACCCATTGGTAAAATGAGAAGACTCATCTTAGGCTAACATAATAATTGCTCGACTACTCGCCCACAATCTCACACTAAACAATATACAAATATCCCTAATTATATCACCCATAAAAATCATGCCAAATTTAAACTTTTAAAAACATTTCAAAACCATTAATCATTACAAAACTTGTTTTCAAAATAGTAAATATCAGAGTATCCCAGAAACAAACTCATAAATGTAAGGAGATGTATGATCACGCCTTTGCCTTCCCGCGATCATCTGATGTACCTAACACACAAATTGAAACTGTAAGCCCAAAGCTTAGTGAGTTCCCCTAAAATACTGATACACTGCAACTAACACATATAAAAATAACAGCATGTATTAGGTCCACAACTTTACAGACTGGATTACCCCTGGGCCCACAATGTGAGTCTGGAGTACCTTCCGGGCCCACAGATCACATCTGGATTGCCACCGAGCCCGCAATACGAGTTTGGTATGCCTTACCCAGCCCTCAGCTCGTATTTGGAATGCTCCTGAGCCCACAATACGAGTCTGGTATGCCTTACCCAGCCTTCAGCTAAGGGGAAGGAGCTGGCAGGGTAGCAACGCATCGCACACACATGATTTCCGCTTTGAGAACCCTGGGATTATACTCTGATATTTTACTATTTGATGATATGGTTTTCGAGACTTGTGATTTGTGACTTGATGTTTGAAATAATAACAATGATGTTTTCCATAAACTATTTTCATAAGTAATATAATTAAGAAAAAAATTTTGGGTCTTGATTTTGGGATGTTACATATGACTAGATCTAATAGGTTGCATGTACCCTTGATTGTATAAGGATTTATCCGCATTATTGCATGTAAAACTCATCAGGTTTTGGGGAAAATACCCATTAGTACAATCGAGTCTCACCCGAGCCTTACTTAGTTAGATTCTCACCACCTTTTTGGCTAGAGAATTTTTCTAGGTGTCTAGAGTGGATAACTAGTTAGGTTTTCTTCATCATGCCTTACATTGATAAACTTTGAGGCAGGTCCCCTAATTCACATTTTTGGGACCATGGTTTTTTTTTCGGTAACAACCATTATTGAGTCATTCCCCACCTTTTTAGTAGATCTTGACATACTGTTAATGATAATTAGGTATTCATTACCAACCTCTATTTATGGTGCAATCTCTAATCCATGAATAAAAAAAACGAAAAATGAAGAAAATTAGAAAAGCGAAGTCACAAAAGGAAACAATAAAAGAAGAAGAGTCGAAGAAACCACAAAAAAACATCAAATTTGGAGAGAGAAATAAAAGATAATGACAGAAGACAGAAGACCGAAAGAAGAAGTTTAAGATAAAGACTTAGTTTGTCTTGTGTCTATTTCTTAGATTGAGTTGTTTTTTATTTTATTTTTGATTTTGTTGAGAAAGGACAATGAAAGTGAGATGGTAGATTGTAAAGGACAATATAAGAGAGAAACCCCTGAAGGCAAATGTTTGCCCTGAGGCCATGCAACACAACCATGTTTTGTTATTATACACTTTGGCATAACAAATGTAGGAATCATCGTGTATGCGGACATCTTTCCTTAATGCATTATGGTCTGCATTAATGAATTCAAAGTGCCCCCACTGGGCGTATCACATGTTTCCTTTTTCTAGTAAGCTTTGATGGCCGCCACATTAAGACATAATCTAGCCCATCAAATGGTTCAGAAATGTGGTTTATGGTTCTAAAGTGCGGAACATTGTGAAGGCGCGTAGGGTCCACGCAAGGTCGATTCTAACCATGTTGAATGATCTTGAACAGGTTTTGTGGTTCTGTCAATTCTTTTTATTTTTAGGATTATTCATCCCAAGTTCATTTTAGTCTTGTCTTACTTGAGGACAAACAAGGTTCAAGCTTGGGGTGATATGATAGTTTCATTTTATTTACTTCTTTTCGTAGTTTATTTTATCTTATTTCGTCTCATTTTAATTAGTCTTCATGCATATTTTCTCTTTTTTTTTTATCATCTTTACCAGGTACTTTATAATCTTTTGAGCATAATTGCAGGATTTCTCGAAGACTTTTGAATACGGAGAATTGTGGGATCGCAAAATCTTGAAGTTATAGGCTTGCGGCTTATTTGTAGGCTTGAAGTGGCGTAATTGTGTTTAATCTAGGATAAAGAATGGGTGATGATGCGAATACAAATGATGCTTTGGATGATCAAAATATGTTATGGGCTAGTTGAGAGGAGTTTAGAAGACAAAAAAATAGGCTACCAAGAACTTGTATTTGGGCTGGATCATAGACAAGAGTGTTGGAGAGAAGAAGACCACTTAATTGGGCCCAATGATCCACTCAACGACACTCACGCGGTCTGCGTGAATGTCCCATATTGTCCGCATGTGTTGATCTTTAAAGGATCCAGATTTTAGCCTTGGCCTCTATTTTTGGAAGTTTGGTGGGATGCTTTTTGGTCAAGTTTTAAATCCGATTTTGAATGCTATTTACTACACTTTGGAGTAAGAAAGGAGGATGACCTTTTAGGAAGAAGACATTTTGCTCTCAAGAATAATTGAAGAATTATGGATTTTTCGTCTTTCATCTTGTTAAATGCTTGGTATTTCTAACTCTTATCTTGTTTTCATGAGTTTAGGCATGCTAGGCTAAACAATCTTTGGTTGAATTGGATATTATTGCTTGGATATTTTGGTTGTTTTAAAGAATATCATGAACTTGTATTGAAGATCTATGATCATATTTTCTATCAAAACTTCCTTTATGTTTATATATCTTTAGTTATGAATATTGGTATATAAATGTTATTTTTGTTGGTTAAATTCTTGGCTAATTAATGAGTCTTCAATTTAACAAGTAACAATTAGTTTAAAAGTTTGTTTTCATTTCATTTAGACTAAGAAAATATTTTCTTAAAACCTATTTGGACTTGGTGACTCTTAAAACCTAATGCTAATTAATTTTCACAAAATTACATGCTTCATTAGTTTTGTGACTTTGGTTTAGGAAATGTGCTATGAGCTCCTCTAGTCATTTAAATACAAAGGAAGAGTTGAGACAAGTTATTCTTATAAATTGCTATAACCAAGTTAGATTGTAAACACAAGTATTACCCTTCGGCACCCTAATGATTATTTAACAAAATGTTCAAGTAATGAAAGTCCAATGTCAACCATATGTTTCTCATTGATTTAAAATCAAATATTCTACATGTTTATTTACATTTTCAAATCTTAGTATAAACTTAGTTTCTTTAAAACCTCTAAACGTCAAAACTGCTATTTTATTTTTATTGTTATTTTATAAGTATTTGTACAACAAGATTATCATAGAGTTGTAAAATTGAACCAATTCTCGTGGATTCGATCCCTTACCACTATACACTACTTTAGTGTGTAATATTTAAGGTATTTATATTTGTTGGTTTCGATAAATATATTTTTATGTTTATTACTTCTGAATAATTTGTTTGAATTTTTCTACAGATAGTTTTAATGTAGATAGTTTTTTTTTTTTTTTTTTAATTTTTTTTTATTAAGTTGGCTTTATATAAGAATGATTTCCATAGATTGTTTCATGAACTTTGGCATATATATCATTTTTCCCATATATATCATTTTTGTAATTTTTTAAAATGTATTGAACCAATTGATCGATCTATCTATGCATGAATATTGTTTTGAATTTGCATTTTAGTTATTTTATAAATAAAAATAAAAATTGAAAAAAAAAACTTTTGAAATTTAAAAACCAAAAACCCAATTTAGTTAAATTTTAATTTATTTTAACAGTATGTAAATTTCAAAAAACAATCAGTATTTTTCTTACTAATTGCAGATGTTTGATTCATTATTTTTTTGTAGATATGTCCCACAGACTGCATACATTTTATTATTTAAAAACCAAACCAAGCACGGTCCTGACGGTGGACGACCCGAACGACCGTCCATCACCCATGACTTTTAAGGGGCCCAAAATCTTGGGTTATATGGTGTATATAGTTAAACAAACTAGAAGAAATATTTTTATTTAAATTAGTTGTTTTTGTAAAACTTGTTATATTTTGTATTTTTGATAATTTTATTATTGGTTTTTGTAATCGATATGTCTATTTTTGAAGTTTTATTATATTTTTGATTTTATAGGGCTTTTTTTTCTTGTCACCCTAGGCCTAAAATATGTTTGGACCGGCTGAACCAAGCTAACATCTTATAAAAGTTGGATGAACAAGTCAATACCTATATGTTTCGATGTTTTTTCTTTTCCGTGCAAAATACAAAAATCATAATATTAATTGAAAATATGTGAAAACAATAGTATTTAATATGATATATATATATATATATATATATATATATATATATATATATATATATATATATATATATTAAGATTGTGAAAAATTTCAACAGTAAACTGTTGAAATTTAGTCCAACTTAGGTCCCTCAAATATTGTTACAGTTTTTGTGCCCCTTTTAGTTTAGTTAGAGGGGGGTGTTTTGTAAATCTGGAGATGCACAGGTGTTCTATTTCTACTTCACCCCCGTCTCCAATTCATTGGATGGAACGTGTCCTGCTTCATCTTCCGATGGCTGTCCAAGTTATGAATGTTTGGAATAGTAAATTTCATAAGTTTTGGCAAGACTAGTCCCTAAGGTTATGTATGTTTTGCTAATTTTTTTGTCACTTTTGATCCTCCAACTTATATTGGTTTTAAAAAACTACTTACAACATTTACCCTTCACATTTTAGTTTGAATTTTTCATAACCATCGCCTTTTATTACATATTATTAGTATTTAGTTTTTTGGCAATAATGGTCCCTCATTATTATTATTATTATTATTGTTAGACAAAATTACACGATTGGTCCCTGTGGTTTACCAAATTTAACAAATTGAGGACAACCATGGAAACCGAAATCACTCTTTTACTCATAATCAGATTTTTTTTTATTAATTTATATTTCTCTTTTTGGTTTTAAATTAATGTTTTATTTATTAGAAAATACCCGCCCAATACCATAAAGCCACCCACCAACTGCCATCACCACCACCACCACCACCGCCAAATTACATAAATGGTCCATATGGTTTACCCGTCGTCACAAATTTAGTCCATACTACCTTAAAAGACCAAATTACCCTCATATTAACGGACAAAGAACAACGGTCTATATTTTCCGGATTGGTTTCCGGTCGCTGCCATACATGACAATAAAGTTCAATTTGTGAGACAATTTCTTTATTTTCCTCATTTATTGCAAGAAATAATTATTTAGATTTCTTTATTTATGTAATTAGATGACATTATTTATCTTCCTTTACTATATTATCTCAATGCAATTCAACATGCTACTTTACTTTACAAAGCAATACCTTCCGACCCCGGCAACGCCGGAGAATCTTTTCTAGTTTGAATTATTGTTGGTAACATTGATGATTGTGAATTTGGGTCGTAGAATTAAATTCACCATCTGCATTTGCATAATTATTTTAAGATATTTATTGAAAATATATTTATCTTTATTATTGTACAATTCCTACATGTTTGATTATTTTAAGATACCTCCTACAAATATCATACATTATTTTTATGTGCGTTTTTTTTCCCCCTTGATCTTTCTCGGTAAAAGAAAGAAGAAACGTTTCAAATAAAATCAAAAATCAAAACATTTATCTCTTGAATCTTCAATTTCGAAACGCGTCCCCGCCTCTCTCTCTCTCTCTCTCTCTCTCGTGAATCTTGTCGACACGATTTCGGTGATCTTCAGATAAACCCACATAAGACTTGATAATCGTAGAAGCGGAGTAGTTTCATCTCAACTTGTTCATCAGACACTGAAATTCGAAGTTAATTTTACATTTCTGTATCTAATCATGGCGGCTTACAGAGCCGACGATGACTACGATTATCTGTTCAAGTTAGTTCTGATCGGAGATTCTGGTGTCGGTAAATCGAACTTGCTTTCTAGATTTGCTAAGAACGAGTTCAATCTCGAATCAAAGTCAACTATCGGCGTCGAATTCGCTACCCGAAGTATCCGTGTTGATGATAAAATTGTCAAGGCTCAGATTTGGGATACTGCTGGACAAGAAAGGTTCGTTTCTCTCATGAACTTTCACATCTGTGTATACTATGCATCTATGTATCCGTCTACAAGTCTGTTTTTTGTTTCAATGTTTGGAATCTTGGATTCATATGTAGAATATACTTGTATACCCCGTGGTATGAGATTCTTAAATTGGAAGTTTTCTTCTTCTTCTTCTTCTTCTTTCAAGGTCTCCGAACTTTAAGATCTGATTATTTACTTTTTTTTTTACCTAAGATCTCGATCTATCATATATTTCTAGGGTTTATATCTTCATCGTTTTCGAAGGTGTTAATAACTTATATACACTTCCCGATCACACTCCCTTTGTTCCAAAATTCGAGATCCTTTTGTATCCGTGAGTAAAAATGCTTGTTTTTCATGTCAATCGTTGAATCGATTTTAGTTTTTCTTGTAAAAGTCTCCACATTATATTTAGGATTATAATTTTGTAATGGTTTCTTTGTTTTCCTCTTCAAATGTTGAAAAGATTTCTCCAGTTTTGCGATCTTAATTTTGGTATATTCAGTTTAAGTATGATCATCTCTTTGACTCTTTGTTCTTCATTTTACTGTCAATGAAGCTTAACAGTTTTAGCTTCTAGAAGTTGTATGCATACCACATTCTGAGGCTAACAAAGTGAACCATGTAGACACGTTTGTTGCATAGAAGATATTTTCTTTTAAATTTTTTTTGGTTACTTAACACTAAAGGAATAGTTAGGTTACCCTTTCATCTTTTAAAAATACATATCAATATATCATCTTGTTTTATTGTGACATAAAAACAGTACTTTCATTTCTTTTGACTCAACCAAAGTACTTCTGTTTTTTTTATTAAGGCATTATATTTTGAAAAACCTAAATTTTTTTCTTATTCAAACATCATACTTCAAAAATCTACCAGTTATAACAGTAAAATTTGTTTCACTTTATACTTTGATACTTCCAATTTTTTCCTTATTTGAATATCATACTTTTAATAATGTACCCAATTATAGCAATAAAAATTATTTCATATTTGAATGATATTGCTGTAAGCCTATAACTAGTTAGATTTTTCAAACTTAATATTATTGTTTTACTTTTTCAAAAGGTGTACTTTCATTTATTTATATAAGTTTATTTAAAAGAAAAATTAAATTTGAAATTCTAAATATTTGAGAAGTTTGAATTTATAAAAAAAATAAGAAAAATATTGAATTATTAAAATTAAACTGTTTTTTCTTTTTTTTTTTTTAAATTTAAACAAATAATTTAGATAAATAAAAAAGGAAACTAATGAGACTTTAATTTAGTAATTTTGAACTAAGAAAGAAACTCCATTAATAAAATCAATACTCATTTATTATTGCATGTAACTATCATGTGGAATTTAATAAAATGAAAAATATAATAAAATGACATGTGGAAAAAATAACATAAAATGAAATAATAAGAAAAAGCCATGTGACATAATGCATTAGAAGACAACAAGCGACAAAATTATTTTCATTTATTATATATATTTGAAAAATCTACCTACGTAGTTTTTCCAAAGTACAATTCTATAATAAAAAATCAATAAATATACATTACTATTTCCTAAGGTACCGAGCAATCACAAGCGCGTACTACCGTGGCGCAGTGGGGGCCCTACTAGTCTACGACACGTCCCGCCACGTCACCTTTGAGAACGTAGAAAGATGGTTAAAAGAGCTCCGGGCCCACACAGACTCAAACATCGTGATCATGTTAGTAGGAAACAAGGCGGATCTTCGACACCTACGTGCGGTCCCCACAGAGGAAGCAAAGGCATTTGCGGAAAAGGAAAATACATATTTTATGGAAACATCGGCTCTTGAAGCGTTGAATGTTGAAACGGCTTTTACTGAAGTGTTGACACAGATACATCATGTGGTGAGTAGAAAGGCGCTTGATGCCGGGGATGATCCTTTGGGGTTGCCTAAAGGACAGACGATTAATGTTGGGAGTAAGGATGATGTTTCGGCTGTTAAGAAAGTTGGTTGTTGTTCCGCTTAAGAATAAATGTTTTTTTTTTTTATTTTTATTTTAAATTGCTTAAAAATTTATTGTGTTCTTATTTTATATGATGATTTGAGACGCTTTTGTTGAAGGAAACTTGGAAATGGGTTTGAATTTATTTTTAGCTTTCAAACGACAATTATTCTTAGTTTCATTGATGTTTTTTGGATTTTTTGTCGTGATCTTTTTTGGTTTTATTTGTCTCTCTTTTATGACTTTATATGTGTATGTACTATCCATTTATTTTTAATCAAGATCAAGTGCTATTTCTTTTTGCCAAATTGGGTGTCTATTCATTCTAATCAACCACTTTTAATGCATTCTTTATGGTACTTATGCCAATACTTTAACACAACGATCTATTCTTGATCCTCAAACTCAATCAATAAAACATAAGTCACCATCAAACAATCAATTAGTGGACAAGTTAATGAGGATTGGGGATACAAGTTAGGTTGATGGGTTGTATATGAGTGTTTTTTTATTGGCTTAATACAAAAAGAACGACTTAATACAAAATCAAGATCATCGTCAATGGGTAATGAGTCTTAAACAAGGTCTTTGAGGAATCAAAAGTTTTTGTTTTAAAATTATTTGAAAAAATTAACTACAAGCCCAAGCCAATATTGCCATCCCTTTCACCTAGTGGAACAAGTTTCTGCATATAAAATGGAAAAATATATATATATTATTGGTGCATGAGTATAACTTATTTTTGCAATTTCGGTCCTAGATGTATTTCTTTGTAATTTAGGTCCTCTTATGTGAGAATTTTGTAGTTCTTTTGTTCCAAATAAAATGATTATTTTTGGGAACAAAATTGCATAAATCAACTATACTTAGGGATCAAAAATATTTATTTGGAAAAAAGACAAACATTACAAGAACTTTAAATAAAACCACAATTGTATTCAAAGAGCTTATAGTCTATCAATGTTAGTAGATGTTGGAGAAAAATGTCTCTCAACCGTTCAAATCCTCTTAGAGACTATAGTTTGTAGTTCTAAAAAAGAAACCAAAATTGTATGAAATTTCTTTTGGGCCATTGATAGGAAAGGATGCAAAAAGCCCGGCTATTTTGGTCAAGTTAAGCTTTAACATATTTATCAAAATTTGTTTTTTCTCTTGATTTAATATAATCGTAAATTCGGTAACTATCACATTTCCTTAGTGATATTCGATTTGAAAAAGCTAACGCATGTTCCCGAGATTTAGCAAAGAAAAAGAAAAGAAGAGAAAAAAAAAATAGGAGACACTACAAGAAAAATGAATCAGTGACACCAAAAAAGTGTGACTATATGTATATAGTGACATTTTTTTTTCACTGAAAGTGTGACGGAAGTGACGTCATCATATGAGTCTTATGGTCACTTTAAAATATAGTGTCCGTATGAGATGAAAACATGTGGCCGTATTATAAAAGTGTGACAAATGTGTACGAATTTTTTTTACTTAAATATCTAATATTGTAGCGTTAAACCGTCAATAGACACATTTATTTAGTAACTGTGGTGACTGTATATCACCAACTTGTGACATTCATGATGTTTTAGCGTAGTTGTTTTCTTTTATATTGTCACACAATTTATATTTTGTTAAGACTATTGTGTATCTTTTGTAAACATGTAATTACAGTGAGCATGACCATGTTTGCTAAATGATCACATATAATTAATTTCATAAGTGGCGAATTGCTAATAATTAGTCACAAAAAACAATCAATTTTTGTGACTATAGCCTATCGTACAGAGACACATGATTAAGTGAAATACAATCATAAGTATTATAAAGACACACATTTTGTCAAAATTAAGGACTATTCGGTATCGTAATAAGACTATTGGGTATATTTTAGATACATATAATTACGGTGAACATGACCATGTTAGGTATATGGACACATATAATTAATTTTATAAATGACGATTTGCTAGTATTTAGTCACAACAACAATCAATTATGGTATCTATTGTTAACCATTTAGCCACACGTTAAAAAATGATGTAAAGTAACCATTGTATAATTTTAGAGACATTGAAAACCAATAAAATATGGCCAAATTTATATTAAAGCCATTTTAATTTAATATTTATTGTTACTTTTTCTATAATTTTAGACACATCAAAATAATTTAAATTAAAGTAACCAAACCCAACAATATGAAACAAAAGCAAAATTCATAATTTGATATTAGTAATAATTGAAATCAAAATCCATATATTAAATTCCTAATTAAAATACAAAAAAAAAAATATAATTGTTCTAATTTCAAGAATTTAAATAATGGTAAAAAAATCAAACACATCATAAACCAAAACTGATGGGATTAAAACAACTTTTAATCTATGAAGATCGATTAGATCTTGAACAAGTATATGAATAAGAAACAGCAAAAACGCAATAATAAGAACAAAACAGCTTGAATCAAACGTGTCGAATGATTAAATAAAATCCTTAGAAGAGCTCGATTAAGAACATCAACTGTAAAGGATTAGAAGATTACAAGAACGATTACAGGAAATATAATACTCTTGATGAATCGCTATATCGAAAATCTCTGCAATCTTAACCTAATATGCATGCAAGCATTAACTTAAATACTATACATAAAAGGCTCTTGGTTGGACAGGCCCAAACCGGAGAATACAAGGCTAAACTAACGAGCCCAAAAGACGCAACATCAAAACTATCTTCAGCCCAACAATCTCCCCCTTTGCGTCAATTTGGAGCGAGACTTTCACTTCTTACTTGGGCCGGAAGCTGAAGCTGGTACCTTCTTCTTCACGGTGCTAAACAAACACTTGGTTATGGAGAGGATGGTCTGTCTAAACCGGATGTACCAATTGATCATATCATTGAAGTACTTGATGTCATCAGCCGAATTGTCTTTACACCGCTTGACGATTGATAAGACGTGCTCCAAGCAAGTTGTGGTGTAAAGATGTTTGTCAGCTAAAGCGAAGAGACATTTCTGTCCTTCGGCTCTAGTGAACATCACAGAGTTTCGCCTCGGATCTATCTTACCCATTTGCATTGTGTTTAGATCACTGGCCGATCCCACTGGTGCTACTTTCGGTTTCTTTTTGAAAACAGTGGCGACCTCCTGATCCATTTGGGCAACCTCCATGATGTAGCAAGCCAACATCCTTTTGACATGGTCTAAGATGGGACCATATTCGGCTTCATTTGTCAGCAGGATATTGTACAAGACTATCCAGTCATGAGGATTTAGATTGGGCAGATCCGCCAGGGTGATGTTGTGAGCAGTTCTTGCAGATCCTCGGATAAGCTTGAACTTGACATTTGTAAATCTCCCCACGGCATAAGGCTTCAGCACCCGAAAATTAACAATCTTCTGGGCGCTCCATGTGAGGTATTGAGGGCGAGCGGCCTCCAGATAGAAGTCAATAAGCTCCCTGTCAAGCTCATCGTTCGGATGCGGGACTTCAAAAATGTTAGAGAAGGCGTGGAAGATGAACGCCTTTCGAGTCAGCGGTATATCGAACTGCGAATCGATGGTGTTGTTGCAGTCGAACGATATCACCGGCTCGAGCCATAATATGCTTGGAGTCTCTATGGCCTCTTTTATCAAACAATCCCTGGTCCAGGCAGGGAAGAGCAACTTTCGGCTCTCAAGGAGATCGTGGGCTTCTTTTTGCTTTCGTTCGGCTTCTTCAGCCTCACGCGCCACACGACTGGCATCATCTTCAGCATTGCGACTGTTCTTTCTTTTTAACAAGTCAACAATGGTCTCCTTGTCTTCATCTTCATCTTCATCTCCTCCCTCTGCTATGTTTTTGCCCTTGTTCTTCACACCCGAACCCGAGGCATGACCAGTTGGGGGTGGTTCGGTGGTGTGAGTAGCTTTGGAGGAAGGAGGTGGTTTCGATCCTTTCTTCTCATCTCCCCCTTGTTTCGGAATGGACACAAAACTCGGTAGGCCTTCAATTTTGCTTAAAAGTTCCATGGCCGGGGAGAGCTTTTCAGCGAGGGTACGCCTCACCGAATGGTTCAGGATGGGGTCATGTGCTTCCAGGATGTTTGATAATGCTGCGTGGACATCCGAAACACACGATTTTATGACTTCCCTCTCGGATCGAAGAGCTTCCAATTGTTCTTGAGAGTTGGAAAGTTGTGTGCTCTTGACCTTTAGGGCGGTTGTTTTACGCGCCAAAACGTCCATTAGAGAGTTCTCAGCTGCAAGATCCTCTTGTAGCTTTGCCAGGCGGGCATCAATGGAGGCACGGAGTGCCGAGTTGTCGTCGCTGATATTTTGTCTGAGGGTAGCGAACGAAGTCAATTCCGTCGAGAAGAACTTGGCCAATTGCTGAACAATCGGTTCCAGAGTTGTCTTTGTGGCGTCGGCGCTTTCCTGCAAAGTTGTTAACAGGACAGTTGCGTCGGAGAATAGTTTATCGACTTTTTCGGTCGCTTCCTCACAGGCTCGGGTGGAGGCGTCTATCACAGCAGTTGCTGAGGCCACTGAATCATGTTGAGCCCTGGAGAAGGCATCAACTATCTTCTGAAGGGAAGCTTCAGATAAAGATGACTGCTGATTGGAAGAGGATGCGAGAAGTTGATCAACCTTCTCGTTAAGCTCGCGAAGATGCTTCTTTGTCACTGGAGCATCATCCTCCTCATCACTTTGAACTTGAAACGGACTATAGTAAACCGAGTCAAAATTCATGTGATCACCACCAAGGTATTGATCGTCGCCATCGGAGGCGTCTTCTGGAGAATGAGGTGGTGGTGAAGCTGGGGGTGTTATGGGTTTGGTTGGTTCAGGTTGAGTGGGTGGGGGGTTAGTTTCGGGTGGTGGTGGTGTATGGGTTTCGGTTTGTGGAGGTTCGGTTACAGGAGGGGTTTCGGTGACAGGTGGTGTTTCGGTTGATGTGGTGAATATGGGTGGGGGTATAGGGAATGAGGTTGGGGGTATAGTGGGGTTTATGGTGGGAATGGAAATAGGTATTGTGGGTGGAGGTGAAGGAACTGGGGATTGATGAAGTTCCATCTCCGGGGTTGGGGAACGAGGGGGTGTGTTGCCTCGTTGAGGAGATTCGTCTCCTTGTGATCCTTCAGATTCCGAACTCCCACCTTCGGATTCGCTTGATGAGGAGGGAATAACGAGCTTTCGCTTCGGTTGGGTCTTCCTCCTTTTTGGCTGTGGGGATGAAGCAGTCTTCGGTTGTTTGCGCTTCTTGGGAGAAGGTCCCTTTGGAGCTTTGGACACTTGCTTCCCTTTGTCACCCTTTTTGCCCCTGGCCACCGGTTTATCAGCATCATGAATCGATCGCAGCATGTCCGGTGTCAGTTCCCTCGGACCAGTTTGCCTAAACTCTTTGATCGTCCTGATCAGTCTGCTATCGGCGGGCACATCAGCATACATCGACTCCGGGATAGAGCCAATGAATGAGAATTTTGATGCATCGGATACGATGATCTTCTTGGTATGAAACGTACCAATAGAAGACATCGATGCACCATCGGCGGTTGAAATATTAAACTTGTCCATGGCCCATCGTGTGATCAAGATCCAGAACCGGGCCAACGACACCTCAGAGTGTCGGGAAGAGGAAGAGAGGCTCTGAATCAGTTGTTGCCAAAGGACAAACCCATAGTCCAAGTTTATCCCATTGTATACCCCATACATTATTGAAAGGAAAAGACGACTTGCACCGTCAGATCCTGAGCTCCTCTCTGACAGCCCTTTGAAGAGAACTGTAAATAACCCATTCCACTGGGGCGGTAGGCAGGACTTCTTAAACTTGGCGACGGAGGTGAGAACCTCTGTGTAGCCCATGTTGTAAAACATGTTGTACAACATTCCAACCGGAATCGTCTCCGGGTGAACTCGCGACGGGTCAGCAGCAAACCCTAACATGGTGCAGAAACGGGGGCGAGAAATCGACGTCTTGTGTTCTGCCACTTCGAAGAATACCCTGTCGACGGCCTTGTCGTAGTAAGCCGTCGCGTAGACCTGAGATAAGGCCACCATTGGCACCGTTTCAATTCGTGACAGTGCAGGAGCAAGCTGGGAGTACTTGAGACATTCAATGACCGGCGACATATAGGAATCATACGCCAGTGGATTCAGATCAATGACTAGGCATTGCTGAGGACGGATTGGAAGAATCTGAGAAGTTGCATGAACAGATGAAGATTCAGCCATTGTTGCAGGTTTGGAGAAGAAGATGAACAGTGAAGTACTTTGGAGGTTTTTGCTCTTTAGAAAATCCGGAAGCAGTAAAAAGGTAAATAGTGTTGTAGACGCCCTTTTATAGTGAGTAATTGGAGAGAGAAAAATCGTTTGATATCTTTTATGCGATGATCACGTAGGAGAGAGAGTGTCAGATTCCTAGGATCACGCTACCCAACAAGCGCCGTTTCAGAGAGAGAAACCGTTTCCATTTCCACACGCGCGTTTAATGCCAGAGAGATGACGCTTGATAATCGCACACGCGTCCATAAATGTCAGTAAAAGCGCGGCCGTTTCACCTTCACACGCGCCCACTTTTTACTGTCGTTTGAAATTCAATCCTTTTAATCTCCCGCCGAGTCAGCAACCTTTCGTCTTATCCCTTTTTAAACACCATTTTTGAATTAAATTGCCACGTGGATTATTGCTGACCATAACTTCATTATTAACCATCCAATAATAATCCAGCCTGTAAAATAATTAGTAACGGAATTTTTGAAAATCTAGGATTTTCGTGCAAAGAGTGTAAAAGATAAAGAAATAAAGCAACTCTTTTTAGGATAATCTGTGATGTCAATAATGACACGAAACTGATGATCCCGGACACGAATCTCTTCCTTCAAGGTCAAGAGAGACCTCAAAGTGTTAGTGTGGAATCCCGTTGAATTACGATCAAACATTTATTAAGAAATGTTGAAAGGCTTCTTTTAATTAGGCTAATTAAGGGTGGTTTCGCTTTGATTCCTCAATTCTATTCTTGAAATAAGAAAGAAAGTGAACAAAGTATTTGTGAGACCGGTGTAGTCTGTTGAACAAGTAGGTAGGAATGTATTTTATATTGGCTTGGAATAATATAAAACCTCAGATAAAAAAAAATTAAAATTGGATTCCTTGGGAAGAAATGTTATGGTGTGAAACAATTTCATAGGAATCACGCAAAGGAAAATTTGAGATTTTATAAGGGTACATTCGTTAATTCATTGGTGAATTCTTGATCAAATTAATTTGTCACCGTCAATTCGTTGGTGTTGATTTTTGGGTTTCACTCAGCTCGTAGTGGCACGAAACTAAGATCATAAACACAGATGTTGTGTAACCATAAACCTCAGTGGTAGTTTCTGAGAGTCTCAAGGGTTACAGTGATGAAACGAATGTAATGGAGAAGTGTAGTGGGGATGGTGAAAGAAAACATAGTACCTCTGCTGCGAAAATAAGGACCAAGCAGGAGACTCTGAACTCATGTGAGAAGAGAGTGAGGTAGCTCACGATTAGAATAAATGAATTAGCCTTATTGGGAAGACAAGGTTTGTGTTTACCAGGTCATGAAGGCTATTATTCAAAATCTTATGAGGCTTGGGACACATACAGCAGCATGCTTCTAGGGACACTTAAGTAAGCCATAAAATATATTCCCATAAACAAATGAGCACACGAAAAGAAAAAAAATATTTTTGGAGATTTGATATTTAAAAAGATAAAAAATAAAAAAAATAAAAAAAATAAGACTTAAAAAAAATATAAAAGAGTGAAAAGAAAAAAATACGATAAAAAAAACTTTGGAAAAATTGAAAAACCGAACCCGAACGTTCGGTTGGTTTCGGTTGGGAAAAAGTTGAAAAACCGAACCCGAGCGTTCGGTTGGTTTCGGTTCAGGAAAATTTTGAAAAACCGAACCCGAACCTTCGGTTGGTTTCGGTTCAGGAAAATTTTGAAAAACCGAACCCGAACCTTCTGGAGGTTTCGGTTTTGGAAAATTTTTAAGAAACCAAGGAGTTTAGATATGCAATTTGGAAAAACTTTTTACACAAAGAAAAACAAATTTTGCACAAGAAATATACAACACAGAAAAACTACCTTTGAAGTAATGAGCGAGTGAGATGGTTGAACCGAACCCGAACGTTCGGTTGGTTTCGCTTCTTACGTTTGAGGTTGAGAGGTAGTGTGAGGTACTGACTCTGATACCAATTGATGGGATTAAAACAACTTTTAATCTATGAAGATCGATTAGATCTTGAACAAGTATATGAATAAGAAACAGCAAAAACGCAATAATAAGAACAAAACAGCTTGAATCAAACGTGTCGAATGATTAAATAAAATCCTTAGAAGAGCTCGATTAAGAACATCAACTGTAAAGGATTAGAAGATTACAAGAACGATTACAGGAAATATAATACTCTTGATGAATCGCTATATCGAAAATCTCTGCAATCTTAACCTAATATGCATGCAAGCATTAACTTAAATACTATACATAAAAGGCTCTCGGTTGGACAGGCCCAAACCGGAGAATACAAGGCTAAACTAACGAGCCCAAAAGACGCAACATCAAAACTATCTTCAGCCCAACAAAAACCTAAACATAACTAGGCATTCTTCTTATTTGTATTACTCCTTGTCTTCTTGAGAAGGGCATCAGATGAGATGTAAGTTAGTTTCATTTTCTTTGAGTTTTGATGTTGATGTTCTTGATGTGATATAATTTCTGGTACCTATAACAACAACATTGAAACAAAAAAATTGAGTTCATCAAAACCTTAGTATACTACTATATGAAGAAAACAAAGTGTAATGCACAAAGTAGTGAACATAATTAAACAAACCTTTGACTCGGGTTGCACAAAATATTTTGGCCATGGAATAAAACTTTTATATGCATCCTTAACTAATGTGATTTCTCTAGTTTTATGGGGTAGAAATGCTTGTTTTATTACCACTTCATCAATGGAAACTTTATAGCAATCATCTTGTAGAGGAACTCCATGAATGAATTGTCTTTCTGATGATAAGTGAATGGTACCACGAGCAACGATGTTCCTTTTATACGGATGTGATAGAGTACACTTGATTGGGTACAATGATAAGTAATATTAGAATCAGAAAAAAAAGGACAGAAATGTATATTCAACATGTAAAAAACACTTACCTGGTGAAGGGGTTTATTTGGTCAAACTATTGGTATGTCAAGATTGATAGTGGCAGTCTTAGAGTCAACAACTTTTCTGGTGGGTTTTGTATTTGCCTAATATAAATGTTTAATACATATATGTAAAGTTATATTTTAATGTAAAAGATAAATTAAAAGTGTTGAAAACTGTAAAGTAAGCATATACTACCGTTGCAAATTTCATGGAAATCAATTGTGTATCGGGAGTTGTGGTTGCAGAGTTGGTTTGAACTTGTATCTTGGTGGGTTTTGCAATAACCTAAATAAGTTAAAGTCCCAAGTGAAAAAACAGAAATTAGTACCAAAAAAGTATATCAATGATTATCTTATAAAATGATAACATACTGGTGTTACAGGTTCTGATGGTTGCTTGGTTTTGAGACTAACAGGAGTTGTTTCACTACTTTTAACAATCTTGTCACTTGAAATACCCTAGGAAATATAAAGAAACATGGAAAATGTCTAAAAAATGCAATTTAGATGTAACATTGAAAATACATGTTGTTAATAAGATTACTTACAACAGTATGAGACAGATTTTGAAAGTCGGCTCCTTTTGCATTAAGATGAGCCAAAACTAGCTTTAGTGTTTGATCTTGTTCATTAACCTTTATAGACAAATCCTTGAGTTCAACATCTGTTTTCTCAAGCTCAAGTTTTCCATTATGCAATTCAACTTTAAGATCTTTAATTTCTTCTTTAGATGATCCTTTGCTGCGAGGAACATTGAAATATATGTTGTAAGTGACTCCTGTGCCGACACCCTTTAAAAATCCTCCATTTTCCTTGCCAAAAACTAAGGTCATGGCATCCGTGCCTGGTTCAACATTAACTAGTCCTTCTTTTATCTGCTTTTCTTGTTCCATCTAGCACACAAAATATTAATAATTATTGTCCTAATAAAACTGATTAAAATCTTTACAGTAATAGTAATAAAAAAAGTTTATTGAAGTTACTAGTTTATCCGCCATGAGTTTAACATCTTCATCCTTAAATACTCCTTTACTTTCACGTCGTTTACACCACATAATTGACCTTGGGGGCATTTCTTCCTTTGAAATCACTTTCTCTTCAATCTTGATAAAAAAAATTAAATTGTAAACAATATAAAGTAAAATTCTGTTAAGTAGAATACTATGAAGGTAATATAATGGATCATATAGCTAAAAACAAAGCTTACCAACTTCCGCCTAAGAGTAGTATACCCCCCTCGTCCCATCCGATGAGGGTACTTTGACATCTTTCGCGCTTTGACTGTTTTTTTGTGACACAACCTGTCAAAAAAAAAGATTTCTCAAGCACTTTTTGGTAAATTTTATGATAAATAAATGAAGAAGTTTTGGGAAAAAGTTGTAACATTAAACTCTTCAGATTGTGTATATGTCACGAATTTGTTCCAATCATCTTTTTCAGTAATTATTGCATGATATCGAACAAGGATTTCTCCAAGCTTTTTGGAATTCCCTAGATGTGGCTTGATGTAAGTTGCATACAATTTCCTTCTGAAGTTTCGTAGAAGGATACCAAGCCTATTCATCACAAATTGTTTTCCAGTTTCGTCAACTTCAAAATAGCGCTAAAATGAAACAATAATGAATTTGTTAGTATTTAATACATGATTTGTAAATAAAATATGAGATGCACTTAAAAAAAGTGAAAAAAAATATTTACTGTAATCTCTTCCCAAAGTTTGTCCTTCACTTCCGGTTTTACTTTCTTCCAGCAAAGAGCACTTAATCCCACATTCTCGCGGACAAGATCTCCCAAATAACTAACAAACACTGCATTATTCTTCCCTGTAAACTTACCGAATTCATCAAACTTTACACGCTTTTTTCTACCACCAGAATTGACATACTCGGTCTTCAGCTTTGGCAATCGAGTCAGTCCCCTCTTCCTAGGTGACCTTGTAGGAACTTTGCTTTGCATTTCCTCTTCCGAATCTAAATGGCTATGGTATTCAATGTCATTATTTTCGCCATCTACTGTGTCCGATTCATAAAATTGGGTTCCATCATCGTGCTCATATTCCATATCATAGTCAGGCATATCCTCATGTTGTTCCTTGTTCACCTCCATGATTCTTCTGTTGACATGAAACATATGAATTAAGTTTGATTATTTATATGTTTAATAAAAAAGTATGACTAACTTATATTACATACAAAATTTCACATACACATTTCATCGAACATTTGGTGTGCAACAAGCACAGTAATATGAAGAATCAAAAAATTTCTGTTTTATGTATAATCCCCTAATCAATACAATCAATAACATTGACACCATATACAGAGAATATACTTATAGTAGAAATGCGTGATGAATGTTGTCGAATGATGAACTGAAATATAATCCAATTGGGATCGATATAACCTAGAGAAAAACCATACAATGGCTGAAAAAATAAAAGTCTTTTAAATAATACATTGTTAGTACGTCCTAATTTGAGGGTGGTTAGCAAATTTACCGGATTTTCCTTCATCTGATGGATTGATCTTCATAGTTTTGGCGGTGAGATAGATGTATACTTCCCGCGTTGATTTGGAGCCCAAAACAAAATGGAAAAAAATGTTTGCCTCCCATTATATTTGCTTAATTTTGATTGTCGAATTCAATTTTTTTCCAAATTTTGATCTGATAGTGAACTCACACGATCAGAAGCATAAATCGTGGTTTGGAAACATGTTCTGGCTTTTAAAACATTATTACGAGTTATTAGATATCAATATAAATGTTACAACTTTGGTTCATGTAAATTAACAATTTTACGTTAGGATACAACTATATCACTATTGGAAATAAAAAATATTTAACATTTAATTATGCATATACAATGGGATAATAGTATAATAAAACGAAAATAAGAATAAGGTCTAGTTAGCTTACTAATTTTTCCGTGTGAACACTTTGTTAAGATTTTTTATTTTATTTTATATTAAGTAAGAAAAAAATCCATACACCTACTATAAACCCATTTCGATCCTAAACCCGTACCCATATTAGAAACCCATTTTGATCCCAAAACATTACCAACACCCGTACATGACCTAATGATGGTTAACCCGTACCAACACCCGACCACCTGCAAACCATACACATATTATAAACCTATTTTGGTCCCAAACCATTACCAACATCCCTGTAACAACGTAAATTTTGCAAAAACAAATTTTCACTTTTAAAAGTATAATTTCATTCATAATATTATCAAATCTCAATGTATCACATGACAACTCCATAAAACAAATCCCAAGATCATAACACATAAAATCCCCCCAGTGTGTACGACTCATGTCGGCGCCTTCCCGCGATCCTCGCTGGTGCCTGAAACATATATCACATAACACAGTAAGCATAAATGCTTAGTAAGTTCCCCAAAATACCACATACAACACATACGCCACTCGAGGCTACAGTACGACCCTCCGGCCGATGTGTCTTAGCGGGACCCTCCAGTCCCGTAGCTTGTTGGACCCTCTTGTCCGGTCATAGCTCGCCGGACCCTTCAGTCCGGTCTGTATCGTTGGACCCTTCGGTCCGGTCTATATCGTTGGACCCTCCGGTCCGGTCTATACAACACAAAGCATATATATAACAAAATACACATAATCTCATACATACACATAGCATACAAGACCCTCCGGTCTACACATAGATACCACTCTAGGTAATGTATAATGAGACGACTCACCTGGAATGAAGTCGGATAAACTCTCGTGCTTGACGTCCCGACCTAGCCTCCTACTATTATCCGAATAACATTCATGATCAATACCCTCTCATAGTCTCATATCTAAAGATTGGGTAGAAGGCCATTTTACTCCTCCCTGAACTCTCTTGAATCAGTCTTGATCAAAATCCTCAGGTCAACTGAAGTCAACGATCAACTTTGACCCGACTCGTCGAGTGCACATGGGCGACTCGGCGAGTCCATGCGGGGTCCTCTGAATTCTTCTAGCCTCACTTGGCACGTCGAGTCATCCCTTCACTCGACGGGTTACTCCTGTCATGAATCGCGGGACAACCCCGACTCGACTCGTCGAGTCCACTTATGAACTCGGCGAGTTGCTTCCATGGCAACACTCAAATGACCTTCTGAGGGCAGATCTGCTTCTCTAACCTATAGATCTGACCTTCCCATACACGATAATCACGTAAAGGTACGAACTTTACATGCATGCAACATACATAGGGCTCCTTTTGGTGAAATCTCCTCTAAAGCGGCAAACTAAGTTCATTTCCTCCACGGAACAACATAAAGCAAGAAGGATAAGGCTCTCTGGACCTCTAAAGGTCCAGATCCATAGTCTAACACTCAAAGGGACAATAAACCCAACAAATCAAGCCAATAAAGGGTATAGAAAACTCTAGATTCAAGTATCTTAAGCTAAACAGAAGAAGGGGGCGAATTACTACCTCAACAATGGAGATCCAAGCTTGAAAACCACAGAATAGCAACCTCCTTGACCTCCTCTTGCTGGAAACACCTTCTTCTTTGCAAAATAACACCAACAAGAATCAAAATAGCTTTCTCTTTCACACAAATCGCTCCAGCTCTCTAGGGTTTCTCTCTCTGGACTGGTAGCCGCAAATGAGGGCTATAAGGACCCTTAAATAGGGAACATGCCTAAGGATTTAGGGTTTCTGCCGTCAGCACAGACTCGTCGAGTCCATTCATTAATCTAGTCAACAGATCGCGATCCTACTCGACGAGTCTAGGTGTCAACTCGTCGAGTCCCTCTTTTTACCTCAAAATAAATGAATAACATAGAATACCTGGGAATCTAGATGGTACAATCCCTACATGACCTAATGATGGTCAACCCGTACCAACACCTGACCACCTGCAACCCATACCCATATTATAAACCCATTTTGGTTCCAAACCATTACCAACACCCCTAAATGACCTAATAATGGTTAACCATTACCAACACCCCTACATGACCTAATAATGGTAAACCATTACCAACACTCGACCACTAGCAACCCATACCCATATTATAAACCCATTTTGGTCCCAAACCATTAGCAACACCCCTACATGACCTAAGGATGGTCAACTATTACCAACACCCGACCACCTGCAACCCATACCCAGATTATAAACCCATTTTGGTCCCAAACCATTACCAACACCCCTACATGACCTAATGATGGTCAACTCGTACCAACACTCGACCACCTGCAACCCATACCTATATTATAAACCCATTTTGGTCCTAAACCATTACCAACACCCCTAAATGACCTAATAATGGTCAACCATTACCAACACCCCTACATGACCTAATAATGGTCAACCATTACCAACACCCAACCACCTGTAACCCATACCCATATTATAAACCCATTTTGGTCCCAACCCATTACCAACAACCCGACATGACCTAAGGATGGTCAACCATTACCAACACCCGACCACCTGGAACCCATACCCATATTATAAACCCATTTTGGTCCCAAACCATTACAAACACCCCTACATGACCTAATGATGGTCAACCCATACCAACACCCGGCCACCTGCAACCCATACCCATATTATAAACCCATTTTGGTACCAAACCATTACCAACACCCCTACATGACCTAATAATGGTCAACCATCACCAACACCTGACCGCCTGCAACCCATACCCATATTATAAACCCATTTTGGTCCCAAATCATTACCAACACCCCTACATGACCTAATGATGGTCAACCCGTACCAACGCCCGACCACCTGCAACCCATACCCATATTATAAACCCAATTTGGTCCCAAACCATTACCAACACCTCTAAATGACCTAATAATTGTCAACCATTACCAACACCCCTACATGACCTAATAATAGTCAACCATTACCATCACTCGACCACCTGCAACCCATTTCCATATTAATTAAAAAACGGTTTTATATATTTATAATTAATTTATATATAAATTTATATTTTGTATGGTAATAATAAAAACAAAGCAAGTATGGATGTTACACTTAATTAATATTATATATATATTAATGTACATAATATATTAATGTATAACACAATATCGATAATCATTATCACAGCCGTCATTCAAATTGCACCTCCCCTGTAGCCTGCTATTAATCGGAAGTGATGGCCTGCGTCGATGTCCCTTCAGCTCCGAATGATGATCCATTTAAAGCCTCCCCTTATATCAAAATCGTCATTCTTACATCTTCATTACCAACATACGATAACTTCGATTATTTGCTCCTCTTCTGTGAAAAAAACTCTGACGATCAATGGAAACAAAGATGAATGCTGATCGATGGGCAAATCCGAGGTTCCAACTCTGGAGTGTAAGCAGTGAACCACCAAAAAACAAACCATTAGTAGAGTACGGGAAAGAAAACGATAAGAGATTCACCATTAGATTTGTACATGTCAGGTTTTTTACAGACTATCCAGGTAAGTCGTATCAAAAGACAAAAGCTAACTTTATTTCATGTGTCAACATCGATTTGCTCAACATGGAGATGCTTGGTCATTTTTCGAAAAGCTTGGGGAATACAACTATGGGTAATTGGTATCATATGCCAACCGAAGAAAACCATGGGTTGTCAATGATTCCAATTCTGAATGATTATTGTTTGGGAACTTTCAAGATGATCGTTAGGGCACACCAATTCTGAGAGATTGAACATTTGTATGTTGAACATAGGCCTGTATTTGTTCCAATCAATTTCTCCCACTTTTTGATGAACTCACCATCCAAAAGAGTTGAGAAGCTTATTCATTTGTTTGTAACTAAACACCCAATGGCAACAGTTGATGATGGAATAACATACATCAGGCATATGCTCAACATGACCATTCCAAGAGAAAAAAATGGAAGATGCAATGGACATGGCGAAGGAGAATGAGATAGCATGGAAAAACATAGTGTAGGCGACCTATGATGTACTCCATTTTGTGTTTAATACAAAGTACATATGAAACTCTTTTTTGTAAGCAATATGATGTTGTTTTGATTATAACTGTCTTAGGGGAAAAATGAGAAGTAATTATAATTATAATTTTATATTGTTATTTATATTTTGTTTCATACTTATAACTGAGTCAGTATTGTCCCTGTTTTGCTGCATTGTTTTGTAAAAAAAGCAATATACTTTTCAACTTATTTCCACTTTAGAGGTAAGCTATTGGTTAGATTAGTTAGCTTGTACCATGTTTGTTATCAACATATGGAGATTAAGCTAAAGTAGGAGTATATCCGTCAATTATTTGTTATTATCATAAAACAAAGAAAATGTTATAATTTCCCATTGAAACTGTGTTTGAGATATAAAGGTATAATGGTCATTCAATATATATAATGAAAAGAAAAAGGAAACATCATCTAAGGGTATGCATCATCATAGTATTGATAGAAAAAAAGTTAATCTTGGATACAAATATGATGTGCATAACTACAATTAAACAATAAGAGTGTGAGAAGAATCAGGGGTATTTTTGTCATTTGTTTTTATTTCCAATTGTGAAGGCTAATTAAAAACAATGTGCAACCACAATTATGTATATTGTATCAAATGAGGAAAGTACGATTTATGGTAAATGTGTTTGTCTTAGATCAATACTGGAGGAAGCAGGGGTATTTTTGTCAAATGTTTCTCTTTTAGTTTATTGTTATGTTTTTTTCGTAAACTAATAACTTACAAACAACCAGTCACCCCAGTTGGTAAGTGTAAATGTAGGTAAATGTATATTTTGGAATGTCATGGGTTCGAACCCCATTAGGAACAATTTTTCTCTCTTTTTTTTTTGTTTTTTCTCGATATATCCTTAATCATCCACACATGTTGCGTAGATATGAATTTTTAGACAATATGCATTCCCATCGAATCCTTCTCTGCTTACTACAAATGCATTTCAACTACGTTTATACTTCAACCAGGAAATGATACTTCAACATGAAATTCATACAGGTACACATGCTACATTAATTTATACAGGGACATAAAAAACAATTACCTTTATAATATTAATCTTTGCTATTTCGTTTGGTCATGTATCATTATATATTCTTGAATTAACAAGTATTTGGCTTCCAGTTATTGGATTTAATTTTAATGTGATCTTTTTTGTTTATGCACACCAACTGTTTTTTAAAATGCTTCAATGAACAGGAAACATATATTGCTTGTTGATGTTGTTATAAACTGAATATGGATAAGTCTTGGATGGGAGCCTATAGAATATCAGAAATGTATGTAAAGGGTGTTGCAGAATTTTTGAAATATGTAGTACACAATTACAAGATTTCTAAAAATATGGATCCTGAACATACCAAAAAAAAAGATAAGAATTCCATGTCCATGTGTCAAATGTGTAAACCACATATCTCATTCGGTGGATGTGGTAGATGATCACCTATTCAGGAGTGGAATTGATCAAACATACACGAATTGGAATAAGCATGGAGAAACAGAGGAACCACCCAGAAATTATATATATGAACATAATTTTGACATTGCCACGTCATACGTTGTTGATTCCATGAACATGAACACAGAAATGCCAACAGATGCTGCAGAAACAGTAGAGATGGTGGAAGCTGTAGAAGAAAATTTTATTGGGAACCTTGAGAAGTTTAGAGAACTGATTGAAGATGCCGAGAAGCCCCTATATAAAGGGTGTCCTAATTTCACAAAATTATCTGCAGTCATACAATTACTAAACTTAAAAATATGGTTTTGATGAAAAATATGTTACCAGAAGGTGATGAAATGTACAATAGTACATACGAGGCCAAAAAAGCATTCAAGGCAATGGGTTCAGGGTATAATAAGATACATGCATGTGTCAAAAATTGTATACTTTATAGAAACGAATACACAGACATGGCAACATGTCCTACTTGTGGTAAATCAAGATGGAATAATTGGTCACACACTATGAGTCATAGTGTGTGACCAATTATTCCGCGGTTGAAACGACTTTTTCAGTCTAAGACTACTGCAAAAGATTTAACATGGCACGCAACAGACAGAAAGGGGGATATTGGTGTTTTAAGTCACCCAGTTGATTCACCAGCATGGGTTGCCATTGATGACAAATATCCTGACTTTGCTAGCGAGCCAAGAAATTTGCGGCTAGGCATTTTGGTTGACGGGGTCTATGTGAATAGAGGAGCTATGAGTCATAGTGTGTGACCTATTTTAACTGTCATTTACAACCTTCCACCATGGTTGTGTATGAATAGAAAGTTCATCATACTTTCGTTATTGATTTTGGGAACACCACGAAACGATATTGATGTACCTTTCATTGATGATCTGCAATTATTATTTGATATTAGAGTTGAAACATACGATGCATATGCACAAGAGCAGTTTAAACTACGTGTAATAGTGTTATGGACTATTAATGATTATCCTGCTCTAGGTACATTAAGTGGTTGTCCATACAACGGATTTCAAGGTTGTGTTGTGTGTGGCGAAGAAACACACTGCATTAGACTCCCTGAATCGAATAAGCAGAGTTATGCTGGTCATAGACAATTTCTACCATATGATCACCCGTTCAGAAGAGAAAAAAAAAAGGCATTCAATGAACAACAAGAGTTCTCACCCTCTCTAGAACCTATGAATGGGGAGGAAGTATATAAGAGAGTCAAATTTATAATTAATAAACGGGGAAAGGTGTCTAAGGGCAAGGAGGCAGAAATCCAACAATCTACAACTGGAAGAGGTGGGAAGATTAATAAAAAAAGATAAAATCATGCCAAGTGGGTACTTCAGATGTGGGCCAGCAAAATAATACATTATGGAAGAAATTCAATATATGGTATCGATAGCTAAGGTATTGGCGCGACAGTTTGATTCCACATTGTATAGATTTTATGCATGTTGAAAAGAACGTGGGCGAGAGTTTAACTGGAACTATGTTGAATGTTCCCGGGAAGACGAAAGATGGTTATAAAGCTCGATTGGATTTGGTTCATTATGGTTTAAAATCAGAGCGACATCCTAAGATAGAAGGGAACAACACAACACTTCCCGCAGTAGGTTGTACATTGACAAAAGAGGAAAAAGACAAATTTTGTGAGACTTTATACAGCTTAAGGGTTCCTCAAGGGTATTGTTGTAATTTTTCTAGTTTGGTGAGTCTCAAGGATAGGAAGTTGATCGAATTAAAATCACATGACTCTCACATGTTCATGCAAAAAATTTTGCCCATAGCAATTCGATATATTATGCATCCACCCACCAGAGTTGCTATTACAAGGTTTTGTTTCTTTTTCAAATCAATATGTAGCAAAGACATCAAACTGGATGAGCTCGATAAGTTGCAAGAGGAGTTATGTGTAACCTTATGCCTTCTTGAGAAACACTTTCCACCATCATTTTTTGATGTGATGATTCATTTAACCGTTCATCTAACTATGGAAGTAAAATTATGCGGTCCAATATTCTTTAGATGGATATACCTGTTCGAAAGGTTTATGAAGGTTATTAAGGGGCACGTGCAAAACAAAAATAGACCAGAAGGATGCATTGCAGAAGAGAATGTTGCAGAAGAGATGATTGAGTTTTTTAGTGAATTCCTCAAAAAGATGGATACTGTTGGTATTCCACCTGAAAATCATAACACATGTGGAATTCAGATAGGTGTAGATAGTAGTTCTATTACGAACGATACTCCTCTATCAACTGCTAAATCGGTAGAAGTTTCTGTAGAACTATTCAGCAAAGCACATTTCTTTGTATTGCAAAATACATCTGAAGTACTCCCGTATATCTAGTAAGTTTTTTTACATGTATGTTTTTTTGTTATAATATTAACATTAACGTATTGACAGACGACACATGGATTTTTTGCAACATCAACACCCTACTAAATGAAAGGCACAGCTAGAACAAGAGCATAGTATTTGTTTATATCTTAAATTCATTATCTAATTACAATTCAGGTAGAGAGAGTTGGGGGGCTGTAGAGAAAGTATAACAGAGACAATGAGATGGATTTCACATGGACCCAATAAGAACATTATGAAATACGATGTATATGCTATCAATGGATATACTTTTCGTACAAAAGCTCGTGAAGGTAAAGTTTACCAAAACAGTGGGGTTAGTGTCGTTGCAACTGACACACACATCAGTAAACGAATTCCAATTTATAATTAACATATGCCAAAAACACTTATTATGGTGGTTTGCAAGAGATATGGGTACTAGATTATCATTTTAAACGAATTCCAATTTTCATGTGTGACTGGGTTGACAATAGAAATGGGGTAAAAAGGGATAAATTGGGGTACACACTAGTTGAACTATAAAGATTAGGCCATAAAGGTAATCCCTTCATATTGGCCTCACAAGCACAACAAGTATTTTATGTCACAGACCCGCTCGACCAAAAAATGTCTATTGTGTTCAATACACCTCCCAAAAATTACAAAGATACATATGAAGATGTAGATGAAGAATTTAGTATTGTAGTTCCTCATAATGATAATATATTGCCATGTGTAGACACACTTGAGTTGCAGAAGGAAAATGATTATTTTCGTACTGATTGTCATGGTATTGTTATACGTACGGTACGTGTTTCTTAATGTCATGAATTACATTTGTAGCGATACTATTTTTCCTTCTTTTAACATTTAATGATCTTTATTTTTGTTTGTAGAAGGGAAAGGCCAAACCTTGATCCTAGCGTTACGTGGGGAATAAGTAAATGACAAAAAATGACGATGTAATTTCCTTAATATTTTTTTACCATATTATACCATCAGACTATTCTAGTGTAATATTGTTATAACTCAAAGTTATTTTTTTTCTTCAGTTTTTTAATTAATGGTGGATGACATGTTATAACATAAACTACATGTTATCGTAATGTACTTTCGTTATGCAATGTTAGACAAAGTTGTATTCTTTTCATTTATTTATCATACTATTCTGTTAAAATAATTTGTATTCTTTTCATTTTTAATGGTGTATGATCTGGTGCAATTAAAAGAATAGATGACAAAAAGGGCAATTTGGTCCTCTCTTATAGCTCTTATTCAATACAACTATATTGTTATTTGTTTTTGTTTTTATTATTTTTAGTTTTTTTTTTCAGAAATTGTTTCTAACTTTACAAAACTGTCATTCATTTTTTTTCATTAATTTATACAACCCTTTAATTGCAAAATAAGCAATATACTTTTGTAAAATGCCATGATTGAACTTTTTGTTCATTTTTTATTCTGCCAAATGATATCAAAGATCAATATGGTAAAATTTAAGAGTCTTCCAAATACAATAGTACAACCAGAATAAACATTACATATGTGTCTATATTTACATATTTACATATAGACACATATAATAGTTGTAATCGTAACTAAATGCTACCTACACACAATATTTGTTTCTTCTTAAAGCCAATTCATAATATTTTGACACACATAATAAATGATACATGACCATAAGTAAACAATACTAACTTGTTTTAATTTCTTGCGTTAACTAAGTACAACTAGTACAGACCCGCCCTATGGACACACAAATATTTAGTGTGACCATATGTATCACCTTTTAGCTACTTTGTCTGTTATGTGGCTAAATAGGCACCAAGTTACAAACACACATAGAACTAACTCGTGTCATGATACGTTAATCTACTGTCTCTCATAAAAAAAAATTATGACAATCTTAATCGATACCTATGGCTGATTGTGACCTATGGCCTCAGTGGTCGAGTATGACTAATATTTGTCACATTTGGTATAATTAAGTGTGGTTAAAGTTTTGATTATCTATATAATGGCCACACAAACTAATTTAAATGTATCCAAAAACAGTCTCTAAATTTTTTTAGTGACCTTTGGCCACACTTTTAATAAAAAGTGTCACAATCCGTTTTTCAGAAAGTGTGATCGTAGGTCATTTTTGTATTAGTGAGAGAAAAGAAGAGAAAGGAAAGGAAAATAAATAGTGACGAGGCTATTGCAATTGAAGGTGGGTCACTTGACCCATCTAAACAAAAAAATTGTGTAACAAGTAATTAATAAACATATTGTGACCTATCTTAAAATTTGTAGATGACCCACCTTAATTTATTTGTAATGGACTTTTAGCCCATTTTTTGCATTTCAATGGTCCAATTTTTAGTTTATTTCAAATATTGTCTATCAAAAATTAACCCAATAACTTTTAAAATTAAAAGAAAAAAATACAATTTGAATGCAATTTGTCCATTTGTTTCTAGCAAATACACATGACGCAATCAAAAAAATCATAAGGAATGGTTGAAGACCGAAGCACTCCTATCGATCACTAGATCAGTTTGCCTCCTTCCGGCCGCCGACAAACTCATATTTACATTAGTCTTGGCCAGCAATCCACATTGCTTTCTTCTTCACATCGAGTTTTAACTTTGAAGGTTCTCAATTGTGAACTTGTTTTTTTTAAAAGAGTGAATTGTGAACTTGTAATTAATAATGACTGTCTTCTATGATTTTACCCTTCTTCTCATCTTCTTCACAGTTACGAATAAATATAATGAAATCAAAAGTTCAGGACATAATCAATTTAGTATGTATTCTCTAATCTTGGTGCCAGTGATAAAAACATCTATTTTGACTTATGCACAATAGGTTAGGTGTGGTAGGTTTCGTCACTACATGTGGTATGTTTTAATATGGATTTCCATTGATTCAATCAATCGTGAAATCAATATAGTTTTATTTGATTGTTTTTGTTTCCCAACTTAGTTAATAGTTTAGTGTTATATATTGAAAAAAGTGTTTTAGATAGTATTAGTAATGATACGATTGTGGACATATATCAAGATATTAGAGCTCTTCAGGTACAATTGTAATATCTATAAAAAAATGCTTATATGAATCGACTAGTTACTAGTTTTTTAGCTATGTCATTTCTATCGGTTTCACTAAAATAGTGACCCATGTAGGTTGTTGTTCTAAACTCTCCACTGAAAATAAATTTGTCTTTCGTGTTCCCCAGTCGGAGAGAAGTGAAAGGAAAGTTAAAGATTTTGTTCTTTCTCTCCATATTCGTCCAAATCGGAAGAAAAGTTAGGAGGGAAACTAATCATTCCATTTCCTTTCACTTCCTTTCTTTAATGAAACTCGGGAACACTAATTTATTTTACTTTCCTCTCATTTCCATCCATTTCCTTTCTTTTCTCTCGTTAAGTTGATGTAACACCCTGTTATGAAAGTATTCATTTATGGATTTCAGAGGCCAAGGCTAGGGGCGTTTTGGTATTTCAAGGGTTTGGAGTTTTATTCCAGAAGTTTTGGGCAGGGGTGTGTCGCTAGAAGCCTAGGGCTTCTCGCCACCTTTTCGTGGACATAAAGTTCGTCGGAAACGGACTTAGGATGAAAGAGTTAAAGCATTTTGAAGTTGTTAACATTTATGGTCCCTTAATGGAAAATTTGGCAAGGCAGTCCCTTGCATGCATGAAGGCACACGTGTGTTTAGTTGGGTACGCCCAACGTAAGGCTGGGGTATGCCGAGCGTAGCAGGGCAAAGTGATCGCGGGTGTTGAGGACGTACACACAATGTACAAGAAGTATGCCCAACGTACGCCCAGAGTCCTTAAACTCTAATTTTAGGGTGAGCCACTATATAAAGAACATAATGGCTCAAACCCTAGCCTCCTTATCAGCCTCCCAACCTCAGAGAAACCCTAGAACGCCTCAACCCATCATTTTGGTGAAATCTTGACCTTGGGAAGCTCATCTTGGTGGTTTTAAGCTTGGAAGAGGAAAGAAGAAGTATTCAAAGAAGGACTTGGGAAGTTGGAGCTTATAGATCTGGAATAACATCATCATTTGGAACTCTTTGGAGGTATAAAGTTCTTAACTTTGCTTAAGAATGCTTAGATCTTGTGTAGTGTGGTTTTGGGGTTATTTTGGTCCCAAGAATGGACCTTTTTGGTGCAACTTAGATTTTGAGCTTGGGGTTGCCACCCTCAGAGCTAAAAGTATCCCATAAGTAATAAAGTTTCAATCTTGATGGTCCTAATGAGTTCATGCATGATATTAGCGCTTGTTATGGAAGTATATTGTCACCTTTTGAGTTTGGGCTTGTTTGGTGGGTTGCAAGTCACAAAGTTAGTGACTTTATGGAGTTAGACAGGGAAAAGGACCTGGAGATGAGTTGGTAGCCTCTGGAGTGGAGTATTAAGCACTTAATGGGAAAGTGTCTTAACAGGGGCAACATGCCAAGCGTACATTCAGGTATGCCCAGCGTACACACCATTTGCCTAGTACGCTAAACGTGCGTGAGTGTACGCCCTGCGTACTCTGGCAGTTTGGGCTTCGAGTTATTGGGCCTCGGTTTGGGCCATGCTTTGGACCTTAGGCCTTAGTGGGCGAGCAAAAGTCAGATGATATGGGTTAGGGATTATATTTTGGGCTTAGGGTAAGGCCCATTAAGGGATTGGGCCCAATGTAGCAAATTGGGTCATCACTGGGCTACTAGTGGGCTTGGGAAGCTTACTTAGTATTAGGCCTTGGTTGTGGGAATTAGATCTGGACCAAGTTGGACTAGGGGTAGAATGATCATTTTACCCTAAGATGGATTAA
This sequence comes from Lactuca serriola, assembly GCF_051521515.1. Lineage (NCBI taxonomy): Eukaryota > Viridiplantae > Streptophyta > Magnoliopsida > Asterales > Asteraceae > Lactuca > Lactuca serriola. The sequence goes on along the minus strand of NC_136416.1, from coordinate 175,518,124 downwards.
TGTATTGGACTAAGTGATATTTGGTGTTGGTAGCTCGGGGAGCCGAAGGAGCAGCAGTGCGGGATTTGGCAGATAGCAGCTAGAGTAGGGATGAGCTTTGGAACCGGTTTTCGTATATTATAAGAACCGGGAACCGGACCGCCGGTTCTAGCGCAGGTTCCGGTTCCGGTCCCGTTTTTTCGGTTATTTTTCAAAGTAGAACCGGTTGAAATACTATAGATTATATGCTATCTTCTGGAGCTTGTAAATGATTCAATATTTAACCAAATTATGACTTTTTACATTCTAAATTGAAGTACAAACACTAAATTACATGATGAAAAAAGAATCAAGTAATTCCGACTTCATATGAGTGAGTTATGCTCATTTTAAAAGCAGGAACAAATTCCAAAAAAATAAAAAATGTTGAAACAGAAAAAACGCAGCATTGATATGTTGTCTTCCGGGGTCTATAACTGATTCAATATCTAACCAAAATATGTGTTTTAATAGTCTAAAATGAACTAAAAACATCAAATTACATGCTGGAAAAAAAATTAAGTAATTCCGACGTCATATGAATGAGTTATACACATTTAAAAAATGGGACATATTAAAAAAAACAAAAAAATAATGCTGAAATATAAAAAACACAACATTGATATGCTTTCTTTCGGGGCATGTGTCTGATTCAATATCTAACCAAAACATATGTTTGTACCGTCAAAAATAAATTACAAACTCCAAATTACATGTTGGAAAAAAATCAAATAATTTCGACTTCATATGAGCGAGTTATGCGCATTTTAAAAAATGAAAAAGAATGTCAAACCGATTCCGGTTCTTAGAACCGGGACCGGTTTTCATAAAAATGGAGAACCGGTAACCGGACCTATTACCAATTCCGGTTCCGGTTCCGGTCCGGTTTCGGTTCCGGCGGTTCTAATGCTCATCCCTAAGCTAAAGGGATATCAGCAAGGTTTCAGCAGTGCAAACCAAAGGAGTTTTAGCCTGGGATGTTTACTCTGATAAAATAAATTAATGTTTTATACATGATACTCTGATGTGATATGTTTTGAATGAATCATTGACACTTGTGGTTTATTTATTAAATTAAAAACAAAATTTTTGGTCATGATTTTTGGGTCGTTACAAGTTGGTATCAAAGCCTTGGTTTAAGGGATTCGGCCATACTCTCGGGTGTGACTGAAGTCAAACTGAGGGCATGGTATGAAAATTATCAAAAGAAAATCGTTTTTATAAAAATGCATTTTGAGAAAAGGAAAAGAGTTTGAAAAGAGAAAAGGGGTGTGGTTCATGCAATCAGCCGAGCTCAAGTAAGTTCTCTCAAATTACCCATACAAGTTTATGTATGATATGATTATGTGATCGGCATGCTAGATTTAGGCCTAAGGGTCTAGGAGGATGCCTTATATGCCTGTTATATATTTTATTGAACTGCATGCTAGTACTTATTATTGTTGTATGGATAGAACTGCTTGATTATATTCTAGTTATATTTCCCTTTTTGTCTGAATGCTACTTGCTTTGTGCTTTGTGGGACTCTAAGTGATGGGAATTAGCCATTAGGTGAATGCGTCAAGTCACATGTGACCAAGGTTGGCTAATCTCAGAGTGCTGGATTTGGCCCTATTGCACAACTCTTGTTTGAGTCTAGTCGTTGTAGGGAAGAGTCCTTTACTCGAAGGAATATCTGAGCCTCGTCACATATGATGGTATTCAGGTAATGGCTAATTGGCATTATAAAGATACCTTATGTAGCTGAGGATTGAGTGCGGGTTGGAGGTTACCCTAGGGCAAGCTTAGGATGAGAGTGGTATTGGGAGCAGTGTTAGTAGTAGTAAGGGACTTGGTGGAGTTGAGGCAATTCTTGAGGAAAGTATAGATAGATGTGGAAGGTAGTATGGGCCCATACTACTGAAAGCATAGGATCCGTACTCGATTCAAGAAGGGTTAGGATAAGACCAGGGAACTTGTAGAAAGTGTGTGATCCCTCGTTGGTGACGAGTATTCTAATGGTTGTTGTGGCATGTTTCAGCATGGTGACGCCACGAGGTAGGCCATCGGGCGGATCAGGCGCAGGTGAGGGATTAGGCTCAGGTTTAGGAGTCGATCAGCTCGGGGAGCAGATGAGGGAGTTTATATCAACTGAGATTACTTGTAGTATTCTAGACCAGACTCCTATGATCTTTGGTACGGTCAAGGAGGAAATACTAGAGATTTTGGATGAGAGGCTGGGAGCCTTCCGCACTGAGATGGTGGCCACGATGGGGGTGCGTACACTGACATTCCGAGAGTTCAAGGCTTATGGAGCTCCGAATTACCATTGGGCCAGGGACCCCATTGCTAGCAGCAGATGGTTGGTCGATGTCGCTAATGCTTTCTATACGAGCCGTTGTCCCGAGGGGGATAAGGTCCGACTTGCCTCCTGTCTTCTGAAGGACAGAGCACTGTATTGGTGGGAGGAGGTTGGTCATGCCATTGGGGATGATTCCGCATTATACGCGATGACATGGAGTGATTTCTCGACCAGTTTCAGGTCTGAGTTTGCACTAGCAATTGAGGTGCAACAGCTAGCACGGGAGTTTCAGGATTTGCGGCAGACTACAGAGACATTGGCAGAGATCACCGCCAAGTTCAGGGAGAGGGATCTTCTTGTTCCTTAGTATGTCACGGACGAGAAGATGAAGAAGGCCCGATATCACGAGATGCTGAGGAGTGACATCAGGGAGTTTGTGAGCAGGTCCAGCTGCAAGACGCTGGAGGATATGATTGCTCGGGCTAGGGAGAGGGAGATCGATTTGGAACTCCTCAGGAAGAGGAATACATAGGAGGTCCAGGTAGCCTCAGGTTCAGACAAGAGACCCAAGGGGTCGGACGTGAGATCGAGGGATTATCAGGGCCGCAGTCGTTGTGGCAAGTGTGACAGGACGCACGAGGGTGCGTGCAGGAGTGGTAGTGGTGGTGATTCTGGCTGCTTCAAGTACGGCCAGACTGGTCATCTCAGTAGGGATTATACTGCTACCACCACTCAGGGATCAGACCTGATATGTTTTCATTGCAGTCAGAGGGGCCACAAGAAGCCGTAGTGTCCGAGTTTGTTTCCAGCAGGACAGGTGATGGCACCTGCCCCTGCGACCATGAGGATCACCGACGACCGTCAGGGCCGAGCAGAGGCGCCTGTAGTGGGAAGCAGGGCTTTTCAGTTGTCTACGGTGGAGGCTCGAGCAGCACCGAACGTTGCAAGTATGTATCTTTTGGCTTTCCTGTCAGTTTTTATTTATGATCATATTGGTATGGTACTACATCTATGTTAGCTAATGTATGTTAGAATTCTATTTCTGTTCGTGTTCGGTTCATATACCATCTGCATACCATGGGTTTTTGGGTGGTAGTTTATAGCAGTACCCCCTCCTTTTTGGGCTGGTTTTGGGACGTGATCGACGTAGCAGGTGAGAGTGGGACTCAGGAAGTGTCTTGTTAGTCTGCACGAGTGGTTCGTGAAGAGAATTGTTATCGAGAATTAAGAAACAAAACAATAGATTTGAATGATGAAAGATGATGAACACATGAAGTAAATATTAATCAGATCTCGTTTTATTAAGACTGATTACAAAGTAAGCTGAAGAGAGATATTGTGTTTCGATATCGTGTGTCTACTTCAAGCCTAAGTCCCTATTTATAGGGAGTATACAAAAAATATACTATGTCTATACATTGACATTTCGCATGCTACACTTCGCATATAAAATTGACTTAGTAAAATAACATACAAAATGCGAATCATTACAAGACACACTATTCGACTTTTACAACTAACATCTACATTCTCCCCCTTTGTAAACAGTCGATACAATTCAACTTAAACGCTTTTGAATTGCAGAGTGAATCGTTCTTCGCACTTCTCCATACCAGGAGATCATCTTCTTCAAGTCCTTCTTGTCACCTTCGTTATTTTTCTTGCAATTGTTCATACGTACAATGAAGTGCGTATATTGCGAAGAATTGTATCTTTCAATCTCTGAAGCTTTGAACAAGAACTTCTTCGGTTTGCCTTTAGTGTCTCTTCCCGAAAACACCATGCCAAATGGTTTAAGGCATATCTCACCCACAACATACTTCGATAGAGCTGATTGTGTCAAAGTATCTTCCCATGGAACTTTCACTTCTCTTCCTAGCACATTCGCTAACTCCTCATCAGTAAGTGCCAGACAATCGAAGTAGTTGTCGATATAAGTCTTCACATGTGCGAATCTGACTTTAAACACATCTGTTTCCGAGACTTTGAGTTTGTTTTCTTCCATGTGCTTCAGAATAAGAGCTACTTGAATGAGATCGTTGCAGTTCATCAAAGGAAAATCAGCAACAGTGAAGTCGTATTGTTTGTTGTCAGCCCTGATGACAAAATATCGAAAATTTTGAAGCATGTCTTCAAACAGAACATCCTTCTTTATCGTAATCACCTTCTTGATCTTCATCAGGGACCAGACTTCATCAGGATTCTTCCCAAGAACAGCATGAAATCTGATTTTCATATGAGTGTAGTCATCCGGATTATCGAATTTCTCACTAATCTTGTATTGAGCTGTGATGAACAACATTTCATTAATTGGGAAGTCCAGTTGACAGTGATCTGAGTTCGCAATGTCGTAACTTCTTTTGGGCTTCTTCTTGAACTCATACATCTCCCTTCCTATAACTTTAGACTCTATAGTTTCGTAAGAGTAAAGCTTCGCAGGATCACCTTCTTTCCTGAAACATCTTTCTGAGGTTGAGAGCTAGAACCTCCTTCGTTTCCTCCAATAACAATTCCCTTGGAAATTGTTTTTGTGGTTATTGTTGTTGAAGAAATCGGTTTAGTAGGAATTGGAAGAGTTGCAACCAGTTGAGTCGAGATGACTTTTCCCACTGTTTTGGCTTCACCTTCTTTGCTTCGACTTTTCTCTCCCCCTTGATACTTCTCTTTTAGAGTATTCCAGATGTCTTTTGCTGTTTTACAACTACGAATGTAATTGTAAACCACAGGAGGTAGAGCACCTCTTAGTTCCCTCATGCACCTCTTTTCATTATCCTTCAGTCGTTTTCGTTGTTCTTCAACATCATGAGATGCAGTGGATGATCCAATTTGTTGAACATTAGTAGGAGCTTGTACTGTTCCATCGATACAATTCCAAAGTTCTTCATCAATTCCATTTAAGTAATCTTCCATTCTATCAGCCCATTGATCATAGTATTCTGGAATCAACATCGGAATTTTGGTTGAGGAACCAAGCAAGTGAGAGAAAGAAGTCATTGTATTCATGTTGAAGTTCGCCATTGATGAACACAGAAAATATCAGAAAACTTGAAAACTTAATGAATTTCAGAATTCGATCAAATGAATTGATCAAAAATGATCAAAAATGACTAATCGATTACTCGATATAACAATTCAAATACAGAATCGATTCAAATCTGAAGATCAAAATTGATTTTCAAAACCAAAAACGCGCGGAAAATTTTGAGTAAATTTTGCAACTCAAAAAGCAAATGATTCTTTTACGAAAATCAGATCTAAGCAGTTTGAATCCCGCTCTGATACCATTTGAAGAGAATTGTTATCGAGAATTAAGAAACAAAACAATAGATTTGAATGATGAAAGATGATGAACACATGAAGTAAATATTAATCAGATCTCGTTTTATTAAGACTGATTACAAAATAAGCTGAAGAGAGATATTGTGTTTCGATATCGTGTGTCTACTTCAAGCCTAAGTCCCTATTTATAGGGAGTATACAAAAAATATACTAAGTCTATACATTGACATTTCGCATGCTACACTTCGCATATAAAATTGACTTAGTAAAATAACATACAAAATGCGAATCACTACAAGACACACTATTCGACTTTTACAACTAACATCTACAGTTCGGGCTTGATATTGTTTAGTTTTGGAGCTTCAGTGGTGGTAAGCGTAGCTGAAAGCAGATCGACCTTTGGGTGGAGAAAAGGATTGGGAATCCTTTCCAAGTTGGAACCTGTAGGGATCTAGTTGAATCGAAGTGGGGGAGTATTATCCCAGTAGTTAGGCGCTGGAGTAGGAGCGCAACTTGGATGCGTTCACCTCCTGACTAAGAAGGAAAGCAACTGAGGTAGCCATTTGGTTTGAGCAGCGGGGAGTTGAGAGTTTGAGAAACATACTGACGATGAGTTCATGTATTCGCGGTAGTAGAGGACTGGTTTAGGAAACCAGATTGTTGTTTCCCGGTAGCATGCGAGTTAGTCAGGATGTTAGTCTGTGGAGCGCTCGTTGTTAGACGTTTTCAGACTGGTAGCTAGTAGTTAGAGGAGTGAGGGCGGGGACCTGAATCTCCTAGTTAACGGAGTGTGGGCGAGGCCCGTATCTCCTAGTTAGTCAGATAAAGATCGAGAAATGATAGTTTGTTGAGGATTCAGGATGGTTTAGGACCCGTGTAGGCCTAGATATGTGAGATTGGGGTATGGTCACTCAGTAGTATGGTTTGGGTGGGACCCGTGGGCGAGGCCCTTGCGATTGTAGCAAGGAAAGTGAAACTTAATGGAGAGACCAGTCCAAGATATAGTATGGGGTGAGACCCGTGGGCGAGGCTCGTGAGATTCCAGCAGCGCAGGTGGGACCTGGTATAGGCCTTAGAGTTAAGTTAGGGGATCGAGGATCCCAAGACTTAGGGATCCAGAATAGCAATGTAGATAGAGAAGTTTTAGCTAGCCGAAGTTTCTTCGGAGGTCGCTGGGAGCGACTGAGAGCTTGAGCTTGGGTTCGGTGACCGGAGGGAATCCGGTATTCTGGCTGGTTTGCAGAAAGGTTTGGACCTGGGAGGTCCCCTTTCTTTCGGAAGGAAGACAAAAGGCAACATGGTGTTCAGGCAGAAGCATTTATTGTGAAGGTTCCTGTGTGCGAAGTAGCTTGGGGGTTTGAGGAAGTTTTAAGTTCGCCTTTTTTAGAATAGAAGACCGAGTTGGCTTTCAGTATCTTAGGGATGTTGTTTCGCGTGTAGAATCATTGGTTGTGTCCCGTAGATTAGTTGATGGGGTGATGGGTGTTAGTAAGGAGATATTTTGAGGATGAAGTCTAGTTTAAGTGGGGGAGATTTGTAACACCTTGTTCTGAAAGTATTCATTTATGGATTTTAGAGGCTAAGGCTAGGGGCGTTGTGGTCTTTCAAGGGTTCGAAGTTTTATTCGAGAAGTTTTGGGCTGGGGTGTGTCGCTAGAAGCCTAAGGCTTCTCGCCACCTTTTTGTGGATATAAAGTTCGCTGGAAACGGACTTAGGATGAAAGAGTTATAGCATTTCGAAGTTGTTAACATTTATGGTCCCTTAATGGAAAAGTTGGCAATGCATTCCCTTGCATGCATGAAGGCACACGTGTGTTTAGCTGGGTATGCCCAACGTAAGGCTGGGGTACGCCCAACGTTGCAGGGCAAAGTGATCGTGGGTGTTGAGGACATACGCCCAACGTACGAGAATACGCCCAGAGTCCTTAAACCCTAATTTTAGGGTGAGCCACTATATAAAGAACATAATGCCTCAAACCCTAGCCTCCATATCAGCCTCCCCAACCTCAGAGAAACCCTAGAACTCCTCAACCCTTCATTTTGGTGAAATCTTGACCTTGGGAAGCTCATCTTGGTGGTTTTAAGCTTGGAAGAGGAAAGAAGAAGTATTCAAAGAAGGACTTGGGAAGTTGGAGCTTATAGATCTGGAATAGCATCATCATTTGGAACTCTTTGGAGGTATAAAGTTCTTAACTTTGCTTAAGAATGCTTAGATCTTGTGTAGTGTGGTTTTGGGGTTATTTTGGTCCCAAGAATGGACCTTTTTGGTGCAACTTCGATTTTGAGCTTGGGGTTGCCACCCTCAGAGCTAAAAGTGTGCCATAAGCAATAAAGTTTCAATATTGATGGTCCTAATGAGTTCATGCATGATATTTAGCCCTTGTTATGGAAGTATGTTGTCACCTTTTGTGTTTGGGCTTGTTTGGTGGGTTGCAAGTCACCAAGTTAGTGACTTTATGGGTTAAGACATGGAAAAGGACCTGGATATGAGTTGGTATCCTCTGAAATGGAGTATTAAGCACTTGATGGGAAAGTTTCTTAACAGGGGCAGGACGCCAAGCGTACATTCAGGTATGCCCAGCGTACGCACGATTTGCCTAGTACGCTCAACGTACGTGAGTGTACGCCCCACGTACTCTAGCAGTTTGGGCTTCGAGTTATTGGGCCTCGGTTTGGGCCATGCTTTGGACCTTGGGCCTTAATGGGCCAGCAGAAGTCAGATGATATGGGTCAGGGATTATATTTTGGGCTTAGGGAAAGGCCTATTAAGGGATTAGGCTCAATGCAGCAAATTGGGTCATCACTGGGCTACTAGTGGGCTTGGGAAGCTTACTTAGTATTGGGCCTTGGTTGTGGGCATTAGATCTGGACCAAGTTGGACTAGGGGTAGAATGGTCATTTTACCCTAAGATGGATTAATGTATTGGACTAAGTGATATTTGGTGTTGGTAGCTCGGGGAGCCGAAGGAGCAGCAGTGCGGGATTTGGCAGATAACAGCTAGAGGGATATCAACAAGGTTTCAGCAGTGCAATGTGAGTTTCCTCACTGTGTGAATGGGTCTACGACCATAACGCCGGACCATGTGGTTTATGAATAGGAAGACCCGGGGGTTAGCCCTAGGCACTGTATGTTAGAATGTGATTTCGGATCAAGGTCCGATGTTGGGCGGGCGCCTGAGGAATGTCTACATGATAGTTTATACTTGTTGACTGTGTGTTACTTGTATGTGCCTGGTAGGGAGGTGAGTGTGGGTGAGGTCCCGTATCTCATCCTTAACAGAGTATGGATGGGGTTCCATATCTCATTAGTAATAGAGCAGGGGAGAGGCTCGAGATAGGAAATGAGTGAGTGTGGGCGGGGGCCCGTATCTCACTAACAGCAGGAGCATGGACGGGGTTCCATGACTCGTTAGTAGCAGGCCAGGGGCGAGGTCCTAGTTAGGCAAGGCCTTAGATTAGGAGTGTTGTAGAGTGTGATAGTTGCTTGTTGTGTGTTATGTTATATGTTTGTATGTGTTCAGCGGGCGAGGCCCAGAGATAGGCGGGGCCTAAGAAAAACAGATCTATATACCGAGCGGGGCTCGATGCCAGACGGGGCCTGATGCCGGGCGGGGCACGATGCCAAAGTTCGTCCGATGTTGGGAAAATCCTGATGCAGCAGGCGGGGACCCAGTATGTGGTTGTATGTGGTAGGTTAGGGAACTCACTAAGCTTCGTGCTTACGGTTTTCAGTTTTGGTTTCAGGTACTTCCGGTAGTGGAGGGAAGACCTCGGGGTGATCGCATGACACACACACCAAAGGAGTTTTAGCCTGGATGTTTACTCTGATAAAATAAAATAGTGTTTTAGACATGATACTCTGATGTGATATGTTTTGAATGAATGATTGACACTTGTGGTTTATTTATTAAATTAAAAACGAAATTTTTGGTCATGATTTTTGGGTTGTTACAGTTGAGATCGGGAACGGGGTGTAAGTCCAATCACACCCTAATACTTCGTTTATTTTTTCTGGTTTACGAGTGAAGATTTCCTTTCGCCTAGACTCCTAATGTATCTCCTCTCTCCCTCCAATGCATCTGTTCAAGCAATGAATGATAACGACGATGGCGACGACACAATAGCTGACCATCTTCTTCTCCACAATCCCACATCATACCTTCCACCTCTTTTTTCATCTTGGAATGACAAGATACGTCCCATTGAAGAAACCATAGACATGCTCGTCAACCTTAAAGTCATCAACGAAGGCATCTCTGTCCCCACCATTGTTGTTGTCGGGAATCGTGACTCAGGGAAATCTATCCTTATAGAGTCACTCATCGGCACATGTTTGCCATGTGTACAAGAAACCTGTACATGGGTACCTCTAATAATAAGGCTTCAAAACCATCTGTATCCTGTGACAGAATTCCTACTAAAGTATAAGAAAAAGTCGGTTTGTACCATTAACAAATGCTAATATCTGAAGCCATTAATAATGCTACCATGGAGGTTGTTGGGGAAGGTAAAAAGATAGGAAATGTTCCTTTAACATTGTTGATGAAGAAGAGAGATATTCCGGATCTCACCATAATCGATTTCCCTGGAATACATCGAGATAATTTAGAACAAACAATGGGTATTTTTTCTTCCTTTAGTAATGTTTTAAATATTTTGTATTTTTTGTAGATGGCAATGTCAATCAGTTTATCATTATATATCGTCAACATATGTTATATGACTTACTCTAACACTTGAATGGATGACTCATGATGATATTATTAATTGCAATATGCACATACTACTAAAGAATTATACACATGTACATAACAATAGTGTAACATGGATATCTATAACTAATGAAATTATAAATGCTATTGCTAGAATTAAGGTAACTTAAAAGAAAGGAAAAAAAACAACTTTAATTTATTTAAGTTTGTGTTAATTTGGCCATTTGGGCACATGTCGTTTATATTTTTTTAGGTATTGCTATAGAGTTTGAAATGCCTAAGGATAATTTATTTTAAATGTTGCGTCTGCCACCAGTGATCTCTCAAATTGGAAATGAAGTATGTACTACAAAGAAGAGAGGATGCTAGCTATGATTGCCAAATGTGACCAAGTCAAATATGGTAATGTCTTCGACACCGTTGGGATAAATAAATACAACATTGATCGCTACCAATACATATATGTTAGAAACATAATTAATGATGACACCCACAATAAAGCTAGAATCGAAGAATCGACACTCTTTGAACGTCTCCATCGTGTGAATGGGTTGCCCGAGAGTGAAAAGTCCATGTTGGGTATTCCCGCCTTGGCAAATAAGCTTGTTCAGATGCAATTGGCATTCATATTGAAATGTCTTCCGGACATTCTCAAGAAGATCAATGAGAGGCTCAATGCTTTGAATTTGGAGCTCAACCAATTACCCAACAATCTCATGAGTGTTCCCGAAGCTATGGCTACTTTCATGCATGTTATTGGATCCTTGAAAGAAATTGTTCAAAAAATGTTGATACAAGGTGACTATAATGAGTATGAGGACGATAAACAAATGCATTTCAATGCTCGGTTAGTCGAAATGCTGGATCGATTTTAGAAAAAACTTCACTTGAGCGACAAATTCTCTGAAAGTTTCCTTGTTGAGGAGATCAAAGTTTTAGAGGAAACTAATGGGATATGGTCATCTAATTTCCCTCCTCATTCATGTTTGCTTAGCAAAAAAGTGAACAATATCTATAATTTTCCACTTCTCGTCGTAAAAGAAGTCTATGGATATCTTGAAATCGTTTGTGTTAGAATCTTGGTTGATCATTACGTAAGTTATCCAAAACTACTTTCCTCTACGAGGAAAGCAACTGATAACGTGATGGAGAAAATGAAGCTTGAGTTTTCAAAAAGAGTTGTTGAGATGATGGAGATGGAGAAGACCACAGATTATACATGTGACCCTGATTTTATGCTTCTTGGAACAAGTTAATGGGCAATCGTGGTGAGTTTATGCTCGCGACTAACGATTTCCAAGAAGAAATATATATTGAAGGTCAAGGCAGGATTTTTGTTGACCATTTGTTTGATGTACATGAAAATACAAGGGATCAAGCGTTTGAATTAAAAATGAGGATGACAACCTACTGGAAAATTGTTTTGAAATGAGTAGTGGATTGCATGGTGCTTCAGATTCGGTTTGTAATACAAAAATTGATGAATGTGGAGATACAAAAGGAGATAGTGAATGAGGTAATGTTGCATGGTGGTGGTGTAGAAACGATTATGGAGGAACTATCACCAGAGAGGGTGAAGCTACAAAGAAACGTTGGATTGGTCCAGGAATCAATAGGTTTCATCGAAAATGTCATGGATGTCAATTTAGTTTCAGCCCATGCTCTTTCAGGGGAAGAAGACGAGCCTAATTAACTAGGATCCGAAACTAAAACTTCAAAAATAAATTGGTTTAGATGTATAATATATAAAACTTTTAGACAAGACAACTAAGGGCATCCATAATGCATTAAACTTATTAGAGTTTAATAGATTGACACAACATATTTTATTTACTATACAACTCTACATTAATTTTTCTACAATGCATTGAACTTAATAGAGTTCAATGGAATATATATATATATATATATATATATATATATATATATATATATATATATATATATATATATATAAGCTAAAATGTTTCATTTTTCCCATTGAAGAGTTCAATGATCATTGAACTCCATATCCATTGAATGTCAACATGACATCCCACAATGATAGAGTTTAATCAATTGAATGTCACCTCAATCAACTCTCTCATTGAACTATACATTATGGATGATATGTCACCTCAATCAACTCTCTCATTGAACTATACATTGTGGATGCTCTAATATAAAATTTCTTTACATCATTGATCAATGTTGAAACTGTCGATCTTTTGTATTTTTTGATACTTGCATAATTATCTATAATCTAATATATTAATTTAGATACAAAATTAATAAATCTATTTTAATCGTTGATATAGATATTTATTTTCTATAATAAACTAATATATTAATTTAGATACAAAACCAATAATTCTATTATAGTCATTGATATAGTTATTTATTTTTTGAAAATATTGTTTTTTCATTCTTTTATATTAATCCTCAGTAATCCTCTTGAAGCGTTGAATGTCGAAATGACTTTTACTGAAGTGTTGACACAAATACATCATGTGGCGAATAGGAAAGCGCTTGATGTAGGAGATGATCCTTTGGGGTTGCCTAAAGTACATATGATTAATGTTGGGAGCAAGGATGATGTTTCGGATGTTAAAAAAATTGGTTGTTGTTCGGTTTAAGAATGAATGTTCTTTTTTTTTTTTTTTTATAATTTTGAATTGCTTAAAAATTTATTGTGTTCTTATTTTATATGATGATTTGAGACGCTTTTGTTGAAGGAAACTTGGAAATGGGTTTGAATTTGGTCATTCAAATTCGTTATTTGTAGATTTTTAAAGCACACAATTATTGTTAGTTGCATTGATGTTTTTGGATTTTTTGTCGTGATATTTTTTGGTTTTACTTGTCTTGTTTGTTCCCCTTTTTATGTGTATGTACTATCCATTTAATTTTAATCACGATCAAGTGCTATGTGTTTTTTTTTTGGCAAATTGGGTATTGTGTTCTGATCAACCAACTTTTAATGCATTATTTATGGTATTCATGGCAAGAATACTTTAACACAGCAATCTTTTCTTGATCCTCAAATTTTATCAATAAAACATATATCCCCATCAAACAATCAATTGTGGACAAGTTAATGAGGATTGGGGTTACAAGTTATTCTCGTAAGTTGTATACAACCGTTTTTATTTGTTTAAGAGAAATTATCAGAAAAGTCTTAATATTTTAAGAAATCTTTTAATAAATTCTTCAATTTTATTTTTTAAATATAAAAGTCCAGACTTTTTAGCTCTTTAAATAGGAAAGCTAATAAACCGGCTAATTTATTTACTTTAATCATTTTTGACATGTTCAGCAGGTTATGAGACAAAATCGTTATTTTTTCCAAAATAATAATACTTTTCTGCAAATTATATAAACGTATTTTTTATGTATTTATATCTATTTTTACGTGTATATATATATATATATATATATATATATATATATATATATATATATATATATAAGTTTTTATATGTATAACTTTACATATTTATATGTATTTTTTAAGTATTTTACATATTATTCGAGTATGTCTAGATGATTTTCATACACACCCACATATTTTAAGTGTTTCCCATTCGTTTATCTTGAAACTAAACATCGAATGAGAAAAACTTAACATATATGGATATGTAGGAAAACCATCTAGATATACTTATAGAAGCTGTGCGAATTGGATGAAATTGTGAATACGACTTGAGGTAAAAAATACATAAATATGTAAAAATAATACGGTTATACATTTAAAATACATAAAAAGACATAAACATCTAAATAAAAAACTGAAAAATACATAAATACGCAAAAATACATATAAAGAGTAAAGACATAATACAAAAAAACACATAAAAATACACAACATATATAAAATAGTTAAAAATACATACAGATACATAAAAAAATATGTTTATACAATTAAAATACATAAAAATATATAAACATGTATATAGAAAACTTGAAAAAAAAAATACATAAACATAAAAATACGTAATACATAAAAAATACATAAAAGATGTAAAATACTTAAAAATACATATAAATACGTAAAAAATATATTTATACATTTAAAATACATAAACATCTATATAAAAAACTTAAAAAATACATAAATACATAAAATTGCATATAAATGTGTAATACATAAAAAATAACGCATAAAAAATATGTAAAATTTTTAAAATACATATAAATACGTAAAAAAAAAATGTTTATACATTTAAAATACATAAAAATAGGTAAACATATACATATAAAAACTTAAAAAAATACATGAATACATAAAAATAGATATAAATACTAAAAAAAATTACTTTTATACATTATATATAAATGTTGATGAAATATGCAAGAAAGTCTTATTATTTCGGAAAAATTAACAATTTGGTCCAATGACCTATTTTACATGTCAAAAAGGACTAAAGTGAATAAATTAGATAGCTTCTTAGGCTTTTCTATTCAAAAACTGAAAAGTCAGGACTTTTCTGTTCAAAAAAATAAAATTTAGGATTTTATTAAAAACTTTTTAAAATATTGAGACTTTTCCGGAAATTTCCTTTTGTGTAATACACATCGTCAGGAAATTCTCACTTTGTTAATAATACGTGACAAATTACACAAAAATTATGATCATCATCAAAAGATAATGAATCATGGGATGAAAATGTATCGAGGAATAAAAGATTTTTATTTTTAAATTATTTGAAAAAAACTTAACTACCCTAATAATGCCACCCCTTTCGCCTAGTGCAACATGTTTTGCATAAAGTGAGGAAAAAAAGGTTGATATTACAAAAGTCATTAAGTTTACATTAAAATTCTAATTTGATATTATGTTTTTTTTTCTCAAATTTGATAATAAGTTATCCAACTTTTTACAATTTTGACCACTTGATCATTGAATTCAATTGTCTGCTGACGTGACATGATAACGTGACATGCTGCGTGTCAAAATTGAAATTTGTTTTCACAAAACACACCAATTTTTATTTTTATTTTCAATTTTGATGGTAAGTTTTAATTTTTTTTGACACTATTTTTTTTTGTTTCAAATCTAAGATTGTTGTTTTTTTTTTTTAATTTCGTTCAACGTCGACCTTTTCCATTTGAAATGGTATAAACTAACTTTACATAATATTAACATATTTTGCTATCTAAACTTTTGTGACAGCACGGGCGCACGGGGCCATGGGCCAACAACTGTCAATAATCCACTGCTAATCTATTTGTTACTATTTTTAGAATTATGGTATTATATTTTGTGGGAATTTCATCGTTAATTAGGGATGAATTTTGTGGTTCCATTACTAACTAGGGATGCATGGATTCCATCTTTCATTCATTTTAATCTCCAAAATAAAAACATTAATTAAGATTGTGTTTGTTAGCGCTAATTAGTGATGAATTTTGTTGTTCAATCACTAATTAGGTATGCGTTGATTCCATCTTTCATTAATTTTAATCTCTAAAATAAAAACATTAACTAAGATCATGTTTGTTACATAAGATAACACCGGGCAAAATAAAAGTAGACAAATTTTTAGTGATGTTTTCGATGGGTTAGGTTCATGTGAGACGCCTAATTTTGTGAGACCATGAGACGCATTTTTTTATTTATTTTTTATTTTTTTAGTTAACTCAAGTTCCGAAAATAATATTTAAAAAAAGAATTTTTGGATTTTTCCATTTATTTTGCATTTTCAAATTCTTTTTTAGAATATATATAGTGTAATATTCTATTAGAATATTTCACGTATTTTAAAAAAAATGGATTTTTTTATTTATTTTTAGTTAATTTAAGTTCCGAAAATAATATTAAAAAAAATAATTTTTAGATTTTCCCATTTATTTTGCATTTTAAAATTATTTTTTAGAATATGTCAGTGTAATATTCTATTAGAATATTTCACGTATTTTTCAAAAAAAAAAAGGGATTTATTTATTTATTTTTTAGTTAATTCAAGTTCCGAAAATAATATTTAAAAAACGAATTTTTGTATTTTTCCATTTATTTTTGCATTTTAAAATTATTTTTAGATTTGGTCTCACGGTTTCACAAAATTAAAATAGTCTCAAATGAACTGAACCTATATATATATATATATATATATATATATATATATATATATATATATATATATATATATATACCATTATCATTATTATCATTATCATTATAT
The DNA here is from genome assembly GCF_051521515.1 of Lactuca serriola. Taxonomy (NCBI): domain Eukaryota; kingdom Viridiplantae; phylum Streptophyta; class Magnoliopsida; order Asterales; family Asteraceae; genus Lactuca; species Lactuca serriola. The sequence goes on along the minus strand of NC_136416.1, from coordinate 175,501,671 downwards.
ACTTATAAAAGAAGCATTTTTCTAAGCACCACATTCATTTGAAACCCCCATATATTTTTTCTTTCACTATATTCATTTGAAACTCCCATGACTTTTCAATTTCTTTCTAATAATAATTATAATTTGGTTAATTAGGTTAAACAAATATCAAGCCTAAAGTCTAATCATATATAAACTAAATTTTAATATTAAAATAATATCTTTACTTCTACTTATAAAGTTATGTTTTTAACTTTTAACATATTATATTTAATTTATTAGTTTTAATATATTGTTGAATGTAAACCATTATCATTTTAAAGATACCATTTTGGAACAATTTGTATAAAAATAAAATTTTCATTTAAATATAACATTACTGAATCAACTTAAATATCAGTTTTAGTTTAACTTAAACAAGCCAAAGAATATTTTGTACATACTTAAAAGTGATAAATTATAGTGTCTTTCTAATAATGATTATAAGTTGATTAATAAGGTTAAATAAATATCAAACCTAAAGTGTTATCATTAATAAACTAAATTTCAGTTTTAAAATAATATTTGTACTTCTACTTATAAACTTATGTCTTTAACTTTTAACATAATATACTTAATTTATTAGATTTAAAATGTTGTTGTATGCAAAACATTATCAGTTTAAAGCTACAACTTTTGAACAGTTTTGACAAAATACTTAAATTGTTAATTTAAATATACCATTACAGTGTCAACTTAAATATAAATTTCAGTTTCACTTCAAAAACCAAAGAATATTTTGTAAATAGTTAAAAGTGATAAATTGTAGTGATAAATGCAAAAACTAAATTCTAATCTCAATTTAATTAAAATATTTCCTAAAGATATTTTTATAATTAGTAAAGGTTTCAAATAAGTAGCTTAAAATAACTTAGAATAACAACAGTTTTAAATACCTCTATATAAATGATTATATTGTTACCTTTAAATTAAAAAAAACAATGTTTGATGTTTTAAATAATTATATTTAGAAATTAAAACATTAAGCAACTAAATTTTAAAAAATTAATTAACAATAACAACAACTATAAATAACATTAAACCATATATTATATTTAATTTTATTCATGTGTAACCCACGGGTAGAAGTCATTCAAATGATTGAGATTATGAAGTTATAATAGATACATATTATTGTATAATTGAAAATAATGAATATATTATATCAATTTAGTATACAAATTATTATATAAAATTTAACAACGACGTTACTGTTATATTTAAAATATATATATTTGTAAAGACTTCAACTATATAAGTGTTTCTGCATATTAGAATGTGAATTTAAAAATAAATTTTAGTTCCAATTAAAAAAACCAAAGAATATTTTGTAAAAAGTTAAAAGTGATAAATGGTAGTGATGAATGCAAAAACTAAATTATAATATCAATTTAACTAAAATATTTCCTAAATATATTTTTATAATCGTTAAAAGTTTCTAAATAAGTAGCTTAAAATAACTTACAATAACAACAATTAAAAATAACTCTATATAAATGATTATGTTGTTACCTTTAAAATCAAAAGTAATGTTTAATGTTTTAAATAATCAATAATGATAGATTAAAACATTAAACAAATAAATTTTAAAAAATTAATTAACAATAACAACAATTATAAATAATATTAAACAATATATTATATTTAATTTTATTCATGTATAACTCGCGGGTAAAAATCATTCAAACAATTGAGATTCTGAAGTTATGATAGATGTATATATTATCATATAATTCAAAATAATCAATATATTATATCAATTTAGTATACAAATTATTATATCAAATTTAACAACATTGTTAAGGTTATATTTAAAAAAAACATATATTTGTAAATATTTCAACTATACAGGTGCTTCTGCGCAACGCGCGGGCATTCGTCTAGTTATATATAAAACCATTTTATTCTCGTACCTCCTAAATCACATTTACATGGTTCCAAAATTGACACGTAACCTACCTTCCAAAACGACGCCATGGACATCAATCTCCATTCAGAACGACTCCTTTTCCATTGTGTCGTACCGTCGTATCGATTAATCAGCGTTGTAGGTAATCGATTTCATTTTCATTTCATCACACGCCCTTTGTCATTTTCAATTCCTTAGATAGGGGTTAGGTTCGCGTGAAAATGTCTTCGCAAAATATGTACCTGAATTGCATTCCACTTAACATGTGAGTCGTCTACTTAATCAACATACATGTTCATAATCGTTTGTGTGAACTGTTATCTTCTTTCATCCCTACATGCAGATTTTTATAATCGATTGGCTTTATGCCCTCCTTCCCCGTTGTTTTTACACACAATATCTTGGTTACGATTTTTTTCCCATTCTTGTTGTCGATCAAAACGAAAAATGCATTTTGCGTTCATCGTTGCCTTGATTCATTAAAATGTTGAAATCTATTTGAAATTGTCCCCTTTTTCCAATGTTGCAAATTCGATTTAAGTTCAGAGGTTATCTTTCTGGAATTTAGCATTGTTGTTCCAAGTTCTAATTTCAATATCATTTTTGCCAAGTACATCCTTTTCAATGCTAAGTATGATTACCGATTACAATAGGAGAAAATAGATTGCTTTTTTTTTTTTTTTTAGTTTTCTGCTGTGTTGAGGAGCTTTAAGAGTCTCCCTTAAATTTGCTCCACGATCTTCCTAATTTACCTGTTCATGATTGCACACCATCCACTACCAGGGTGAGGCGACATTGTTTTCTGGAAGCGTCATCTCCAATGGAAGAATTCCTGTGGATTATCTTGGTAATTTTCTACTATTGTTTTAATTTCAATTTCAATAAAACCTAACTGGGTGCAATGTTCTTTTTTCTTTTTGATGTCAAGGATTTATAAGCGGCAGTTGAAATTCATTTGAAACTGAAGCATTAGAGAGATTACATTTCAAGGTTTGTTAAATATATTCATGATTTTTTAGTTTTTTTGGGTTATTTAAAAGACTCCTCATTTTTGACAGCACCCAAGAAGAACAAGAAGCAATCCACTATGGTTCTACACTTGCTTTTTCTTATTTTCTATGAAAAGTAGAAGGAAGACAAATTACTACTTGATTGTGGATTCAGGTATAGTTTTATGATTGAATATTATATAGACCAGCCTTAATTTCAAAATTAAAGACAAAAATCAGGATTACAAAATGTTCTTATCTTTGGAGAGGCCAACTCTCTCCCTGAACTTCCGTTCTCTAAATTCAATTTCAAGATAATCACCAACTAACTCCAAACTCCTATTTAAACTACCCGAAGCCGAGTTTCATTGTGTTTTTTTTTGCAAGAGTCTTTGATTATGACAACAAAATATTCATATTGTTGGTATCCCATACTAATTCATTGGAGTATAGAAAGATAATCTTATATGATCAATAGTAAAAAAAAAATAAAGAAAAGAAAATTCGAAACCAAATACAATTTGATTGCATTGTCAATTATTCCCCACTAAAATATGTAATTGTGTAATACTTTTCGAGCTTTCTCCAACTAATTATCCTCTATTAAAATACTAGACATATATTCTTGTTTGTGGGTGCGGGATTTTAGAACCAGATCATCTCCGTTAGTCCTTGAGTCATTCTTCCATGGCTAACAAATTGTAAGTATAAAGTTCAAGTAAACATATGCTTGTAACAACAACTTTAAACAATTATGTTGAATTGAACATTCGACTTAGTGGTTTTTTGTGATCAGTGAGATCTTTCGTGATGGAAGTGAAATCATGATATATGTTGTCTCTTCTAGGTACGTAAAGTTCTTCCATGCCTAGAAGGTATATTATGGTTTTAGTAATCAATTCTATCTTCTATATGCTCAAATTTTCATTTGTGTACCCATTTTTTTTTTCCGAGTTTCAATCGAAGGAGCCTCGGTTGTTATTTATTATTATTATGCTATGTTTTCAAAATTTTATTGTTTACTTGGCTCGCTTATAGCTATTAACTATTGAAGGATTTATCCGATATATCCCTTATGAAAAACCCCTCTATCATAGTCTGAGTTTATTGGTTGAAGTATTTCTTATTCAAGACAAAAATGAAAGCCTACTATTTGGTCACTCTTAATATTATATTTTTAAAAGCTCTTGTTTAGAGAGGATAAGGACATCGATAAAGTTACCTGGAAAGTATAGATGTTTTGATATTCAATGGGTAATTATGACATGTTGTCTAATTTATTTTTCATACAACACCTTTATCACCATTATGTACCTTTTTATTGTTAATTTTTTATATATATATTTCCCTTTTTTGTGATGTATATGATATAACCATCTTGGAGTTTCTTTGGTTTTTTTAATTCTAAAAGAAACCCCATGTGTTATATAATTTTGCATCCAAAGTTAACAATTTATGACGTTTGCAGTTATTTTCCAAGAGTAAATTAGTGTTGGTTCAAGATATTTGTCGGTTGTTAGTTATCTATTTGTTTTAATTTCAGTTTATGCATAGCTAAACTACTAATCTGCCGAACACATCACATTGTTTTCAAAATTGAATAGGCAATTACAGAAAGACCTTAATAGAGTGAGCGCTAATCCTCCATTATAAGGTATGTTGTGCTTAAGTTGTCATTATGATTTATTATATCTTTTTGATATGAGAAGTTTACTTTTATTTTTATAGGAAAGAAGCATAAAAAGCTACATTCACCAAATAAAAAGATGTTATGTGGGAATGGAAAATGAAAGTGCAAGAGGGTGAAGAGAGATTATGTGAAGAGCGTAAAACATTCACTTCAACCAGTGAATGAAATGGAGAGGTCCCTTAAACAGAAGGAGAACAAACTTGAAAAAATAAATAATAAAAATTAAATCGAACATTTTACTATCAAAGAAGAGGGAAGATGATGCAAAAAAAGATTACTTAATTTAATCGTTAAAGTGGAGGGTCCAATCATTTCTGTTAATTTAGTTGTTCAAAAGTCAAATGATTTCATCTTGTTTTCTTTTCGCTTCAGCAATGCTAATTAAGGCGGTTAGAAAACCCTTGAACTTTAAGGGAAAAAGAGTCGCTCAATTGAGAAGTTGACCAAGTTTTTTACTTTTGTAGATAAATTACAAAAATGATCATTTCCTTTATGTTTTTACCATATTTAGTCTATAATCTAAACTTTTTCAATTTTGTCTTTGAATTTAGCATCATGTTAATTTTTTTGCTATTTACATACACAATCTTGAAGCTTTAATAGTATGTAAGATATTTGTAAAACACCTTTTACTTTAAAATGCATATTTAAGATATTTGTATAACACTTGTTTCACAAGATATTTGCAATGAATCACGTTTGTTCAATCAAATAACACATCGATTGCTATTTGATTGCAACATGTATGTTATGAAGGTTGCACGATATAAAGAAATATTTTAAACTCCCAAATACTTCTAATTCATTCTTCATTTTTTAGGTCAGATTGAATGAAATATTGGACATAGCAATATAGATCAAGTGGATAAAGCCTTGAATCAGATTCAAAGATGGTATTTCATGATTAATCCCAATAGTGCATAACAAATGATCTTAATAGGTTTTCCATAAGGTAAAAATGTCGTATAATATAGATTATAAGTATATACTTTCATTTTCTTTTTCTTATTAATGCAACATACATTGAAAATCTACCCATATCTACTTTAGATAACGGTAAAAAATACCCAAATTACCCTCCGTGGGTTGTGCTTAGGAACGCGAGAACAGTTGTAGACCAATCATTTTTAGAGGGCATAAATGGAATTTTACCATCTAATTAAATTATGATTTCCTAAATTTTAGTGATTATGATGACAATTACCCAAAATATCTCATCTTTTAGATCCTATTCTTTTAATGAACCAATAATTAATAAAATCATGATTTAATTTTTATCTAAAAAAAACGTTTTTTTTTTCATTTTATTTTTCATTTTTATGTTTTGTTTTTAGCAAATCAAATATAATGAATAATTTATCGGTTTACCTCATTTATTTTTTTTTAAAAAAATATCTTCATAAATAATGATTTATACATTTCATTTTAAAATGAATAAAATTGTAAATTATAAATGAATTAACTCATATGTATTTATGAATACACTTGTAAAATCATAAATGAATAAAACCCGAAAAAAAGATTATAAAATCAGCTAAAATGATACTCATATATAAATAAATAAAACACATTTCTATTCATATAAGAATATAATTATAATAGTAAATGAATAAGTTACAATATATATATATATATATATATATATATATATATATATATATATATATATATATATATATATATATATATATTGATACGGAACCTAATACTACAATTACAATCATAAATGAATAAAACATCTTTGCGCTCCTTCCGAAATCTATTGGTGTCAATATTTCATTTGGTAAATCTCCTACCTTCCACTATATGCATGTTTATTCATTGGATCTGCAAAAATGTTAAAGAAACAATTATGTATAATTAAATAGTTATTCACACATGAATACACTGATATTCACAAATGAATACAGTCTATTCATAAATAAATACAAAATAAAAATAGTGTAAAAATTATCATTTCTTATTCTTCGTTCCCTGCCAAGAATAACCACCAGGATGGGGTTGTGTTTCCGGTGAAATCAAAAGGTGCAACCGCCTCTTGGCTCTTTCCCCTAACCTGCATTGTCGTGGCTGCTTTCCTTGCTCCTCTCGAACCAGCCTCATGGAGTATTCATTGATGATTAACTGCGAATGAGACATCTGACATTGTATTCACACCAATTGAAACTAAAGATGTAAACAAGCAGCCAAAAAAGAAACAATCAAAATAACAGTATATGATTTACTTGGTACTTAATTACCATATCAACAACAGTTTGGCTAGATAAGAACTCAAATACGCCGTCACTTGCAAGAACAAAGAATGGATGATTATGAGTGAGTTGAGTTACAGAACCTATTCAAACATGCTTTATCTGACCCTAATATGAACTCGAGAAGTTGCCTCAAATTCACAAACCTAGACTCCAGTTTGCAGAAGCTCGTTCTTACAAAGTAAAAGTCTAACAAAGCGTACAAAGAAAATGTCCTAAACAACCAAGATGTAAAGATACTAACTCATTGCAAAGCACACGAACACGAATTACAAAATGCCTACGGAATCTCGAATGCAAACTACAGATAAGTAAGCACACAAACGTGTTCAAAAGTGAACAGTTATAGAAGAGGCAGATTTGGGGGAAACTGATTAATTTTACCCATTAAAGCTTCAGAGCCAAGACCAGCACCAGATCCGATGAAACGGCGGAGGTTACAGACCCACAACATCGAAGAAGCCGACGGAATCTTCCAGCACAACAAGCGGATTGTAAGAAGAATTTGAACAACTGAAACTAAAAACCTTAACAACGAAATTAAAGAGATGGAGAATAAGTATATGTTGAAGTTGATAGTACCTGATTCGATGATGTGAGTGTGCGACAACAGGGGGAAGAAGGAATTGTGCTACGATCATAATGAAGCTAGATACGGAAGGAAGCTACAACTTGCGTGTGTGTATATGCGATAACAGGGGAAACACCAACCGGAATCAGTGATTGGATGCAAAGATCGGAAGCCTCGGGGAAGGGAAGTATCGATCGTGACTTAAGAAGGTATGGAGGAAAGCGATTTTTGGCAGAATCGAAGATGGAGAGGGTGGGGGTGTGCGGCCGATTTTTTCAAAATAATTAGATTAGGGTTTTCTTAGTTAAGTAGAGAGAGAGAGAGAGAGAGAGAGAGATTATAGGAATTTTTATTTAAATAAATTATATGGATTTCCTATTGTACCCTTCTTGCCATTTCAAAGTTACATATTTAGCACATCAGTTTCATAAATGTTCATAAAAGGTCCAGTTAATAATAGCCATAAATCTAATTATTTACAAGGTTGTGATCTGTTCTCACGTTCTCAACCTTTTTGGTGTTCTCATTTGATCCTACTCCTATATATATATATATATATATATATATATATATATATATATATATATATATATATATATATATATATATATATATATATGAGTTACAATTCAATAAGTCATATTCAAGAGGCATATGTTATCTTATTGTCACTTTTAATCACAACTTATTTTCTACCTATGGTAAATCTTACTGGGACAACAAAAAAAACAATGTACATGAACTATATCCACATACTCAGTACCTGACCGAAAATCACGGGCAGCAGTCACTCAAGGGCTTAACGGTCATTTCCCATCAATGAAGCGGGCAGAAGTGTAAGATTAACTTAGTAATCTTAGTGACACTTACCGGCAAGATATCTTGAATTATAATGGGAGAGTTCGTTAATATCCTTACAAACTTTTAATATTACGTCAATATTCTTATAAATTTTAAAATTATTTATACGTCCACCTAAACCTATAAATTTAATGTCTATATGACTATATCCAAACTCATATATTAAAAATCATCTAAAAAATGAAAAAACCATATCTATCCTTCCCAAGAGAAATAAAAAATTAGTGTCAGTTTATTTTGTTTCGTCCCTTCGAACCATTAACAATTTCCTTCCTATATCACAAACTTGAATTTTTTTTAAAGTTTGAATTGCAAATATATTAATATTTTTTGTTTTCTATATAGATAAGACTAAGAGTTTCAAAAGAGTTACTGCATGCAAATGAGTTTTTTCGGTTCATGGTTTAGAGGCTGATTGCTTAATAAAAAGAGTAAATTATACGAATGGTCCCTATAGTTTGGGGTAATTTGCGTGTTTGGTCCCTAATTTATTTTTTTAACTCGGAAGGTCCCTACTGTTTGTTTTTGTTATGCGTTTGGTCCCTGTCTTACCTAAAACGATCATTATTTAAATATGAAAAAATGATGGGGTAGGTAAGGTAAGATAAGGGGTGAAGTTGGGGGTGTATTTATTTAAATAAATCTAAAAAAATCAAGGACAAAATAGTCTTTTTAGTTAAGACAGGGACCAAGCGCGTAACAAAAACAAACAGTAGGGACCTTCCGAGTTAAAGAAATAAGTTAAAGACCAAACATGTAAATTATCCTAAATCATAAGAACCATTCATGTAATTTACTCTAATAAAAAATGATGTCGTTCATTTTGTATTTAGTTGGATACCGTTTCTTCATTGGTTTTGTCTTGTGTTTGATAGGTAAGATCCTAACTTAACTTGAGGTTTTTAAGATCAACCGTTGAAAGAAATCTATCGTCGCACCTCCGGCCACCACTAACACAGGGACGTAGTCAATATAGGACAAGAGTTGGTCTTAACCCACCCACACAAAATTAAGGTTATATATATATATATATATATATATATATATATACATACATACTAGTAGCGTACCCGCGCGATGCAGCGAACGACGAATAGTTTCATTCGACGATTAGTTATTTTTTCGGACGATGAATAGTTTGCTTTCGACGTATTTAGGTCGGCCTATTTTTGTACCGTTTTTTTCAATATTCTGACTCATCTTTACTTTTCAATTTGGTTTCGTTCTAGACCAGTTTGGTCTAGCAATCTTTTTCGCTTAATCCATCGTATCTCTCAATAGGTTCGGTCAACGGTCTATATATTTCTCTCAAATGGGTCCTGCCAGTCCGGATCATATAACCAAGCTTACTTTTGAGTGTACGGCACATTTCCTTATATCTAATATTGTAAATGCAGAATGTTACATATAAAATATACACAAAAAAACTTATTTTTATTATATACATTTAGAATGAAACTTGTAATGATTAAGCTTGAATCTAGATACAACTTTCATCACATAATATGAATTATAATTTCATTTGCAAAAAAATGAGGCTTGTCTTCGTAAACAACTTAAGAAACATCATTATTGTACCAAAAGGGTCATTTGTAAATTAATAAACATTCATGTAAAAACCATATGCAAACAATTGGACATAACATGATAACGTTGGTTTTTGAAAAGTTTTTACAACTCAGTTAGAATGTACATAGTAAATGTTACATACTAATTTTAGAGTTGACAAATAGTTTCTTTCGACCATAAAAATTGTTTCTCTCAATGAATATTTTTCGACGGTTATTTTTCTTTTGATAATTGTTTTGGGTGAAAAGTTTGTCTTTAAGTGGCCAACCCTTTACCCAAAACGCATTTACAAGGACATGGTGATACATTGAGCACACATGTAGCAGCTACAATCTTGGACCTCGAATGTGCATACTCTAACTCAAAGCAAGTTCAACATATTTCCATTTCTCTTATCTGCTAGCAAATATAGAGACACCATCAATCAAACATATTTCTCAAAAAAAATAATTCCAAAACTGGGAAAAAACTAATAGCTTCAGCAAATTCTGGAATTTAACCAGATACTCACCTTTCACAAAACTAGAAAAACTTACAAGACAAGAGAAAAACTCAATCAACTAAAAATTGAGTGTACATCACCAAAAAACAAAAGTCAATACTTCAACAACAACTGCTTATTAACCAACACAAAACTAATTCACCTTTGCTCCAAAACTAATTCATCTTTTCTCCAAAACGCTCGATTAATATCTTGCACATAAGACATTCTCATATAACAATTTTTAGCAAGATTTGTGACTACAACTCTTGCGTGTACCCTCAACTTTTTCAGTTTTTTGATGCCAAGTAAATACAACGGAACAGATAAAATCAACAAAAAGAAATAAAAACATTCATGTTTAACAATGAAAAAGAAATAGATAAAAAAAATACTTACTGAAGTGGGTTTTTCTCGATCTGTTGACTCTGGTTTACCTGAACCCACAAAGTCAAAAAAGTTGCCAAAAGGCTCTTCGATTTCCATACCAATTACTTAAGCGAATACACATCATCATCAAATCTTGCTGTCAAGAAACCAATTCAAGACCCCTGAAACCACAAAATCACAAAAATAAAATCAACACGTATAACATTTCATATATTAGATTAAACAGAGAAAAGCACAAAAATAATTTTTTATAGACAGTATAGAAGAGTCATCATAAATCGATTAAAGTATGGTTTATGTCAATCGGAAGACAAAATGTTTCTGAATAAAACTAATGCATACTTTACAAACGAATAAGCAAATATAGAAATAGGCTTGTACTGCACTTTGACTATCACTACAAGGAAAAAGGACATTACTGGCGACAAAAGTCGCCGGTAATACTAATAGCGGCGATGCGTCGCCGGTACTGAGTCGCCGCTACTGCTTCGTCGTTATTGATCAGTTTGTCGCCGCTAATGATAAAAGTTGCCGCTATTGAATCTGTCACCGCTAATGAGTATTGTCGCCGCTAATAATCTAGTCGCCGGTAATAACTTCTGTCGCCGGTAAAAGTGTCGCCTATAATTTTTTTTTCAATTTTTTAATTTTTTTTAGTTAATGATTTTAGTTGCCGGTGATAATGTCGCCGGTAATAACAATATTCGATTAAATATCAAAACCAATAGTGTCGACGCTAATTACAAAACAAACATCCTATTAAATATCAAACATAATAGTGTCAATGCAAATTACAAACAAACATCCAAATACAATTAAATATCAAAAGTCATAATATCCGAGTAGCAAAACAACAAAATTTTTACAATCTACCAAGTAGCAAAACGTGACAACATATGCAAATAAAACCCATCCTTACATACCATCATCGTCGTTCCCATCGTTTCCTTGATTATTTTGGGATTGAAAAAATGAATAAAGTTCATCCCTACATGCCGGGTCGGCGAGCATTGCACGAAGATTTTCCAACTATATAATTAATAACAATATACATAAACTTATAAGTTAGATCGTCAAACATAAACAAAAACTATCAAAATACATTGCTATTTTTAAACTAAGATAGAAAACCAAAGTACATTGCTATTTCTTGCACTTGGGACAAAAACCAAATTACCAAACTTTTTAGCAAATAATCACCACAAAACCAAAACTACCAAATCAACATGCATTTTACGATGCTAAAGTAGATTGCTATTTTTAAACAAAGATAGAAAACCAAAGTACAATGTTATTTCTTGCACTTGAGACAAAAACTCAATTACCAAACTTTTTAGCAAATAATCACCACAAAACCAAAACTACCAATTCAACATGCATTTTACGATGCTAAAGTAGATTGCTATTTTTAAACTAAGATAGAAAACCAAAGTACAATGCTATTTCTTACACTTGGGAAAAAAACTCAGTTACCAAACTTTTTAGCAAATAATCACCACAAAACAAAAACTACCAATCCAACATACATCTTACGATGCTAAAGTAAATTGCTATTTTACCTATGATGGTTGTGATGGTGGCGAAGGCTGTGGAATCGTCGGGAGACCAGAAGGTTTGCGACCAATGCCTCTAATGTGGCCACGTCGCTCTCCTAATACTTTCTCGAACGTAGCTCTTTCTTGAGCGGGTGTTAACTCACTTTCACCTTGAGTTTGTTCTAACAGCTCTTCAACTAACCGATTCTGTAACTCCCAAAAGTGAGTAACAATTATGTATAAATAAACATTTAAATATATGATGAAATTATAATTAAATACTTACATATTGTTGTTCCGATTCAGCAGAAACAAATACACCATTCTTATCGGTATGAGCTTTGCGAAATGTTTCCACTCTCTTAAGCTTCTGTTTAACTTTAAAAATTAGATTATATTTTAAATAAATAATTACATGTATCGTATGGTACCTTCTTATAGCAAGTACTGCTATACGAGCTCGAACCCCCACGATTCACATTTGTTTGCTTTTCACGGATTTTTTTGTTCCTTTCTGAAGCAATTATGTGTTTGTCAGTTTGAAAATACTCAACTGCCTTCGCTCAGTTATCAACAAGCATACCATCCGGAGGATTGGCCAATGCTCTTGGGATATCTTCATACCCTCCGACCTTCTTGAAATATTCTTTTGCGTCGGCTTTACGCTCTCGATAACCTTTTAACAAGGTTGCTTGAAAACCCTCTGTCAATAGATTAGCTTGTGCATCCTGTTACATTTGATTGAGATCAAACTATGTCTACAAAAAAAATAAAAATAAAAAGTTAACCAAGTAAAAAACAATTATAGTTAACCCTATAAAATATATTTAAATAAATAATTACCGCTAAATATTGTAATACAGTGTCCTTTATATCAGGGGAAACTCTTTTCCAACTCCATTTGTCAAAAGGGACCATCTGCCACATTGTTTTTCCAACTTCTCGGGAAAACATGTTTCCTGGCTCTCCTACGGGATTAAATATGATATCCATATCATATTGCATGGAAATTGGTTTCCCCTAGTTCTGTAAGATTGCTTTTTCAAGCTTTATATTTTTAGCTTTTCCTCGAACTTTCATTTGGGCACGTTCCTCAACTACAAATGTAATTAAAAATTATTAGAAACGATATTTAATTTATGATAATTGAACAAAAATAGTAAATAAAAATTCATGATAAGACTTACCGTCCTGCTCGTGCTGGCCAGGACCTCTACCACCTGGGAAAGGTGGGTCCTCAGCTCCGTCTCCCCCATGCCCACGACCCATGACAGCAGCCATGGTAAACATAAACAAAAGCCACACTCTCATCATTTCCTGAAAAATTATAAGATATACAAATATAATTTTTATTATAGATACACATTACATAGAAATAAACATTTATCCAAATAAAGTTCATATTACAAACACATATTACAAATACACATTACATAATAACTATTCTAATTAGAATCTTCCTCATATCCTTCAGTGTCTTCTTCGGTATCATAATCAGAATCGGTGTCATCATAATCAGTCTCGCAATCAGAAACATCATTGACTCTACCAGTTGGCGGAGGAACTTCAGATGCACTTTCTACATCAACAATGACTCTAGGAATGTTTTGAAAGTACATGCTAAAATCGATAAAAAGTGGATCATCGGATGAAGAGATATTTTGAAGTACATCGACATCGTCTACATTTTAGTGTGGGACATTGTCAACATTTTGAACAAGGTCATCGTTCGATGGTAGATCCCAAATACTTCGATGATTAACATGCTCGACAAAACACCGATGGTTATTGTTTGGCTCTTTCATACAAAGCCAGGGTGGCAGATTGTATCTGGTGAGTATGACCGGCCATGTGCTATGTGGATTACACATGTTTCCAAATGGATTGAAACCGTCAGCTGAAAGACCTAGGCGTACGTAGCGGGGTTCACTCGAGAAGTCGGGGTATTTTTTTTTATCAAAATCTTGCCAATGTTCCCCATCAACAGGATGAATCATCACACCATCTTCTGAACGTCTGGTACTATGCCAAATCATATTTTTGGTAGTGTGCCTCGAACAATATAAACGTCGTAGTCTGGGGTCACAGGAAAGTACCGTAACACCTTATGAGGTACTTTCTTACCCTTGGTGTTTTTATCGATCAATCGGCTCTTTTACAAACGGGACAAACTTGCAATGAATCGTGTTCTTTCCAAAAGAGACAACAATCGTTTTTGCACACATGTATCGACTCATACCCTAGGCCAATAGACTTTAGTTTCTTTTTGGCTAGATAATGTGAAAGGGGAACCTTGTTGCCTTTGGGAAATGCTAATTGCAAGAGCTCAAGGAGTTGATCAAATGAACTATCAGTCCATTTGTTGTTCACCTTGATATGCATTAACTTTGTTAGAAACTCAAGGGAAGAAAAGATGCAACCAATATACAATTGAGTTTCCATTTCTTCCAAAAACTGTGCAAAATCATCATCCACACCGCTACCCCTTGTATTCGAGGTTCCTTCATCGAGGTTGGTATCATTTTCTCTCGACTCCCACATCACATCGTCGATTAAATAGGCCATTTCATTACTTGGAAAGACGACTGGAGGAATAAAAGATTCACCATGATAGATCCAAATTTTGTACGCCTTACTAAAACCATTTATAAATATATGGCGTTCAACTGCAGTCGGGTACTTGAAGTAACGGTTATCACATTTTTCACACGCACATCTGATTTTACCATTACTATCAAGGTGTGACTTGGACTTCTCGATAAAAGCTTTGAGTCCTACTTGGAACTCGGGATGCTTTCGATATGGATTAGTAGTCCAGCTTTTATCAATAGACATGATGTTGCTGAAACATAATTTTGGGTTTAGAGTTTAGTATACATAATTAGCATTGTTTTTTTCCAATCCACATTTTTTTTACATCTAAAATAATACAAAAGTTAAATAATAAAAAAATAAAAAAATAAATTAAAAATTTTTATTTATGCATTTTTTTTAATTAATTTTAATTAAAATTACTTGTAAGTTTTTAATAATAGACATTATGTTGTTGTGTTGTTCTTTTTTATCGTTGAGATTAAAATATATATAAGTTTTTAAAAAAATTTATAATTTTTTTTGTGTTTTATTTTTCCAATTATAACAATAATTTATTTATTTATTTTTTTTTTCAATTATAGCATCCTTTAACCTATTTTTATGGAAACCGATTATTATTGGTTATAGAAATATAACCTTATGAATTAATTTGAAGATTATAAGTTAACTATATAACTTATTGTTTAATTAATTTGGAGTTAGCTTGGGTAAAAACTAGAAACTTTTTAGTTTTTGTATATAAGTTTTTAAACAATTATATATATATATATATATATATATATATATATATATATATATATATATATATATATATATATATATATATATATATATGGTTTTCTTTTCCAATTATAACAATAATTAATTTTTATTTTCTTTTCAATTATAGCATCCTACTTATAAGAAAACCACATAATTTTACATAATACATAAGAACATGAAATTCACATACTTTTACATACATATTATGTTGTTGTGTTGTTCTTTTTTACCGTCGAGATTAAAATATATATAAGTTTTTAAACATTTTTTTTTTGTGTTTTTTTTCCAATTATAACAATAATTTTTTTTTTCCAATTATAACATCCTTTAACCTATTTTTATGGTAACCGATTATTATTGGTTATAGAAATATAACCTTATGAATTAATTTGAAGATTATAAGTTAACTATATAACTTATTGGTTAATTAATTTGGAGTTAGCTTGGGTAAAAACTAGAAACTTTCTAGTTTTTGTATATAAGTTTTTAAACAATTTTATATATATATATATATATATATATATATATATATATATATATATATATATATATATATATATATTGTGTTTTTTTCCAATTATAACAATAATTAATTTTTATTTTCTTTTCAATTATAGCATCCTACTTATAAGAAAACCACATAATTTTACATAATACATAAGAACATGAAATTCACATACTTTTACATACATATTATGTTGTTGTGTTGTTCTTTTTTATCGTCGAGATTAAAATATATATAAGTTTTTAAACAATTTTATATTTTTTTTCTGTGTTTTTTTTCCAATTATAGCATCCTTTAACCTATTTTTATGGTAACCGATTATTATTGGTTATAAAAATATAACCTTATGAATTAATTTGAAGATTATAAGTTAACTATATAACTTATTGGTTAATTAATTTGGAGTTAGCTTGGGTAAAAACTAGAAACTTTCTAGTTTTTGTATATAAGTTTTTAAACAATTTTATAATTTCTTTTTTTTGTTTTTTTTTTCAAATTATTACAATAATTTTTTTTTTCAATTATAGCATCCTACTTATACCAAAACCATATACTTTTACATAATACATAAGAGGATGAAATTCACATACTTTTACATACATATACCACATATACACCAAATACAAATACATACACATACACACAAAATAACATCCTACTTAAACCAAATACACATAATTTCACATATAGATAATAGAGTAAATTACATGAATGATCCCTATGGTTTGGGGTAATTTGTGCGTTTGATCCCTAACTTATTTTTTTTAACTCGGAAGGTCCTATTGTTTGTTTTTGTTACACACTTGGTCCCTACTGTTTGTTTTTTTTTTATGCATTTGATCCCTGTTTTACCTAAAAATACTATTATTTAAATAGAGAAAAATGTTGAGGTAGGTAAGATAAGATGAGAGGGGTGGAGTTTGGGGTGTGTTTATTTAAATAAATAAATAAATCAAGGGAAAAATAGTCATTTTAGGTAAGACAGGGACCAAGCGTGTAACAAAAACAAACAGTAGGTACCTTCCGAGTTAAAAAAATAAGTTAGGGACCAAACGCGCAAATTACCCCAAACCATAGGGACCATTCGTGTAATTTACTCTAGATAATAACATCCTATTTATACTAGATACAAAAGTTTCACAATCATATACCACATTTACAACAAACATACATACATTCATATACACACAATAACATCCTACTTATAACAAATACATATCATTTTTACCAAATACTCATATACCACATATACATCAAATACATATACATTGGCATATATACAACAAATTCACATATATTCAAATTAAAAGTGAAATTAGCAAATGAACTTACATTTCTTCAAGAAATGGAGTTAGAAATTGGTCACAAAAGCTTTAACCACACCTAAAGAAATTTGCTTGGAACAACGTGGGGAGAAATTTGCTTCTAATCCAAAACAACACCACCAAAAACAAATATATGAACAATTTATTACCATTCAATCACTAGATGAAGCTAAAAATCGAAATTAACATACAAATTGAAAAGGAAATTACAAAATCAACTTACCTTTGTTGAAGAAATGGAGTTAGAAATTGGTCCCAAAAGCTTTAACCACACCTAGATTCTTAATAGGACACAATGTGGGAAGAAATTTGATTGGAACAAGTAAATAGAAGTGAAAATCGAAAGAAGCTGGAAATGGGGAAGGAAAGAAGCGCAGCAAACAGAAAGCAAATGGAGAAATGAGGGTTCCTCGTGCGTTTTTTTTTTATCTGCGAGAAGCAATAGCGGCGACACCTTTAGCGGCGACAGGTAGAGCTTTACCGACGACTTTTAGCAATAGCGGCGACAAACTGGAGGGAAGGATACCGCGTGTTTTTTCGTTAACTATTAGCGGCGATTTTTTAACTCTTTAGCGGCGACAAATATGTCGCCGGTATTAGGTTTGATACGATAAGACACCCCACCCCACTACAAGAAAAATTTGAAATAATTATAGAAAAAATCTGTAGCTAAAACATGATTTTCCGTAGCTAAACATGATTAGAGACGGAATTTACTATGAAACTATTATGTAGCAAAATTCTTCGTTAGTAAAGGGTCGTTACGGAATCCGTAGCACATTTGCAACGAAATTTGCAATAGACTGCTTTCGTAGCAAAATAGCTATGAACTACATCCGTAGTTACCCCGTAGTAAATTAACTACAAAATTTTGCCGTAGCAAGTCCGTAGAAAATTAACTATGGCCTAATTTGTAGTAAATCCGTAGCAAATTCACTACGAACTAATTTTTATAGCTAATGCCAATAGTAATTTGTAGTAATGTCGTAACAAATATTTCATAGTAGTTTTTACTATGGTCCTCTTCCGTTGCAAATAGTTCATAGGAAATTAACCACAATCTACTTTCTTTGCAAAAAAATGTAAATGTAACGAAATAAATTTCATACAAAAATCCATAGAAATTTAACTACGTAATAAATCCGTAAAATAACCGTAGCAAGTTAACAACGAACTAGTTCAGTAACAAAAATGTTGACAAGTTTAATTCTGTAACTAACAAATAAAATTGACTAATTTTCTTCCCAAAATATATTTATAACATCAAGATTACCAAATTGCAATAAGCAACAAAACAAATTACATAAATTCTTAATAAAATAGTTGGCCATCGAATGTGAACCTAATTTGTTCAAAACACTAATAAAATAAATCTAATAGTGAAACTCAAATAGAAATCATAAACTAACAATCAGTATATATATCACGTAATAATTTGTGCTTTTCATATCATTAACCATGCTTCTTACGTCATTCAAGTCCATCCGATGTTGCTCTATAATTTCTCTGGTTTCTAGATCTTTGACTCGAGGTGATGTTCTTCAGATCTTGTATGCGGCGAAGTGCATGTTTGAAAAAAGTTTCAAGCAAAAATTGACATGTCATATGATCCAAGCATATAAAATTTTCTTTTATAGTACCAAATGGTGTAGATGACTCATTAGCGTGCCTTTATATTAAATGATGCATATTCTTGTGTGGCTTTGTTGAAGCTTCTTTTAACGGGAGAGGAGACATCTTACTGTAATATAAGTTAAATAGAAACGTAACATTATAATTTTTAAATATCACAACATAAAGTGGTCAATTAATTATTATCTTCCAATCAAAATATATAACATGTACATAAGTTTAAAATATATACAAATTTACATGAGAATAATATTGCAGGAAATTTAATAATATGGTGCCATTAGATATTAAAATCAAAACCATGCATATTCGGTTCATACCATTAGATATTACATGTGAACTAATCGATTTATATAGGCATTACTCCGTGACATACATATATTACACATTTGAAAATTTTTAAGAAATAACATGAGCATATAATTTCTAAACTAATGAACGTAAACATATAAACAAATTTGGATTGAAGTACAGTACATATTAAAAAATAGTTAAAACTTTGCATCTAATAAGGAATTAATATTCATATTCTATTAAAATCAATAAACAAATACTCCAAATTGAAATATGCAAGATACATTGCACAAAAATCTCCCATCAATAACATGAAAATATAGAGATGACAATGGTTCAAGGAGAATAGATGTAATAGGTGTTCAACTGATTATAAAATTGGAAAATGTATCCATTCATTTATTCTTGAACCTTTAATTTACAAAGTACATCAGGAACCTATTACCTATACTCCTTTTGGTTTCATAGATGAGAAGTAGAACTACAAGAAGATGACGGAACAAAAAAGAGAAAGAAATAAAACATACTTGGAATTATAACGACATCTTTTTCAGTTATGGGCGATTTTTCTTACTATATTGTTGGTTTCATATATGATAAAGGAAGCAAAATTATAGGGAGACGAGGGAACAAAAAAAGAAGAGAAGAAATAAAGCATACCTGGTATCGCAAGGATATAAAGCGACGAACAGACCTTCAAGACGAGGGAAGCACGACTAGAAAAAAGCGTATTGAGCAAAATTTTCTGGTCGTGGGCAAGTTAGGTCTAATTAATGGGATACGGTTTTGAAGAGAGTGGATATAGGGAGATTTGTTTTGCAAGAAGCGGGAATAAGGAATTAATTTTTTTATTTTGAGTATTTTTAGTTATATACAATAAATAGTAAAGATATAGGGAGGTTATACATGGAATCTCTATCTCTATATATATTAAAAGAGAAATTTGATGACATCACCTTCAACAATCAGGGCCATTCATTGTGTTTCCTTGATGAATTTCAACAATTGGATCATTTTGATGATGTCTTCATAAAATAAAATAAAATTACTATCAACTAAATTATGTTGACTACGTTTGGAAAGTTGAAAACTTATTAATGGTGATTGAAAATTTTAATTGGAATGTATTGAAGTCAAATAAATGTCAGCATAATTGTCAAAACATAAATATGATTCATTCTTTTTTAAAATCAAGTAATTTGTATATACCTTTCATAATTATAGAATTTGAAATCAAAGAATTCAAAATAATATAATATGAATCACAATATTAATTTCTTCATATCCTTTCCAAAATCATTGTTCAAAATTATGTATAAGTATAATCATTCAGTTGTTATCACAATTTCATGAAATCTGGATTTTGCAGCATCACGTTCAAATACCAGCTTCATATGGTTAGCAATTTTTTTGATTTACTGATTTATTTCTTACATCTGATTATAGTTTATGTGTTCAGTATATGTATAAATGGCTTATTAGTGGGTTTTTGATAAACAAATTTTCTATTCTGTGTGTGTGCGTGTATGTGTTTAGATTGGATTCTATGTTTGGATTGGATGAAGCAAAATTCAGTTTAATTAGTTATGTGTTAATTGGATTGGATTATGTGTTTGGATTGGATGAAAAAATAAATAAAGAAAAGTAAAAATGGAGTACCTTCCCGAAGGGTTTAGTGTATATGCATTTTTTTTCCAAAGGTAAAAAAAGGAAAATGTAATTTTGATATTGCTGTATTTTACATACTTGTTGTAAAATGACCTATTTACCCTTCTTGTGTGTGTCTGTTTGTGTTTAAATATGTGTGTGTGTGTGTGTGTTTGGATTGGATTTTGCGTTTGTATTAGATGATGAAAAATTCCGTTTAATTAGTTTTGTGTTTGGATTTGATTCTATGTTTGGATCGGATGAAAATAGAAATAAAGAAAATTAAAAGTGGTGTACATTCACGAAAGGTTTAGTGTCTACATATATTATTTCGTCAAGATGACTTATTTACCCTTGCAGTAAAAACTACTTTTTGGGAATGATTCATATATTTCTTTAATATATGTTTGTGTCTGTGTTTCTCAATTAGCATATGCTTTTTTGTCCAAAGGTAAAAAAGGCATTGTACTTTTGATATTGCCTTATTATACATACTTTCTATAAAATGACTTGTTTACATCAAAATGATTATGCAGGTGTTATCATCCTCCTACGTATGACAAAGCTCAAAACTTGGGGTGGTAAGAATATTTTTTTTGTTAATGTTCATGTCATTACATTAAAATTTTATTTATAAGATAAATTAATTTATAACTTTAATTGTTATTTCCAGGTCAGCCTCAAGTGAGTAACTGTTTGTTTGAGTCGAGATTGCATGTTAATGATGAGATGTCTCACATTTTAGAATTTAAAAAAACATATGTCTTTTATCATTAATTAATAACTTAATTTTGTTTTTCCTTATTCTTAATAATTAATTATTTATATTGTTTAACTTCCTCATTT
This sequence comes from Lactuca serriola, assembly GCF_051521515.1. NCBI lineage: Eukaryota > Viridiplantae > Streptophyta > Magnoliopsida > Asterales > Asteraceae > Lactuca > Lactuca serriola. Next base: position 175,479,800 of record NC_136416.1, on the reverse strand, counting down.
TTTCTTCTTGTATGTAGTATTGTTGATATGGATTTGAATGTTAAGGCTTCCATTAATACTACACAATTTAACACTGATATTGTTGTAGCCAAGACATATGATTACTACCTTCGTTTTCCAATCAAGAACATTGATGATATTCCAGATTACAATAAGATATACTTAATAGTATTAATATTTCTCCATTAATTTTATAAATTTATGACGCATAATACAATGAGTATATATATATATATATATATATATATATATATATATATATATGAAATTTATTTATGTATTTTTTAAAAAATTTATGAAATAGCAAATTGGTTTGTCCATCATAGCTATTATTATCGGTTTTGATTTAGACGAAGGTTTGTCTTCTTTTTATTGTTGTGACTGTTAAAAAAAAGTACGTAAGAATGATGATGGTACTAATGTTGAACCATTACTTGTGATGGCTTCTGATGTTTACAGCAAGTAAGTTTATAACTTTACATTTGTAAACTTCTTGTGCCATTAATCTATATTCGAATGTTTTCAATTTTATTTCATTGTCCATTAAAGTATCATTTTATAATTTTTAGGGTGAGGGTCGTAATTTGTGTTCAATATGAAACCGAGTCTGCTTCTTTTGTATTATTTGAACGTCATGTTAAAGATGTTATTTACCATGGTAATCAGTGGCTGATGAAAACGATATCAAAGGTAGCGTTAAGTTTTTTAATCGTCAACTCATCTCTGATTTTGTTTTATGATATTAATTTTGGTTAACATATGTATTGAAGAATTAAATAAATTCAGTTTAACTCATTAATGCATCAAATTCTTTTTAACATAAAAAATTGTCTACAAATATGTCTTTCAACGATTTGTATTTTTTATGCATTTCCACGTTTAACGTGGGTTATAATCTAGTGATTTTAGATATATAAGGAGTGAATCAAATGTCAATTGTCAAATCTTAGTTAATTTCTGTCAAATATATATATCTAGGTTGTTATTTTTGAAAATAAATATGTTTGTAATTGAGTCGAAACTCATTTGGTTGTAGAATAAACTATTGGGATGCTATTAATCTACTATAATAAATGAAGGTTTTTTTTGCCACATGTCATCTTCTCATTCATTTGGACACATGACATTTTCTAGAATTTTTAAATTTTCTATTTTCCACTTGTCATTTTATTGTATTTTTCATTTTATTAAATTAAATTCCACATTTAATGTGTAAGGTAATATATATGTAAAATATTTATTAGAAAAAGTTTATATATGTAATATATTCAATACATTAAAATCTCATTAATTTTAATAATTCAAAAATTTCTCATTTTTCTTATAAATTCAAACTTTTCAAATTGTTAAAATTTTATATATATATTTTTTAATTAAACTCATGTAATACATGGATTTCACACCTAATATGACATACAACGAAAATGCCTCCATTTGTTCATAGGATTTCATACATGAATAACCACTATTTCTTAATTAAGTAATTATATTTAAATGCAAAATTAAAGTTCTATTAAAGACATATTCCATCGGTATATATTTAAAGTATATATTCGTATATATTTTTTATGTATAAAATCATGATATTTTATCTAACTTAACTTTTTAAGTATACATCAATCGCCAGTTTTTTAAGCAATAGAACAACATAGTATACAACATATTTTTTTTCATAAACATTTGAAGTCCTACTGCAATCTCAAAAGATTAGGTAAATAAAGTCAAATGAAATTTATCTCAATCATGATAACATGAACGACCAACTACCTATTTTTGTAGGAGAAGAAGGACATCACGGTACCTTCTTTCGACGAAAAGAAAATCGTGCAAGGGAGCGGAAGCTTAGAATTCCTGAGCGCGAATGTGAACGTGAAAAAGAAAAGAGGATTTTTTTTATGTAGGGTTTATGTAACTTTAAAAAAAAATTAAGTGAAAGTTAGCTTTAACCGATTCCTAGGTTGACCGAGCATCTCCAAGATTAACCAAATAGTATCGTGTTTGACTAAGTAGTACCGAGGTTAATTGATTGAGTCCGACCGAGGTTGACCGAGTTCATGTATTTTTGTTTGATTTCAAATAAAACGCATTAGGACATGTCCGATTCTTTTTATCAGTTTTATCATTTTGAAAAAAAAAAAACAAAGTGATTTTCATTTTGTTTTCGTTTAATTATGTTTTGGAAAGTATTTTGGTTTCCAATCTCGAATAGATTCTGTAGGCCTCTAATGTTTAACACATTAAAATTAGTCTCTAATGTTTCAAACATTAAAATCAATCGAATAGTATTGGAAACTTATTATTGGCCCTTTAGGGTCGTTCAAGGGTCCAAACTTTACTTGAGAATCCTCAAAATACTTAAAACTTCTTATTGGAAAATTTCATCACCTAATGTTTAAGGCTTTTTATTTTATAGTATATACCTATGATCATTGATTCCATAGCAAATTCTATAGCGGCATAGCTACATATTTTGACTCTGTAACAAATGTCGTAGCAATCAGCTACAGACTTAGATTTTGTAGCAAAATAACTACATATTTTGATTCTATAACAATTTCTGTAGCAAAATAGTTACAAACTTTGATCCGTCGTATATATTTTAGCAAAATACCTAAAACTTATAATTCCTTAAAAAATTTTGTAGCACTCTAGCTATGGACTCCGATTACGTAGCAAAGTTCTGTAGTTATTTAAATAATATCTACAAAACATAATTCCAAAGCTAATTCCGTAGCAAATATACCTACGTCTAACTATTCTGTAGCATGGTTCATAGTAGAATAACTATGACTTTTAATATCGTAGCAAAAATCCGTAGCAATTTAAATACTAGCTACGGAATGCAATTCTATAGCAAATTACATAGCAACATAGCAACGACAAGCCATTATGTAGCATATTTCATTGCAGAATCACTACGGATTATACTTTTGTACCAATTTTCCGTAGTTATTTCAACTTTTTCTTGTAGTGCCCGTTGGATTAGATATCTCATCGAACGGTTCAGATGTAATAGAGGGGAAAGCGCGGATCCGGGTGCCAACCCTTTACCGGCGACACTATTACTAGCGACAAAGGGCTTTAGCGGCGACAATATCTAGAGTCGTCGCTAAAGCCCCTAGTCGCCGGTAAAGGGTATATTTCTTGTAGTGTATGACATGGTACACATTAGGAAAATACGAAGTAGGGTTCAACTTGATTAGAATGTGCTCAAATTCTTGATCTCAACTTACCAACAATTTTTCCGTCATGGCTAACAAACGTGTGGTGGATTCGTCTGACATAGATGAGATATGAAACCAAAATACCATAATACAAAGGAAATCATATACAAATCAAATATGAAATCTAATACCAAAATAGAAACCAAATAAAACCCTAATGGTGATGATCGTTGCTAAGGAAAAGCAACCGTGGTGCCATGGTCGTCGGTAAGGAAAAAAATCGACAATCGTTTCCTCTTTCCTGAAAACGAAGAGACAGAAAATGTATGAGAGAGGTCGTGAGGTATGTGAGTTTATAATCACAGTAAATGGGGACATACCTCGTTGGTGGGATCTCGAATACACGGTGTCATGGGTTTATGGTGACTGCTATTTTTAGAGGTGGCGACCGATGTGATGAAGACTCCGTTGAGCAAGGATGTGACGGGAATACAAAATGCAAGAAATAGTTATACACATTGATAAAATAATCAAACAAAAGAAAAACAGATATTCATGAGATTTACCTTAGTAAGATTAGCATAGAAGTAAAGGGCCTTTTTAGGGTCGTTTGAATGAGTCAGTCACCGATACCAAAGTCCAAGCACGGTGATCGTCGACACTTATCCACCGAATGGCGGCAGAGATGGGGGAAACGGGGAGTGTGTTGTCCGTGACGATGAGTGGTGGCAGGGCTGGATAGTAAGTCAAGATAGAGAAGAGAGGAAGATATGGATCGTGGGGCGGGTTGATCGTCGGAAAATTGTTGCGAGGGTAGAGAGATGATGGAGATGGTGGGTGTTGTGAGGTTGGAGAATGGATGTTGCTTCACTGCTCGTGCGATGGTGGCGTGGGAGAAAAGAGGAGCATCCGATTAGGGTTTCTATGTAGATGTTTTTTTGACTCCTACATTATGTTTTTAATTTAATTTAATTAAATTGATACGCTGTGTGTTATAAGTGTAATGAATAATAGGCATAACATGATTGTATATTATGCATTAAGTTTTGTACCTCTTAAGATTTTCAAGAAAAGTTAAATATGCTTTATATATATATATATATATATATATATATATATATATATATATATATATATATATATATATATATATATATATATATATATATATATATATATATATGAGTAGGTTCAATTGAAAACACCAAAAAGATTAAGAACGCGAGAATAAATCTGAACAATCCAAATACTTAGATCAATGGTTGATATCAAAAGGGCCATTTGTGTCAATTTTAAAACTAGTAGTAGCAAGATATAAATATGAAAAACACGGAAAGGGTAAAGAAGTAATTGCATGTTTATTTATATCCTTAAAAGTAGTAGAAATTAATTTAGATTGTATTATACATCCCGAATCTCTCACCGCCCTTAACTTACGATCTCCATAAGTCAATATGTCGCCTCCTTCTTTCTTTCGGTTGACGAAAACCCTATGTAATACCTTCACTATTAATCATATAAAACCCACCTACACCCATATCTTCTTGTTTCTTATGCCTCAATACCAGCACCACAGCCACCCGGAAGAAAAAGATGGATCACCATCCTCAGTCCTCACCTTACCAACAACCGTCTCCACCTTCTGGATCATCACACAACAATCATCTACACACCTATATCATCTGTCACACCATCGACCTGCCATCATAGAAGCCGATACAACCAATAGTTCTTTATGCATCGAGACCCACCAAAAAAAAACCCTACTACAGCCGCTGGAAATTACGATGTCGATTCTGAGCATTTTTCAAATCCTAGAAATGTGGTATCAACATATTCATGCGAATCGGAAGATCTCGAAGGAATCAAAATCAATGATTTTTGTTAAATGCATAAAAAATAATTTTTTAATCTCAATCTGGTAAGATGAATCCTATTTTTTGGTTTTTGTTGTTTTGTATTTTAATTTTGAAAGAATAGATTATCTATGGGTTTAACTTTTGGATATCTTTTAAAGGTTAAATGTTTAAGATATAAGAATTTGGTATTCTAAATTTTACATCACTAATATTGCTTAAAATTTTAGACTTTGTCATTCATTTGAGTTTTCTAAATATGCAGATGGTTTAATAATTTAATATATTTTGAGCTCAATTTGTTTCTAATTTGTTTGTCAAGTTTGTATTTTGGAAAAAGGCCCAGCAGCATGCCAACACCTATTGATTTTTCATTTGTTATTGAATCCGTTGATTGATTCATTTATGACTATAACTTTACAACAATATTCACATCATATTCATTTATAAATATTAAGTTTTATGTTGATACAAAACAGAAACAATAGTTAGATCGGGAAACGTACAAAGAATGAGAGAAGGCTACGAAAAAGAGAAGTCGAATGATGCTATTAAGTTCTATTTAATTATGATTATAAATGTATTGGATTCATTTTTAGTATATTCATTTATGATTATAGGATTAGTATATACAATTATGATTATAATTGTATGAGATTTGGTGCATAGTATTAATTATGTATTTCGTCATTTGTATATTCATTTATACATAAAACAAAATTAATACAAATTTATTAATACAGTCTTATTATATTCATTTGTATAACTACATGAATGTCATTTATGAATTGATATATTTATATACGATAGAACTTTTGAATATAACTTTATTCATGAATACACATGTTTTTTGGATTTTTCAACTCTATTAATATATAATAAAAATTAATTTAATGAAATTATAAAATTATATTGTGTTTTATATTAATCTATGATTGAAATCATATATAAATGAAATGATAGAAGGAAAAATTACAGAATATTTTTGTTTGAAAGAAGAAATTAATATAAATAATTTTTACCATTTATTAATAAAAACGAAAAAATAATTTTTTTTTTGGTAACAGAATCCCTAGATTTTAGAAAGTATAATTTAATTTTTTTTATTATAATTTTAGTAAAATACGTAATTACTAATATACCCTTATAGAATGATTGGTCCAGAAATGTTCTTGCATTCTCAACCTTTTTGGTGTTCTCATTCGATCCTCACTATATATATATATATATATATATATATATATATATATATATATATATATATAGGGTTAGGTTATTTTGTTTTTACTAACTATTGTGTGCCAGAATGCACAAATCTGGACCAACGGATAGAATTCATCAATGGACATGATTTGAGAGTGTATGATATTACAATGGGGTAGCATGTACCATATAATCATAAAAGGAAATTTTTCGATATTTATGGATAATTAATTCTCCGAATTTTAAAAATATGAATTTTTTTAATTAATTCAATTTTAATTCTAACATAATTTGTAAACATAACCGATTTTATTCTGTCAGAATATTTTTCTAGTTAGAATGATGCTCTTTCAGAATTTTATTCTATTAGAATATTATTGAAAAATAACAAAGTTCTTGAATCTGAGGTTGGAAAATAACAACATTCTAATATATTCTTATACATCCAAATTTAAATACAAATTCATACATATTCTTACCGACAAACTAGTCTTATACATTTTAATATAATTATACATATTCTGAAAGAATATTAACAAAAATGAATAAAATTCTTAAAAAATAACAACATTATTAAAATGTGAGTATGTTCGAACTTTATTCGTTCTTTAAGTTATTCCTATTAGGTCTTCAACACATTCTTCCAGTCATTCCTATCACAAATACAACAAAAACTAATAATGGTTAAAAACATGTTGCTTGCAATTAACTATCACTTTATATATTCTGGCAGAATACATAGAATATATTCTGGCAGAATACACAGATTTTATTATGGCAGAATATATTCTGACAGAATACCTAGAATACATTCAAAAGTATCGTATTTACTGCTAACATAATTTTAGATTCCAAATACACAATAACAAGGGAGAATAGAAATTGGAATTCAAAATCACAAAATGAACCAAAATAATACACAAACAAATTACTTACCTTTTTAAACAATTTTCTAGAACAAGATGAGTAGCTTTCATCAATCTATATTGGCATATGATATTAAGCCTTTACTATGTTGCTATATGAAATCAAACAAAATTAATTCACTATGTTGGCATATGAAATCAACCCCATAAGTATATACATAGCATATGGAAGACGACATAATATACATTCTGGCAGAATATTGCCCATACTTTCTTTGATTTTGCTCCTTCAATGGTTTACCTGTAAGTTACAAATCAATGACACAATTACCTACTCAATTTTCATGAGATGAGATAATATAAATTAATTTCATGATCATTATTTTAATTAGGCCTATTGAAATTATATATCCATATGATGCGAGAATTGAACCAAACAACATTAGTGCACTTTACACAAACATAAATTGATAATTGAACCAAACATAATTGAAAGGTAAACAACTATTTGAAAAAGTAAAAACAAAACCATTACTCAAAATATAAGAACTATCTAAACTCAGTAACAATTCACTTAGGACAATAGAAAAGAGATTTTAATGGACAAGTGACAAATTACAAAGTAAATCTTCATTTAGGCATTTAGTCGAACACTTGGTGTTCAGAAAAAAAAAGGACTTGGATAACTAAAATCACTTCCTGAGAAACTTATATTATTATCAACAAATAAATGGTCTAACTGAAATCTATCAGAAGGGTTAAAATATATAATTTAAATTCAACAAAAAAATCGATTAGAACCCAAAAATCGCAAAAACAGAGGCTTTAAACTAGAGAGAAATTGTAAAAGAAAGATGATGTTTTTTTCAACCCATTGAATCGACTTACCAGATGGCCGAAATAGAGACTACATACGAGATTGAGAGGATGACAAGTGAGCTTTTGTTTCAGCGATTGAAACTTTTTTGGGGTCGAGGTCGACTTCTGTGGGGATAGTAATGAAGGGACGATGGTTGTTGAAGAACAAACACCCACGATGAACGATGAACAATTTTGTATCCTACAAAATCGTATTCCAAATCAATTAGAAAGTATTAGTTAAAAAAATCAATTTCAAATAATCAATGGATTTCACAGATGAGAAGAGAAACAATAAAATTGATTTCAACAAATTGATTTTGCCAAGAAAGAAATCAATTTCAACAACCGATAGAATCTAAAAAAATAAAATTTTGAGAAAAAAGAAAATCGATTTCATCGGTGGTGGTGGAGGAACTCACGACATTGATGGAGGCAGGAGGTGGAAGTATTGGTGGACAATGATCAGCTGGTTGCGACTTCACCGGTGAATGGTGGACGAATCCGATGCAGTGGATGAAGTGGGAGGCGGCTACAACTGTTGAGCAAGTCAGAGACGTGTTCTACCACACACAAGTAAGTCAAATATATTTACCTTATTTCCTTAATTATAGGATTTCAAATAAATGATTTCCATAAATAAAAATACAAATTGTCCAAAATACCCTTAAATGATTTATTTAATTATTTATTATTTCTTGAATTCTCATTGGTACATTTAGGCACACAATAGTTGCTAAAAACATTTGAACCTAGCTCTCTCTCTCTCTCTCTCTCTCTATATATATATATATATATATATATATATATATATAATATTTCTGTTAAATAAAAAAAATTAGGGTTGTGATATGGCCTATTATATTCAAAACTTCAAATTATTTTAAGGGGATACATTGTTGTAAGACAGCATTATGTGTAAAGTATAGATGGACAAAATCTTAAAGGCAAATTGATTATTATTTGGTCAAAGTCAAAGTCAAACCAATACGAAACATAAAACAAGTTGGTAAACATTGATCATCTTACAAATACGAACATCAAAATACAAAGTATAGATGGACAAAATCTTAAAGGCAATCAAATCAACTAAAATAACAAATATGGGCGAATAACCATATGAATTTTATGCTAAACAGTAAATTAATGTAATAGTGCAGGAATAAATTTGCAAGAAATATAAAATAAAAAAGTAAAATGGACAGGATAGTCATTAATAAAGATTTAAATGGATACCAAAAACAGAAAACATAAAATTCCCAAACAGCCCCTCTTAATGAAGGTGATTTTTTTTCATGTCAGCTAAATAAAAGTATGTTGTCATTTAAGAAACAACTTTGTTGTCCCCCTAAAAACTTAATATAATTTCGATAACAGAGGAGCTTTATAAAAGAAGAAAATCCTTTATTATATACATTGTATGAGGCGTTCCAGTGAACATCTTGATTCCAGCAACAAGGTAATTCTTCCTTCCAGATCCTCCCTCCTTTCTCTGATTATTTTTTGTTCTTCATATGTTATCATTTATAAAAGAAAATCCTTTATTATATGTTCATTTATCAATCCTAAAACATAAAAGCATAAATCTATTATAAGTGTTTCTATAATTCTACTAAATCAATCGAACTCAATGTCAGACAAACATACAAACTATACCACATCAAACATCAAGTTAAAACAGAAGTACATGTGAGAATCATTTAAGTGATATGTTATCATTGACTTTTAGAATGAGGCATTGTGCTCAAACCATATTAATTTGAGAAAGGATTAGCTATAATCACATTCTATTCCATGTTATAAATACAAGTCAATTATCATCACTATCAAGTATCCACTTCTATACTTTACTTCTTAAATGCATTCCCTTAAGTCTCATACACTGATATATATATATATATATATATATATATATATATTGTTGAAAATCAAGCTGATGCTACTGATAAGAAACAAGAACAGAATACACAAATGTGAAGCTATTAAACTAAAAACAGAGACCAAAATGCCCCTGAATACAAACATGTGTTTTGAACCAGTTTTGATTAAATCCTACATATGCATACATACATATATATATATATATATATATATATATATATATATATATATATATATATATAGCTAACTTGATCACATATAGCTAATTTGATCACCAAAGTACATTTTAGGGCTACTCATGATATATAATCTAACAAAGTTTTCATTATGTAGTATGTTGTACCTTTGGAGTCTAACAGGAAAAGAAATAGAGTCCATTTTTGCAAAACTAGGTACAATTAGCTTGGAGCCATCTGTTAAAGATCATCACTAGCCCAATAGAACCAATATTATTATCTAATACACTTTAACTTGTTCTAGAATGCTCTAGAAGATTCTAGAACATTATGGAAGACTATGGAAGGCTCCGAAATATATCGGAAGAGTCTAGAATACCCTAGAACGACATAGAAGAGCCTGAAAGGTTATGGATAATTGTAGAAGACATTGGAGCATCGTAGACCTCTCCAGAATGTTATAGAACATTTTAGAAACATATAGAAGTTTGTAATAGATATAGAATACAATAGAAAGTTCTAGAATAGTCATGAATGTATGTAGATCTAGAACCTTCCTATATGGAGGTGAAAACACCTATAAATAGGTATGGAACTCATTTGCTCCAAACCAATCCCAACATCAAACCATCCAAGAAAAGCCTCAAAGAAAGCAAAGTGTGTAGTAGTCTCTCAAAGTGTAAGGTGTTGTTTGTTTTTTTGAAGCAAAAATCTATAAAGTCTACGGACCACCTCTACAACCCTCTGCAGTAGAAGAGGTGGACCAAATGGATGCAAACTATAATAAGAAGCGTGTTTATTTTTTTAACAGCTGCATGTTGCTGCAAATATTAAAAAATTAAAATAAACTGATTTTATAATCCAAAAATAGGTTTTTAATACCGAAAATTTAATAATGTATGACATTCTGGCAATGATTTATGATATTTCAGAAAAAAAATAATGATATTTTAACAAAAAATAAAGATATATTAACATAAAATAATGATGTTTCATCAATAAATTATTATTATTCAATATAAAAAAAAAGAAAAAAATTCAACAAGAATAAACAAAAAAATGTGAATTTAAGATTTCAGCAATATATAATCAATATTTTAGATAGAAAAAAAAGAAGAAGAATACGTTGGAAGAGGTAGGAAGAGGCAAAACAAGTGTTGCACCAAGAAGAACACGCGCAAAGGTGTTTTAATCCGAAGATTTCTGAAAAACAAACAACTGCGAGATGAAAAATAATGCATGCATGCTGTGCCGCGCAACAATAAGAGATCTGAAGAAATTTTTTTTCCCAAAAAACAAACAACACCTAAGTTCTTCTTAAGTGTCTTAATAAAAGTATTGTTGCTTCCCACACAAAGAGTCGTGTTCAACACCATCCACTAGACATGAGATGAATCTACCAAGGAAAACACAAATCCAAAGGACACACCATTCATATGGCACTAGTATTGGGGACAATTTTAAGGGTGACAAAGGCAACTTCCATAAACTAATAGTGATCTAGAGTTCATTTAAATCCCAAAGAACAAGCAACATAAATAAGTTTTGATTAAGAAACAAAAAGAAACTACCTCTTATGATTTCGTAATTGTTGCCTGTTGGAATCAACCCGGGCAAATCAACCACCATTAAATCCCTAAACCCCTTTTTCTTAACAAATAGTGTCAACAACACATCAGTTTTTATCACTTTCTTTTCTTTGACTAGCCTCAATGTAGCGTTATGAACAACATCCCGTATATGACTTTCACTCTGGATTGTTTCCGATTTTCCCTCATATTCGAGTATGATTTTCTTCTTGTAATACGAATGATGTAGAAGCTTTATGATAAGCGGTCCTTTTGTGCACATATCCACTCCACATGGTAAACTTATGCCGGTGAGAGACTCTATTACGCTGGTTTTTCCTGAAGACCGATCTCCAACAACGACGATTTTAGAGACAAGGGTGTCTTCTTTGATAAGATTCAGTTTACGTAGCTTGTATAATGAGTCCAACACTAGAACAAGTTTGCTTTGGGAAGCCGAAACCAAAGGGATTTCCACAATTTTTGAAATAGTGTGTTGGAGCTATTGAATTGCAATCAAATTCAATTAATCAAGAAGAATGAACGAGAGGATTAGTCGCAAGATTGTAAAAAAAATCAATGAAATCAAGTGGAATCACGAAAGTAAAGAAATTGATGAAAAGAGCAATCGGAAGTCACTACCATAGCAAACTTTTGAAACGAGAAACCCCAAACTTCTTAAAAAAGCTGTCATATCCGTCCCAATCTTATAATCATGTTTTTTTTTTTTACTTATTTTATTTTGTTTATAAATTGGGTGTTGTTATGGACCTCCACACTAATAAATGATTTCTATTATAAAAAAAATATTTCTCTTTTTTTTCCATGTCATTTTTTTCTTTAATTATTATTATATATTCTTTTGGTGATTTCCCATGTCCTAAGTTAACGGAATTGATGCATCATTAAAATTAAACAAAAAAAATGTAAATGAATACCATAATTAGATATTTCTTCGTGATTTTAAATAGGGAAAATGACTTATCAATGTAATTAACTTTTCGGTATGTTCACATCTGGGTAACTATTTTTTTATACACATTTAGGTAACAAACTTGTTGGAAGTGTTCACATATGACAATTATGATCTGCTATAGCAGGTTAAATCCTAGATGTGAACGCTTTTAACAAGTTCGTTACCTAGATGTGTACAAAAAAAATAGTTACCCAAATATGAACAAAACCAAAAAATAAAAGTAAATTACACGAATGGTACCTGTAGTTTGGGGGAATTTGTGTTTTTGGTCCCTAACTTATTTTTTTAACTAAGATGGTCTCTACTGTTTATTTTGTTACGCGTTTGGTCTCTATCTTACCTAAAAAGACTATTTTTTCCTTATTAATTTATTTTTAATTATTTTTCTTGTTTATGTATTTATTTTTTATATATTTAAAAAAACTAATAAACCCTATATATCTGTATCTCTTCACCATAAACCTGAAACCACATTTGAGAAATTTAATTCGGATGATCCCTATTATTTATTTTTGTTGCGCGTTTGGTCCCTGTCTTACCTATAAATACTATTATGCCCTTATTAATTTATTTTTAAATTAATTTTCTTATTTATGTATTTATTTTTTATATATTTAAAAAAATTAATAAACCCCACATATATGTATCTCCTCACCGTAAACCTGAAACCACATTTGAGAAATTTAATTTGGGTCTTACCGGTCACCATCTCATCTCTCATCCTCCCTAACTTCTATTTTTTTTTCCATCTTTAATAACATCGACGTCTTCACTATCCTTCTTTTTTGGTACTTCAACTCTGGCAAACCAACACCATAACCTACTGTCTCTTCATCTTTAGTGGGTTGTGGTGTTGATTCGACGGAGCTAAAGAACCGAAAAAAGAAGAGATGATGAAGACGTAACAAAATTAATAAGTGCACAATAGATTTTTTTAGGTAAGACAGAAACCAAGCTCATAACAAAATTAAACAGTAGGGATCATCCGAGTTAAAAAAAATAAATTAATTAAAAAATAAACAGTATGGATCAACCGAGGAGATACAAATATGTGGGGTCTATTAATTTTTTTAAATATGTAAAAAAACTAAATACATAAATAAGAAAATTAATTAAAAAGTAAATGAATAAGGGCACAATAGACTTTTTAGGTAATACAGGGACCAAACGTGCAACAAAAATAAACAGTAGGGACCATCCAAGTTAAAAAAATAAGTTAGGGACCAAAAACACAAATTTCCCCAACCCACAAGGACCATTCGTGTAATTTACTTTTACTTTTCGTTTTGTTTATATTTGGATAACTATTTTTTTTGTACACATCTAGATAATTAACTTGTTGAAAACGTTCACATCTAGAATTTAACCTGCTATAGCAGGTCATAATAGTCATATATGAACACTTCCAACAAGTTTGTTATCTAGATGTGTACAAAAAGAAGGTTACTGACTTACTTTTAATTTTTAGAAAGGGCCTTCAAAACCAATAATGTCCCTGCTAATATAAATATTATTATAAAAATATATTCAAAGCTGATCCTTTCAAAAAAAAATTATTTTATATAATTTTATATATAATATAACAAAAATATGATTTGTTGTTTTTGTAGGCCATGAATGAGTTTTTTTTACCTGGTGTCATATGTTGGTTTTTAAATATTTTAGATATTAGATATTAGAGTTTTTGTATTTTATATATATATATATATATATATATATATATATATATATATATATATATATATATATATATATATGTTCAGATTCATTAGACACCATTCTAATTTTGTGAGACTGTGAGACCAAATCTAAAAATAATATTAAAATGCAAATAAATGGAAAAATCCAAAAAAAATTAAATATTATTTTCGGAACTTGAATTAAATAAAAAAAATAAAAAAAAATCCCGTTTTTTTTTTTTTTGAAAAATACGTAAATATTCTAATAGAATATTACACTTACATATTCTAAAAAATAATTTTAAAATGCAAAATAAATGGAAAAATCTAAAAATTCTTTTTTTTTTTAATATTATTTTCGGAACTTGAATTAACTAAAAAAATAAAAAAATAAAAAAAATCCCGTTTTTTTTTTAAAAAATACTGGAAATATTCTAATAGAATATTACACTGTACATATTCTGAAAAATAATTTTAAAATGCAAAATAAATGGAAAAATCCAAATATTATTTTCGGAACTTGAATTAACTAAAAAAAATTAAAAAAATTAAAAAATGCGTCTCACGGCCTCAAAAAATTAGACCGTCTCATAAAGGTAGAACGTTTGATCAAAATCAAATAATTACGGGCATGATCGTCATCATACCAATCCTATTTAATTTTTTGTATTATTGGAAATATTAATAAAAACTCTCAAATTAACATTATAAAACAAAATTTTGGATTTTTTTATAAAAAAAATAATTTTCGTTTTTTTTAAACCGCAGATTTTTTAAACTTTTTTGGAAAGCATAAAATTTTAAAAAATTTGACTTTATTTTAAAACTTCAAATTTTTTCAAAAAAACTGAATATTTTTTTTTCTAAAATACTACATTTTTTTTCAAAATAAGTGCAACTTTTTCAAAAAAAAGAACTACAACTTTTTTTAAAAAAATTGCAATTTTTTTAATAAAGCGACATTTTTTAATAAATAAGTTTTTTTTTTAAAATCAGTAAATTTATATAAAAAAAAACTTGAATATTTTAAAAAACTCTAATTTTTTTTTAAAAATGAACATTTTAGGTGCATATATTCATATTTTTTTTCAAATGAATATATGCATATTTCTTATACTATAATATTCGTAAGTAAATCATAAAAAATCTCATTTTTATTAATCAATCTATAAACATAATAGTACAAGTATTTTATTCGATACAAAATAAAATATAAAAAATAAAAAATGCTACGAAGATTCACATTGTTATCATTTCGTCATATCAAGATTTTCATATTTTCTTCAATTTATCACTTTTCACCTCTTCAATATTTTCTACAAATTCTTCAAAATCTACAAGAAAATTAAAAAAAAAATTGATTAATGCAAGAACACTCACCAAAATGCACATGCATATATCATATAAGATTTACATGTGATTCATATGTGAATTACATGTGATTTACATGTGAATCACATGTAATTCATATGTGAGTTACATGTTATTTACATGTGAATCACATGTAATTCTTATGTGATTCACTTGTGATCTACATGTGAATCACATGTAATTCATATGTGAATCACTTGTGATTCATATGTAACTCATATGGGATTTACTTGTGATTTACATGTGAATTAGATGTGATTTTATATGTGAATTACATGTGATTCATATGTGAATCACTTGTGATTTATATGTGATTCACGTGTGATTTATATGTGAATCACTTGTTATTCCAATGTGAATCAGTTGTGATTCACATGTGAATCACTTGTGATTTACATGTGAATCACATGTAATTCATATGTGATTCACTTATGATTTATATGTGAATCACATGTGATCCATATGTGAACTACATGTGATTTTTTTTCTATAACTATATGAGATTTGCTGAATTCCAAAACACAAATTCAAAAATAGAATACTAAAGAAGCAGATGGTGATTATTAGTGCACTATATAATTAGTTTATGTCCAAAAAATAATATAAATATTAGAATGTTTGTAAAGATTCTTTATATCCAAATTATTAGTTGAAAAACTAAAAAAAATATAAAAGTACCCAAAATATTCAAGAACCTCTGCAACTTGATCAACTAAGTCATCAACAGATAACAATGGATCATTATATGACATTGTTGCAGCTCCCAACTACAATAGCTCTTAAAGATGTATAAAATAAGATAGTATTACAAATTGTTTTACTATTGATTTGTTTATATATTTAAAAAGGAATAATAAAAAATAAAAATGAAGTTTTGATTGCTGACCTCATGGCCGGGAGGGCTAATATGGTAAATGCAGAAATTATGAATCAGTAAAGAAAATGCTTCAGGGCATAAGAAAAGACCTTGGAAACATGACAAATCTGTTCAAACATGCAAACAAATAAGCAAGATTTCATTTATTTTCAACAAATTTTGTTGATTAACGAATGAAAAACAGAATCACTTATGATTTAAAGCTAAATCAGGATATGTAATAATAAATGGCTTCTCTTGATCTCCATATATAGCAACATAAACAAATCCACTGGAAGTTTTTACAAGGTGTTCCTAGAAATGAAATTATTAATTTGTGTAACAATAAGAACATGAATTTAAGATGTAGATTCAATTCAAATTAGTACACAATGAATAACATGAATCCCCTTTCAAAGAAAACGATGGATTCATGGAATCACAAATTACCTCAAATGGTTTAGGACAACATAGTAGTTGAGTTTCTCCATTGGTGTCAATACCTCAATATGCTGCAACCATAACCATTTCAAACATTTACATGATATCTCTTTTTTACTAAGTTTAAATGATTTAGGATCCTTTTCTTTTAACTCAATCAATCCAGATAGCTATTATGGCTTTCTTTTTTACTTAATCTTAAATCTGGACACAATGTATTAATAAGTTAAGTAAAAGAACCAAGATTAATGTATCAAGACACTAACATTTAACATTTTTGATGAATATCATGAAGATTTATCCAGTCATACAACACTATAAAAAATAATAACTCAAATTTCAGTCACTTTAGGTAGAATGCTATAGTTAGTACTTGTGTGATGACTTTATTGGTAATGAGTTTATCGACATTTCCGATGTTGACTTGGACGGAAACCTAAATTGGAATTGGTTTATCATTCATGAAGTCAAAGTGAAGTTAACATGTGATATTTCTCATTGAGGCATTTCATCGAACATGTTGAGTGCAAACAAATATCTATATTTTTCAATAACACATGTGTCTATTTTTATACCTACAATCAACACAAGGATTTAACTCTTTATAAAAACATATTGACTAAACAGGTTCAACTAAACGATTGGGGAAAAAAATCATAAAGGTCAAACAAAGGTCAGGAGTCAACAATAGAAATAGATGATACCTAAATTTTGATCGACAAGGGATCATCTTCTTCGTTCAGGTCCTCAATCCATAATGGATGTCGAGATGAAGTCGACGATTACAGTGTACTCTTGGGAACGAATTGATGAAGGATAAAACGATTCAAAATCAAAGCATCTTCACTGGAGTTTTTATATGAAGAACGTGAGATCAAGGAGTACAGCAACAATGAAACTTCGATCGTTGGGGGATTTCAGATTTCATATAGATTGATGATCAATGATGATAGTTTGATCGATTGGGATATGGAAATCGACGATAAATCATGCTCGTCGTTTATCTTCGCCGTATTCATGTGATTAGAAACAATTTCATAATCGAAAGCCTGGAATTTGATGAAGGATTAGAGGCAATTCGACGGAGGTGATTCGTCGGAGGATGGATCATAGGTTTGAGCGAGAGAGGAAAATGGGGAGAGAGAGTGAGAAAGAGAAAGAGAGAGATGTGAATTTATTTTATCAGATATTAGATTTAAGAAATAATTTAATTATACTTTTATTCCTATAATACCCTTGAATGAATTAATTAAGATACCCTTCCTTCTTTTTTTGTCTACTTATTTACAAAAATGTCACCTTACATCTCGACCCTTTATTTTTTTGATCCAACGTTCCACCTTTAGTTCTCGGGTTCTCGGGAAACTTTGAGTTCTCAAATGATCATTGAAACAAACAAGACAAAGTAATATTTTTTTGTTATTTGGCTTCGTTGTAGATAGTATGACCTAAAAAATTTATCCTTTTTTCTATATATCGTAAGAAGCCAACGGTAAAAAACATAGTAAAAAAGAATGAGCCTATAAAGAGATAAAAACGAAGCCATAAAAATTAGCCCCGACTAAAGAAAAAAAACACTCCAGATAAGCATCCTGGGAGAACAAACAAACGGACCCAGGTAAGGAGTAACTCCAACGATGGAAAACAAACACACCTGTTTAAAAAGTCACCCATGAGTCAAAACCAATACACATCAGAAAAAGACCTTTCAAAAGGACATACCTCGGGAAATACTCAAAGGTACATATTATGGAAATAAACAAATACAAAGCAATACGGAGCAGATAGTAGTATCGGGACCATGAAAGACACCAGGTAGGACCTTGAACCAACACGTATTTGGAAGCCTACAAAAACCAATCCTCCTGGAAGGATACAGGTAGAGCTTTTTCAACCCAAACAATTTTGCTACACCTTAATTGACATCTGACTTAGGCATTGGAGAGTAATAACTGGGTCCATCCCTCGGTATGGCATTCTAACCGAGTGTTTGTCCACTTTTTACAACGTGCCTTCTAGATTTCTTATTAGTCGAGGACATTGTCTACATACTATCAAGTGTCCACGAGGCGACGTAGCAATATTGACGTCATCCGTTTCATTATACTGAGCAAAATATCCACATAAACAACACTAAGGTGCTGTTTGTTTTTTCTGAGGCAAAATGTATGTAGTCTGCGGACCACATCTGTAAACCTCTGCAGCAGAAGAGGTGGACCAAACGTCTGCAGTCTGAAATAAGAAGACTGTTTGTTTTTTTAACATTTGCAGACAACTAAAATAAACTAAAATCTAAATAAACTGATTTTTTTAAACTACAAAGTGATTTTTTAATATATTTATGACTTTGTTATAAATAATTAACAAATCTTAATCAACTTTTGTGTATTATTGTATAAAAAGTGAAAATAAAAATGGTATAAATTAACGTATATATTTGATAAAACTAACAATTTTGGTCGCAAAGTTATTATTAGAGATAAAACTTAAGAATAGATAAGATTTATATTATCTCCTGCAATCTAGTATTTGTTTTGTTATTATCTCTTTGTATCTTGTATGCATTATAAATATCATGAAATATAATATACGTTAGTGTGGGTTATTAAACCTTATATGGTATCAGACTAGATTTTCTATTCTCTTCTTCATCATGGCTAGCGGCACCTCCTCTTCTGATTCTTCCCTCTCCCTCAACACTATTCTTCATATGATTACAGTCAAACTCTCCTCCACCAACTATCTTCTTTGGCATATTCAGTTACTTACTCTGCTTGCTTATCAGAAGCTATCAGGCCATATTGATGGCACTGTTGCTGCCCCCTCCAAAATGACAACCCCTGATGCTGTCGGCTCTTCTAGTCCCAACCCTACTTACACTTCATGGCTAGAAGATGATCAGAAGGCATTCTTAATCATTCAGGCCTCTCTCACTGAGGCTGCCATGGCTGAAACTCTCAGCCTCACTACTACATATGAAGTCTGGACTGCTTTCAGATTGCCTATCGCTAGGACTCCCATGAACGGATGCATGTTCTTAAAGATAACCTTCGACAGCTACAAAAAGTTACTTCCACAGTCTCTGAATTCGGTGCCAAATTCAAAAGTCTTTGTGATTGTTTGGCTGTCAAACCAACAAATGATGGGATAAAATAATATTAATAAAGCTCAAATCACTGCTATTTCTAATACTAAAGATAGTATATAGAGTAAGCAGGGTCGGTCCACAGGAATACAAGACTTCTTATCTTGCCATATTTTCACACATAATACAAATAATATTAAAACGGGGGATTGTGTTTGAACTTGAATTAAACTTCATAAATAAGAAAGATTGATAACAAATGCAGTAAAAGAAGTACATTTCCGATTCTGACTCTTATACATGTATTATGTTGAAAGATGTAATATGATTATAACTCATGTTCAATCTAGGTTGGTAAGTTGGATATAAATAAACTCTAATATCCAAATTGGCAAAAGTATTTTATTCAAAACAAGCTCTTCAAATAAAACTTCATTTAATTGATTCAATTCAAATAAGCTCTTGCATCAAATCATTAAATGATATTAAGTTCTTGTACTAATTACCAACAATGTTTAACATTCCTCTTAAGCTTGGGAATATAAACATTTAATCTTTGATTGCACTAATTTGATCTAATTACAATCAAGTAAGTGTGTGTTACTAACATCAAATCATAAAACATATACGAATTTCATAATTTGATTAACTAGATTGACTAGAACCCTAACTCATTGATCAAGTGAAAAAGAGAACCAAACAAACACATGATTAAGATCAAATCAAAGATTACTAGATGTTAAACACAATTCAAATTCAAGTTACAACCTAACAACACATACTTAAGAATTCAGATTCGGAAATGATAATGAAATCAACCACACATGTCTAGGTTGAACTACAAATCAAACAAGTTTAAACTTCAAATTAACTTACAAAAAGGAAATTAAAGTCTTTCCAAGTGTTAATCTACTTGCCAAAGTTCTGAAAATCGCCTTCTTTCTTCCCAAAATCTGACCTAACTCCTCACAAAACCGATTGTCTGAATTATAAGAGGATAAAACCACTTTAAAATTGTCGAGATGTTTACATGGCCCGTGTAAATTAAAGGGTGCCATTTACACGGCCGTTTAAACAATAAAAGTAGAATGCTTAATCCTTCAAGGTCTTCGAAGTAGACTGCCCTTGCATGTACGTTTACACGGCCCGTGTAAATTAAAGGGGAGCATTTACACAGTCGTGTAAACTTCTGAGAAGCCAAATTCTTCATTCTCTCTTGTAAGCTCCAAAACTTATGTAACTCTGTCTCCAGTTCTTTTAAACTTCCTCCAACGATTTCCAACCTTCAAAAAGTCCCTGAAATATCATAAAAGTGTGTGAATGGAATTGCATCATGAAAAATCCCGAAAAATATGCAAAATGCATGATTTTAAACCTAAATGAAATGCACTTTTATGAACTAAAACTACAAAATGAATGCATGAAATGCACCTAACAGTGATCAGCTTTCAGCAATTGGCCATCCTGTTGATGCAACTGACAAAAATCATTGGTTTCTTTATGGTTTTGGCGCATATTTTGAAACCTTTTCAACCACATACCGTGCTATTAAGCCTCCTACCCCTTTTTGCGACTTAATCTCTCCGGCTGAGTCTCACGAATTATTCCTCAAAGCAATCCATGGTTCAAATGTTCCTACTGTTGCTTTTGCAGCAAATCGATAGTCAAATCGGGGGGGGGGGGGGGTTCTTCTACTTTAAATCGTAACATCGGTCTCTGACGTGGTCGTCAAACTGGTGGACGTCGACCTCCTCATTGTCAATTGTGCAGAACAAATGGTCGTTATGCAAGTTCCTATCCCAAATTAAGTACCTTTCAGGCTCACCAAAACACTTCAGGGAACAACAATCTGACACAGGCCCTTCAAGGGCAATGTCATGTGACTAATAACTCACCTGATTGGTACGTTGATTCAGGTGCTACCACTTACATGACTTCTTCCCCCAACAATCTTGACTCCAACAATCATTATCATGGTAATGATCAGGTCATGTTTGGTAATGGTAATTGCTCTTATATCTCACAAATTGGTCACAAATCTCTTTCTTAAGATATTAAACTTAGTGATGTTCTTGTTGTCCCTAATATCACCAAGAATCTGCTATCCATCAGTAAACTGACGCATGATTCTCTGATTATTTTTTATTTTCTAATCCTTTCTTTGCAATTAAGAACCGGGCAACAAAGGAAATCTTGGCAAGGGGAAAATGTGAGCAAGGTTTGTACGTGCTCAAGCAGGGACACAAAGTTTTTCTTTCAAGTTTACAATCTTCTAAATCACGTGCATCTCATGAATTGTGGCATAATAGACTAGGGCATGTTTCATTTGACATTATTTCTTTATTGAATAAAAATGGTGCTTTATCTGTTACATCTTTATTGCCTAAACCACATGTTTGTTCTTCATGTCAATTATCCAAAAGCAAGAAATTACCATTCCAACTTAACACTAAACGAGCTTCTCAAGTTCTTGACTTAGTTCACTGTGATCTTTGGGGTCCTGCACCCGTTGTCTCACAGAAGGATATCGATACTATTGTGTGTTTGTTGATGACTTCTCTCGCTTTACATGGTTCTATCCACTCAAGCTCAAATCAGATTTCATTACGGTTTTAACAGCTTTTCTTTCCTTTGTTCAAAATCAATTTGCATGTAAATTGAAAACCTTTCAAACAGATGGCGGTTCTGAGTTTGTTAATAATCTTGCTAGCACCCTTTTAGTCAACAATGGAAGACATCACCGTTTATCATGTGCC
Organism: Lactuca serriola; assembly: GCF_051521515.1. NCBI lineage: Eukaryota > Viridiplantae > Streptophyta > Magnoliopsida > Asterales > Asteraceae > Lactuca > Lactuca serriola. Next base: position 175,457,064 of record NC_136416.1, on the reverse strand, counting down.
CACACACCGCAACAGAATGGTAGAGTGGAGAGAAAGCATCGTCATGTTACTGAAACCGGCCTTGCAATGATGTTTAATTCGAGTGCCCCAACTACTTTATGGATTGATGCATTCTGTTCAGCAACTTATATCATCAACCGCCTTGCCTCCAAGATTCTCGATTACAAAAGTCCATTTGAGCTACTTTATCACTCCTCTCCCAACTACAATGTTTTTAGAGCATTTAGGTGCACCGTATTTCCTTATTTATGCAACTAATCAACAAACAAGTTGGAACCAAGGAGTGCCTCTTGTATTTTTATTGGTTATAACTCATAATATAAGGGCTATCGATGTTTAGATCCTACATCTGGATGAATTTACAGAACTCGCCATGCGGTTTTTGATGAAAATCAATTTCCTTTCACTGGTATTACTTCTCCACCCGATCAAGCAAAGATGGTTTTCTCTGAATTTGATGATGTTTCTTCCTCTTTGCTATCTGATCCATCCTCTCCGGATTCATCTACTTCTGACTCGACGCACACAACAACCACTGATTCTCCATGTTCTTTATGTTCGCTATCAGATTTTCCTACCTCGACTATCACTACTGATCATATAGCAACGCCATCTCCACCGCTACAGCAGCCAACAACCACAGGTTCTCCTTCTTCTGCTGATGACCCGACTCCATCTCCAAATCTGCCTTTCGCACCAGCTGCTCATCACAATAATCATCCAATGATAAAACGCCTAAAAGATGGTATTGTGAAACCAAAACACATAGTTGATCTTTCTATTCTTCATCAGTCTCCCTTACATCAACTTCTCTTTGCCTCCAAACAACCTCGTGGCTACAAAACAGCTGCCAAAAACCCACGATGGTTATTTATAATGGAAGATGAGATGCGAGCTTTACGCTCTAATCATACGTGGGACTTGGTGACTCGTCTACGTGAATCAAATGTTGTATGTTCTAAATGGGTCAATCGCATTAAATACAATTTTGATGGCACTATTGACAGATTTAAGGCTCGCTTAGTTGCTTAAGGATTCAGTCAAATTTCTGGACTTGACTACACTTATACTTTCAGTCCTGTCATCAAAGCTGCAACTATTCGTATTGTGTTGTCTCTAGCTGTTATGCATAAATGGTCTTTACATCAATTGGATGTAAATAATGCTTTCTTAAATGGAAAACTCAATAAAACAGTTTTCAAGGAGCAACCACCCGGATTTCTTGATGATCATTTTCCCAATCATGTGTGTCAACTAAAGAAGGCGTTGTATGGGCTCAAACAAGCACCACGAGCATGATTTCAACGATTAAGCTCATTTCTTGTTAGCCTTGGTTTTATATGCAGTCGAGTTGATACTTCTCTATTTGTCTTCAAACGCGACTCTCATATCTAGTACCTACTTGTCTACGCTGATGACATCATCGTTACTGGTAATCATCCATCTCTTATTCGCAAGTTTATTTCCAAACTTCACTCGGATGATGGGCTGTTTCTATCTCAGTCCGAATATGCACATGATATTCTAGTTAAAGCTGATCTTCTTGAATGCAAACCAGTATCCACTCCATTATCCACCACAGATATGCTTGTTTCCACTAGATCGCCATTTTCTGATCCAACCACATATCACTCTTTAGTAGGTGCATTGCAATATTTAACAATTACGCATCCTGACTTGTCATTTCCTGTTAATCAAGTCAGACAATTTCTTCATGCTCCTACTATCGATCATTTTCAATCTGTAAAGCGGATTCTCCGATATGTTAAGGGTACTCTCTCTTATGGGCTCTGTTTCACTCATCCTCATTCTTCTTCTCTTCTTGGTTATTCAGACGTGGATTGGGAACGTTGTATCGAAACACGGAGATCTACCTATGGTTATTCTATTTTTCTAGGAGGAAACTTGGTTTCTTGGAGTGCTAAAAAGCAGCCTACTGTCTCCCGATCGAGTTGTGAATCGGAGTAATGAGCTATGGCTAACACATCAACTGAAATAGTGTGGATAACTCACCTCTTACACAAACTATTTGCTCTGCCTCCGGAGCATCCCACTTTGCTATGTGACAACAGGAGTGCTTTGTTCCTTAGTCAAAACCCAATATCTCATAAACATGCCAAACATATTGATATTGACCATCACTTTGTTCGTGAGCTCGTTGCTTCCGGAAAGTTGTACACACGGTTTGTGCCCACTGATCTACAGCTTGCGGACATCTTCACCAAAAGTCTTCCCCGTCCCTTATTTGAGCAATTTCATGCCAAGCTACGTGTTGGTCCACCACCTCTGCGCTTGAAGGGGGGTATTAGAGATAAAACTTAAGAATAGATAAGATTTATATTATCTCCTGTTATCTAGTATTTGTTTTGTTATTATCTCTTTGTTTCTTGTATGTATTATAAATACCATGAAATACAATATACGTTAGAGTGGGTTATTAAACCTTATAGTTATACCTAAACATTGTAATTAGAAATCAAAGAATTTTATACATAAATGGATGGAAATAAACTTCGATTTTTTCAATTAAATCAATTAAAAATGTGCCATAAATATTTTTCAAAGAAATTGACGATACTGTATTAAATAATGTTGTATAAAATTTGGCATAAAAACATAAGAATATATATATATATATATATATATATATATATATATATATATATATATATATATATATATGTAAACAACTTCAACAACCATTATTGTAATAAATTTGTCAAAAATATCATGTTTGTGTTGTCGATTTTTTTTAAGTATTGTAATTTTTTTTCAACTTGTTTATCACCAATAAAGTTGGAATAAATATAAATTCAAAAAAACAAAAGAAAAATAAAGATATATGTTTTTTAAGACTAGAAGATGTCTGAAGATGTTAAAAGACTCTGGTCCACATCTGCGCCAAGAAAAGGACGCACATACATGAGCAATCTGCGAAGGCTAATGTCTGCGTGTAGTCTGCGCCGCGCAGACAGAAGAGGCCAAAAAGATATGCAGAGAAAAAACAAACAACACCTAAAGCTCCATGAGCAATTCGAACAAAAGCAAGACGACTGATGTCAACAAGCCATTACTCAATACCAAAGCAAAATGCTAGAAAAACAGACTAGATCACAGAGCGGAGAAAACGATGAGGAAACTCTATACAAGTTGTTCACGACACAACAAAGCCGCAACCAACCAATAAACGGAGATGATCCAATCTTAATCCATAGACACATATGTCACATCCCCGGCCGGCGGCGGAAACGTCGGGCGGTGTGAACGTGGTGAAATTGTTTTAAAAGACAAAGTATATCACAAACATTACTTTTATTTGTTATAAAAGTATATATATATATATATATATATATATATATATATATATATATATATATATATATATATATATAGAACATAACACCAAAGTATATCACAAACATTACTTTTATTTGTTATAAATTATTCTTGAATTGCATTGTTTTAAAAGACAAGCATAAGACGGAACTAAACTCCAACAAACTTTCTTGAAGACATTCTCTTCCTCGGCACAACAATCCTCCATACTCATCTCCCTGAGAATACATGTATTTTTTAAAACGTCAATATAATGTTGGTTAGTACATAGATTTTTATAGGTTTCGGCTTTTATTTGGTTGTATTAATTTAAGAATATTTTTTCTTTCAGAAAACCTTTCCTAAAATGTTTTATCAACCCTGGCTTGCTATCTTTTTAGGATATCTAACGATCCTATCTTATTACCTTTTAGGATTTTTTTATTAATCATAATATACTATCTTTGTAGGATGCTTAACTAATCCTAACGTATTTTTATCTACTACTCTAAGGCGTCCCTAATGGTAGTCGAATCTCTAAGGTTTTTGTAATGTATTATCATGAGCCCCATAATCGACACTGTTTGACTAATAATTTCCTCCGCCACGACTCTTCATCAGACGTTGAATACTGAATAGTAAGAAAGTTATCATGCTGGGATTATAGCTAACAATCGCAGGTGGGGTTGTCAATCCTTATAGGTCTATACATTTATTTCTAACTCTCGCAAGATTAGCGATTATATGTACCGGGGAATGCCAAATTTAATCAAGGCCTTTAGATGAATATTAAAAGCTCACTAACGCATTAACCTTATGATCCTTCAAAAAAAAACTAACACCTTAACCTTAGGTATTTATCTTTTATTGTAACACCATGTTCGGGATCATTCTGTGATTTAGGGCTATGGGCTGAAAGTCAATTGTGTAAACTGATAGATGCATTTTATGCACCTATTTTGCATGTTTAATTCCGTCATTTCATAGAATTCTACTTCATAGTTTTTGCATTTAGTTAATTATTTGGGCAACGACATATTTCATTAAGAATGTCTGGCACTTCACGATTTTTGATTTACTTTGCTGGCATTATGGAGCATGGAACTTGGATGCATGGAGCATGGAACTCGAAGCTTGGAGCTTTGGATCTTGAAGAGAAGAGGGACCAGTCATGCCATGGAAGAAAACATGAAGATATAACCCGAGTCATTATTGCATTGTCATCATAGCAAATGATTACGTTTGAAACACGGTTCTTATCACACCAACATGGGTCGTGTTTGTCCATTCTCATCTTATATTTGAGCAACATGACTCGTGGTGAAACTAGACTGAAGATGGAGCCAACAATGAAGACTTATTGGACTTTTAGCAAAAAAACATGGGTCATGCCAAAACACACATGGTCAAGACAAATGGCCATGCCAAAAACACATGGGCAAAAGGCATGGCCATGCTAAAAACACATGGCCTTATAGCAAGCATGTGAGCTTTATTAAAATAAGGGGGACATTGCCATTTCACCGGGGGGGGGGGGGGGGGGTTCTGGAACAAGTTTGGGCGATTTTGGGAGAATTATTGGAGCTTTTGAGAAGTCCAAATCATTGCAAACACTTTTGATTTCATTTTAGTAAGAATTAAACATTTCAATTCCATCTTTATTCTTGTTTGATTTGTTCTTAGCCATAAGTGGCTAAGAAGCCATAATTTCTAGTTCTTGTTCAAAACATTTTGATTGCTTGACTTGAAGCATATGATTTGATGTTTGAGTTGTGAGTCTATTCTACTGATTATGTTTTTTTTTAAACTAAAATCCTTGAATTTGATTTGTGTTTGATTGACCACTTTCATGAATTAAATTTTTGTGCAGTTAATTAACTTTTAGGGCACCTAATTGTTCTATTAAGTTAATAATTAGTAACAAACAATAAGTTTTCTTATTGTAAAACATATGTCACATGTTTTCACACTTCCAAGCCTATGAGAAAAAATGAACATTGTTAGGAAGCTTGTACAAAACTTAATGCATTTTTTCAATACAATCTAAGAGCGTGTTTATGTTGAATTAGTAAATCTAGGTCTAGTCAAAGAGCGTGTTTTGGTTAGATAATTTGGCAAGCGAGATGTATTAGAGCGTGTTAATATCTTTCAATACCAACTTAGAATAGCAATCATGAATTACATCAAGTCATAATCAAGTTGAACAACAACATTGAGAACTAGAACTAGAACCATTCAATCAATTTGTTTACAAGTTTATTTCATTTTATGCATGTTTTTTTAAGTAGATTGTTATTTTATTATTTCACTTTTGCAAACAAAACCCCCTTTGTGACCAAAGTACCTTGCGCAAAGGGGTATAGACTTTTATCCCATGTCTCTGTGGTTCATCCCTGCTTGCATTGTATTACTTTTTAGTGCATTAAAGCAGTGTATTTGGAGTATGTTGTACCCTTATTATTTGTTGGGTTTGACACGCCTAACAAAAACATTTGACAAGTTGAAAGAAGGAATATGAGGAAACGTCGAGGATCAGGAGGGTTGTCAAACATACCTTGATGTTGGTTATTAGGTTGAGGGTAGTGTTGGAAATGGGGATAATCCTAGAAAAACAGGAGTATAAAAGTGAAAGTAACTGTGGATCTAAGTGATTGTTGTGGAAATCTTGAAGTTGTGAATTTAACCTATGTTGAAAGCCAAGCCAAGGGCTATCCATAACTCGAACAATAGCAAAACATGGGTTGTTCATCGAACAACGATAAAATAGGGACAATCCATAATTTAGACATTATAAAAACATGGGTTGTTCACATCAGCCAAACATGGGTCGTCCACAACCCAAAAAATATCAAAACAAGGGATGTTCGGAGCAGGTTCATCAACTGCCTTAACCCTCAAAATCCTTGGGATTTGAAGGGATTCATTTATGTGGTCCTTGAGTTTCAGAAGTAGGAAAGAGTTCCTCGGAAGCGGGCAACATTAAACAACCGGATCAATCTGATAATAAAGGAAAAAGAGCATCCTTTTCATGTTCATGATGATGAGGATGCAAAGGTAACATTCGAAAAAAAAGTCTAAAACTAATGGAAAAAGAATCGCGTAGTCGTTAACTAATGAAGTTATTCATTCTATGGATTTGGGTAGAGTATTGGGGAATGCAATGAAACAATGCAAGGTCGATGTTTTTAAAATTATTAATAGCATTGGTGATAATTTTGGTGATAAATGAATATTATGTTTTAAATTCTATTGGTATTGGTGTTTTTTTGAAAAGAAGTTTAATAATGAATTTATGCTCCAAGTAATGCTGTTACTTTCTTGGGTTTGAAAGAAACACACCTTGTAAGATTGAATCTATTTAAATTAAAAGTTGTTTAAAAGAACTTTTAGTTCTAATATTCTATTAGTAGTGCTCGTGGGGTTTGGCTAATATGTGGGATCCAACCATCTTTGTAAAAATGACCAGTATGTGTAATGATAATTTTATTATTGTTGAAGGCGAATGAATTTTTTCAAAATCAAATGCCTCACTGTAAATGTCTATGCTCTGTAAAATGATCTGGACAAAAATTTACTATGGGTTGATATATACATCTTTGTTATTTACAAACAATATCAGAGCTCGTGAAATGCAAACCAATATTTTGCTTAGTATACATTCCACAAAGTAATATTCGTGGCTTATGTGGCATATGCCCAGGGCCGGTCCATTGATTTTCAATGCCCGGGGCGAGATTCTAAATTATGCCTTTATTTAATTAAAAAAATAGCAAAAATGAAATAAATTTTATAGTCAAACGAAAACAAGGTTACACAAACAAAAGCATACATAAAATTTATCTAAAACGATGCCTCCTTGCCTTTTTTGAAGCAAAAACATCTATTATTTTATCGTAATCAAGACTTCGTAGGAATTGACTTTCAATACTCAAAATTGCTAATCCATTTAATCTTTCTTGAGTCATGGTACTCCGAAGATATGATTTCAATAACTTCAATTTCGAAAAACTTCTTTCCGTGGAAGCAACCGTGACCGGTACCGTCAACAAAATCCTATATGCCACCAACACATTGGGAAACATGTCCATTTCCTTTGCAAACTCCATAATTTGAATGACTGTCCAAGGATGTTCACCTTTGTAAGCTTCATCCAGCAACATTTCCTGCAAAACTTGTAACTCAATAAATAAATCTTTTCCATCAATATCAAGGTCCTCACCATTTGTCAAACTAGTTTCAAGTTTCTTACAACATTTTTTTTAATTCATCATCAAATAAAGATTTTAACTTTAAACCATCAAACAAAAATCCAAAAATAGATTCAAAATGTTGCATTTGCTCAAATCTACTTCTCAATTGATTTAGAGCCATATCTACTATAACAATAAAATAATCAGTTCTAAAATTTTCTTGAGAAGATTGTTGTTCTCTTTCGGTATTTGGAATTTCATCAAATTGTTTTTTTCTACTATAAACACGTTTGATAGGAAATTTTGGTTCAACTCCAATATTTTCTACTATTTCTTTAGCCTCATTAATAGCAGAGTCAAACCCATTTTCCCTATATTTTTCAAAATAATTAACTAATCCCTCTAAGTTTTTTATTGCAACATCAAGAATCATATCTTTGGATTGTAATTTTTTACTTATTAAATTAATTCTATATAAAATTTCATGCCATATCACTAAACTTAAAATAAATTCAAAATTAGAAAATTCACCATTTACTAGTGATTCCGCATCTCTACAAACCTTACCATCATCACTCACTTGAGCTAATTTTGTTAATGCTTCTTTTATTTGAAAAAGTTGAGTTTTTATTGCTTTAACACTTTCAATGTGACTTTCCCAACGAGTAGTAGATAATGATTTTAGGGTTAATTCATCAACATGATCAAGTAAAACGCTCCATCTATGTGTGGAGCTAGAAAAAACATTATATATTGTTTGACACATACCAAAAAAAGTTTTAGCTTTATGACAAGAATTTGCCATATCACACAAAACTAAGTTTAAACTATGACATCCACAAGGCATATAAAAAGCTCTTGAGTTTATATCAAGTAATCTTTTTTGTACACCTTGATGTTTGCCTTTCATATTTGCTCCATTATCATATCCTTGTCCTCGGATACAATTTATATCCAAGTCAAGAGATTTTAAAGCATTTTGTAACATATTAAAAAGTTCTAACCAGATGTATCTTCTACAATTAAAAACTCTAAAAAAAACTCTTCAACTTTTATTGGAACACTTGTAACATCAACACATCTAATAATTAAAGTCATTTGTTTTTTACGACTTGCATCCAGAGTGCAATCTAGAATTATCGAAAAATATTTTGAATTTTTTATTTTTCTAATAATTGCACTTTTTACTTCGGATACCAACATTTCAATTAATTCATTTTGAATTTTATGACTAAGGTAATGAAAATGACTTTTTTTTTTTATCTTGAATAAGTTGAAAATGGTGTTTCATTACGGGATCAAACTCAGCAATCATTGGAAGTACACCTAAAAAGTTACCATTAGATTTCTCATATATTTTTTCATTAGTTCCATGAAAAGCCAAGTTATATTCAGCTAAACATTTTACAACAACAATAATTCTTATCAAAACTTCTTTCCAATGTTGACTATCTTTTTTTATTCTTTCTTGTAACTCTTTATCAATTGTTTCATTTTTCCTTAACCTAAGTCGTGTTTGTGTCCATGTTTTTAAATTAATCATGTGTTCAGAACTATGTTCATGTTCATTCAATTTTTCACTAAGATGTTTCCAATCATTAATTCCTTCGGTTGCCAAATTACTTCTAGATCGAGCTGTTTTAAATAACTTACAACAAAAACAAAACACTTTATCAAGTTCTTTCGAATAAACCAACCACTTTCTATCATAAGAGTCACCATTTCTTAATTTACGAACATAAAATTCACAAGAAAAATGTCTACCTAGTGCATCTTTTGGAAAAAATTTGTTATTTTCAATTTCCCTAATAGGCCATTTTTCTACAAGCAAATCTTTCATTTTTAAATCTAACTTATCCCATACTCTTGGATAAAAAATATTAATATCACTAGATTTATCAACAACATCATTATTTTCAAGATCATTAAAATTTTCAATAGGTTCATTAGAAGTTTCAATTGGACCTTTAGAATTATCAACAAAATCATTAGTTTCAACATCATTAGAATTTTCGTCATTATTTTCACTTCTAAAAAAATACTTATTTAAAGATCCTTGTAATTTATTAGTAAGATCTTGTTCTCTTTTTCTATTTTGAGCACCAGATGGTTGTTTTCTAGGAAACATATTTAAACTTCACAAAAAAAAAAAAATTAAAAGTCAAAATGTAGTAACAACAAAGAAAGATACAACCTGAAGTTACTTAGCAATCCGTATCCACAACTTGAAGTTATCAATCCGTATCCACAACCTAAACAAAAAAAGAAATAGTATCCTTTAGATTTTCAGAAATTAATCTAACAGTAACAACATATTATTCAAAAATAAAAAACACATAATTTTTTCAACTTAATATAACAAATTATTTAGAATTTAGAAAACCATATCATGATTCAAAAAAAAAAATATACAACGGTTTATATAAAAACAATTATAGCTTTAGATTAGTAGAAGAAATAGAAAAAAAGTTTATATAGAAAACCATATCATTATTCAAAATAAAAATAAAATTACACTATTAAAATAGGACCTCATTTTGATATGGCAGACTCCCATTTCATGTATGTACATCACATATATTGCTCTTTTGATATGGCAGACTCCCATGAATGATGTTACCCATGGTCATTTAGATAATATAAATATCCAATGAATGTGATGTTCATGTACATACAGTTTATATAAAAAAAATACTAACCGTTTATATAAAAACTGAAAAACAATAAGCCGATCAGATTATATACACATTTCAGATTACACATTTCATCAGATTATATAAAAACAATAAGCAGATTATATAAACATCAATGAATGTGATGTACATACAATTTATCAGAAAATCAAAATACGAATACACATTTCAGATTATATAAAAACAATAAGCCGATCAGATTATATAAAAACAATAAGCCGTTGACAAATAAAAACAATAAGCAGATTTCAGATTATGCAAGAAATTTGAAATAATAGATAAAACTTACTGGATTATTAGGACTTCAGGAGGACAAATTCAATCAATCCCAATTTGACACCTTTGAATCTTCACTTTAACACAACAATTTACTGCAATAGATAAACTACTACAGCTTTAGAGTAAAGGTGAGAGGTCGATTCAGAACTATAGAACATAGGAGAAGCTAACAAGTAACGAGAGAAAGGGCAAGAGAAGGCTGCCTGAAGCTGAAGTGGACGAGAGAGGCAGAGAGCGATGATGAGCCGATGACTTACTTGTGAGCGATCGTCGATCGATATAGCCAAGGGTATAACGGTCCTCTCCATTCTCCAGAAGGACGCCCGACGCCTTGTGTTCTTCATCTTTGGGCGAAGAAGAATTGAAGAATGAAGAGTCGATATGTCGGTTGGCGCTAATTAGTAATTAGGTCTCCATCGGTTGTTGTTGTTGCCACTTGCCGTCTCCTGTCCTTAGTCTTCACATTTTACTGGACTAACCAAAGCCCAAGCAATATACAATACAATATAACAGACTTTAAATTGATGCCCCATTACACCTTGATGCCCTGGGACGTGACCCAGCTCGCCCTGGGCTTGGGCCGGCACTGCATGTGCCATGCATACCATCCCAATTTAATGTGGCACACCATATTGTGATGAAATATGATATGCACTACATTAGACCACACCTAATCTTTTTTTTTCCCCCTCTTTCCTCTCTATATTATAATTAATTTGAAAACATATTTTATTAAATAATTAAAAAGTTAAAAGAGATAAAATGATATGAAATGGGTGGTTTAAATATGTTGATGATAGGCCGATGAAGTTATAATAATTCTACATGATGATCGTGTGGTGGTTTTATCTCATGGCTAGGGGCATAGCTATGGCGTATAACATTTTAATATTTTTTGTGAAATGATAATAATTCTGATATCATGGGCTCATGGCTAGGGGCATAGTTATGGCATATAACATTTTAATATTTTTTGTGAAGATAACCTAATTCGTTGTTTATAAAAAAAAATTAAAAAAAAAAATAAATAAAGGCTAGAATCTTATCTTGTACACTTGTCCAATTGACCATCCTAACTCGATCCATCTCCAAGTCGACCTAGGAACCCGTTATGTCTTTTTAACTTTTTAGGGACACGATTGAGTTACACGCTCCAGTGAAGCGCGTATGATTAATAATAAGGTGTAGTGTCCAACTCTTATCATATCGTAAGTCACGTGTCCTCTTCCGATTCTCTCTGTTTCCATCTCCTCTCTAATCGAGACCACCCATGTGCATCTGGCATCAACTCTTGCCCTTGTTTTCTGCATTAATAACCAAAATGCCATTGGTGCTTGTCACACCCCAAATATTCCAAAGTGTATTTTTGTACTTGTCTTGATATAATTTTACCTTTAACACAATTATAATCATCACAAATAATTTCTTTTTTTTTTTTTTTTTTTTTTTTTTTTTTTTTTTGTATTTTAAGGTATTTCATCTCCTGTTATCATCATATACAATGTTAAATTACGTTAAACCCTACAAATTTTAAGAAATAATCCATCATTTACCTAAATTTATCGAGCTCCCCTTATAGATTCCTTACCTCTTTTTTACTCTATCTCAATTGCTATATAAAATGGGTAGTGACTTTCCATTTAAAAAAATTATCACATAAAATATAATATATTATCAATTATCATATCATATAAGTTAGTAAGATATACATGGATGAATAAATTTTTTAAATAGAAAAATTATTTTCATGCAAAATAGAAACCAATAATCCATAAGGGATAGGGAGCTTTTAGCCCTTGGTGTATGACCTCTATCCTCTTACATTTTTAATTAGTTCTTATACATGATAACTTTTGGGTAATTTTATACGTATATTTAAATTGTTTTATGTATCCCTTTTGTAAAAAAAATTAATATCTCTATATCCTCGTGATTTAACAATTTATATGAATTAAAAAATATACATATAATAATATCAATAAATGTATACTCTTTAATAAAATTTAATATGACAATTTAGCATGATCTGTCCATGTTCATCGCCTAATATTTTCTTTCAAGTCTTTCCAATTTCGGTGTCATTATTTTAATGCTTCACTATCCCTTTCTATTGCTTTCCTCTTTTTTTTCATTATAACAATATTTCATAATATAATGTTTGATTTGACTATCGAAAATATCTAATAAGGATTTATAGAAAATAAAATACAAAAAACGAGTAAATCAAGTTATTATCATAAAAATATTATAATTATTGTGAAAAGGAAAATAAGTTGTTTTTGTAACTTTTTATTTTCTCAATTCTCTTTAATACTATATTTATTTTCAAAATAAAGAAACAAACTAAGAATCAAATTTAAATTTAAATATTAAAAATACGAAATTGGAAAAAAAAAGTGTAATTTATTTATTATTTATGTCTAATTACATAGTAAAATCACTATAATGCTTTTAAATACACTTTATTATTTATGTTTAATAAACACCCACTTCAAATTATTGCACTTTAATTTGTTTTGGTGAGAGATGACATGATTCAACAGGGATTTATAACATGTTTTTCAATAAAAATAACCCTATTCATATTTATTAAGAAGTTTTATATTTATGGATAAAAAGAAGTATCACATACTTCATTAATATTTTCGTTTTACTATCTATAGATCACTTTGGATTCTATTAATTGTCACCACATAACTTATATTTCATATTGTCATTAATGTTATCCCATTTTGTTATATATAATTTCACAATACAAAACCTTACTTCCAATTGGTGCTAACATATAATAGCTTTTACGTCTCGTAGATCCCATCAATCCATGTATATTAATTAAATCATAAAACAAAAACCTTAAAAAAATTATAATAGAAACATATTAACCTTTAATGATCTTAGACTATTAATCATCTTACATTTATAGCATCTTTAAAAACATATAGACTTATTAATAACATTAAATAGCGATAATGACGTGGAAAATTTAAAAGCCAGTTGTCATCTGAACATGCATAGGACCAACAATCTGGCACACATGTTAATTGTTAAAATCTCAAGGGCATAATGGTAATTTCAAGCAAGTTTTGGTTTCAGTACATTAGCCTATGACCGTTACACTTGCTAAAGACAGCCTTCATTTCGTCATCTTCCATTTAATGCCACCATTTTCAGTCTACTCTCTGCAACCCACCATTCATACACCAAGAAAGCGGCAGCAGCTTTTGCCTTCAGATCCCCACCATCACCACAATGGCGACACAAAGACAGTAACCAATCAATGGACTCCGACAGACCACCACCACCACCACATCGTACCCCATCCACTTCTTCCACCAGCGACCTCTTCATCTGCTTCACATCCCGACACCATTCTTCATCCATGAAGATCTCATCGAAATCGATCTTGAGTCCAGGTAGAGCTGGTGGACGTGATCCGCCAATCTCCCTATCAACCTCCCTCAGCCGTAGGCTGAGAACCAGTCGCAGTATTAAAGGCGGTGCATCTCCGGCGATGTTTCCCACCACCGGAAAGAAAAGAGGCGGCGGTTTTGATAACCCAGAGCCCTCTTCTCCTAAAGTCACTTGTATTGGTCAAGTCAGGGTTAAGAGCAAGAAGAAACAAGGGAAAAGATTGAGAACTTTATCGAGAAGGCATAGCACCGGAGATGTTAGTTTTAGAAAACTAGATCATTCTCGTGATGGGTTTAGTAAAAGTACGAATCTTGGGTCGAATTATCAACAGGGTAGTAATAGTTTCAGTAGTAATCAGGAGAACTTGCCGGAGCAGAGGCATAACCAGAGATGGGTTCATCTGCCATTGACGATTTGCGAAGCTTTAAGGGCATTTGGGTCGGAGTTCAGCTGTTTGTTTCCTTGCCGATCTTCATGTTTTTCTCCGGCGACAGAGAGGGAGAAGGAAGAGAAGACTGCAGGGAGAGGAGAGGAGATGGATAGTCACCGGCATGGTTCTAGCTCGTGTGCTGCGGTGTTTACACGGTGGTTGGTGGCTTTTCAGGACGGAGATGATGGCGATAGAGGTAGTAGGAGAGAGATTGAGCTGGTTGTAGGAGGAGATGATGAAGATGACGATGATAGAAGCATGAGGACTTCAAGAAGACATGTGTTTGATGATTTAGAGATCGTAAATAATAGAATTGAGGGGACAAAAGACGAAGCAAGAGTGAGCATTTGTATACCACCAAAGAATGCTCTGTTGTTGATGAGATGCAGATCTGATCCTTTAAAGATGGAAGCTCTTGCAAATCGATTGTGGGCACCAACGATTGATCAAAATGATGAGGAAGATGAGGAATTTCTTGACGATGAATATGAAATCCAGCAAAAAACATTTGATTCGAAGGAATCTAAAGATACCGATCAAGAACATGAAGCTAATCAAGAAACGAACTTGAAACGTAGTGTTGAAGAGGAAGAAGAATATCAAGAACAAAACCCAGAAATCTATGAAGACGAAGAAGAAATTACAGTTTTTGGGTCATTATTTGATGAAATTGTAGATCAAGAACTTCAAGAACCTGATGAAATGGAGGATTCTAGAGAAATATTTGAAGAAGATGAAATCCCAGAAATTGAAACAGAGGAGTCACACATTGAAAAATTCAAATTCTTTCAAGGCAAAAACGAAGACGAAATGGTGGCCGAATTTGCAGGGAGATCTGAAATGGCGGAAGAAATGGTAACCGAGTCAAAGGAGAGAGACAATGGAGTTCTAGAGAGAGAAGGGTTGCCGGATTGTTTGCTATTAATGATGTATGAGCCTAAGCTATCAATGGAGGTTTCAAAGGAGACATGGGTATCCAGTAAGGACTTCATCCGGCGGCATTCGAGTAAAAAAAAGCCTCCACAACCGCCGCCGCCGCCACCGGTCAAACAAACAGACGGTGAAGACGAGTCAAAGGTCAGTACCACCACCTTCACTACTCTTTCAAGTGCTACAAAACATGTGACCGCTGAGGCTGCGGCTGCGGCAGCGGCTGCTCCGCCAATCCAGCCAGGCCGATCGTCGTGTTCATTACCTCGACGACCACCGTCTATGGCGGAGATGCTAGAACAGAAGCTCGTAAATGCGGTGGGGTACGAGCCGTTTGTGCTGACTCGATGCAAATCTGAGCCGATGAGAACAGCGGCGGCTAAGCTAGCGCCGGATTCTTGCTTTTGGAAAAACAGGAAGCTGGAGCCGCTCCGGCGAGCTTCATTCGGCGTCGGCGCGGCGGGGTTAGGGTTTTAAATCAAGTAAAGTCAAAATCAAAAAAAGACAAAAAAAAAATCGCTGTTGTTGTACTGCAAACAGTTCTAGCACAAGGTGGGCTGGACATGTTGTACATTGATTAGGAATCTAGACTTATAATACACTTGATTTGTAGAAATAATCTTGTATCAAATGTTGCATTAGGTGGTTGTACGGTACAACCACTCAATGCAGATTGTACAAGTATGTGATGCATGGATAGATAGATGCATGTACATATTTATCTACACTAGTTTCTTGGTACTAGTTTTATTTGAATATTGATGTAGTCTATGCTTTTGTATTCCATTTCTCAACACACCACAAGTTCCTAAGAACATTTTGGGTTAAAAGTGTTTCTTTTGTTATGTTGTATTTAATCTAGACAACATTTAATCTGGACATAAATGTATAAAAGCAAAAGCATTAATTTAATTTTTACAATATTAATCAATCTGTAAATTCAAAAATCGATTAATTTTTACAATATTAACCAATCTTTAACAAAATTTATTAATTTTAATGCGAAGGCAATCGAGAGAAAAAGAAATTTGGAAAAGTAATCAAGAGTTAATGTCTTAGAGTATTAAGTCAAATTTCTTTTTGCTTTAACCTATTACGTTATATACAGATTATGTTTAAAAGAAATAATAATAATAATAATAAAACGATATATAGGAGTTAAGCGATTAACTAGTAAGAAAACAACGATATATAACTTACTTGAACAAAAAGAAGTGCAACAATGAGTTAACATAAAGAAGATTGGTGCAGAAAACAATGAGAAATATGCAAATAGCTATCCAAGGATAGTAGGTCACACTTGAAAAAACAAAAAAAGGGAGAATGCAACAACACACATAAAAAGCAAAAAGTGTAAGGGGTCATATCAATATCATTTTAGCATTATCTTTTAAAAGGTATTCTTTTAGATCAAGTCAAGTTCACCTTTGGCAAAAGATTAAATGAAAACAGGTACAATCCCACTACTTTTAAGGGTATGTAAACACTAAAATTGCATAAAAACATGCTTGTACGCAAATTGGAAAATGACAAGACAAATAAGTTAAAGATAAAATGTTAAATTATAAGTTAAAACCGATTAAATCAAGTTAGTGTGACATGACACAATTTATTCTAGGGATATGTTTTCCATAGTGAAAGCTATAATTTTTATTCATATATAAATTTTTATTAAGATATTCAGAAATATTTAGAAAATTTTAAATCTAATAACTCTCAAACAATACTTCATTTAGCTTTTGTATTAAGAGATATTATTATTATTATTATTATTATTACAAGCTTTAAATTGTATTCATGAACAAAGTTTTTTTTTTTTTTTTTTAGTTTAATTTATATTCTTCAGATATGAAAAGCAAAATCTCAAAAACCAGTTTCCGATACAATAACATAATCTATTTTGTTCGAACAATCTTCTTTTGATGATATGGTATGTTTGGAAAATATACAAATTTTCTGCCCTTGAAGACTTTAAACCTTTGCCTTAATGCTATTTCAATAGTATAAGATATAAACTATCATATATCACAGGATTTTATTTGATATAACCTTATGATATGACATGTATGTATGTATGAATATTTTAAAGCTGGAAGGAGTGATATGTCATCTTATTACATCATCTTTGAAGCCATTATTTGTCTTTTTTTTTTGGAACCGGCAAATATATTAAAAAGAAAGGAAACAAAAAAAATCCCGACTAGCAAGGAGCTAGCAGGGAACATATAGTTTCAGTTTACATCATTAGCATCACCTAATGCATTACATTGGAGTTCAATTAATTAAAAGGGCATGAGCACCAAACAGCCCATTCACATATCTTTGTCGAGCTCCTGTATTTCAACCACATGTATACCACCGATTGGATATTATCAGCAACCTTTGGGGGAGTAGTTGGTAGTCTTTTGAATAGCCTCCCGTTCCTAGCCTTCCAAATCTCCCAGAGTGTACCATAACATATTCTGATCAAGACCTTCCTGTTCTTCCTGTGGCTTCCCTGCTGTGATACATACCCAATTAAATCAGCTATTGTGTTAAATTGAAAGGAAGGCATGTTGCACCATCTCCAAAACCATTCCCAAATAGACTTCGCATAAGGACAAGTGAGCAGAATGTGATCTGGACTTTCATCCTCCTCCATACATTGTCCACATTGGACAGATTCAAACATTACACCTCTCTTGGACAGTTCTGTAGCTGCAGGTATCCTCCCAAGACTTGCTCGCCAGATGAAGCAAAGGACTTTGATGGGGACTTCCTTTATCCATTCAACTTTGACATGAGGTTCTGGATTTTTTGGCCAGTCGATCAAATGCCTAACTATGTCAACATGGTATCTACCATCTCCCGTTAGAACACATCTCCATTTGTCTTCATCTGTTGTTGGCCGAAATTGTCCCAATGATGAACAGATGGCTGTAAGATCATTGATATTTGGAGTAGTCTTCCAATTCCATTCTAATCCAGTGGCCTTCACTCTATCTTCCACTGTACATCTTTTTTTCTTTTCCAAAGCGTACAGGTTCGGAAAAGCTACCTTTAATGTTTCGTTCCCAATCCATCTGTCTAGCCAAAACAATGTCTTATCACCTTTATTCACTTTTTTCTTCATGATAACCTCCATCGGCACATCTACCTTGCTTAGTTCTGTATCAATCGAGGCAATATTCTTCCAAACACCAGTGCTCGATCGATTAGCTAGACATGACTCTTCCTTTGATTTTATTTTGTGAATTCCTTGGATGACCTGACTCCATAGTGTGCCTTGGTTCAATCTTAATCTCCACCACCACTTTGCAATAAGAGATAAGTTGAGGGCCTTGAGTGATCCCAGTCCCAGTCCCCCTGCTTCTTTGTGTTCTATAACTTTTTCCCAAGTCACCCAATTTATCTTTTTATTGTTTTCCGTTTCCCCCCATAAAAATTTCCTTCGTATCCGTTCGAGTGTGCTTATAACCCCCATCGGTGCCACAAAGAGGGAGAAGAAATAAGTGGGGAGGTTACCAAGAACTGATTTAATGAGAGTCAGCCTTCCACCGAACGACAATGATTTTGCCTTCCACGATGATAGCTTCCCGTTAAATCTATCAATTACAGGTTGCCAATTTTTCTTTAAGTTCATATTGGCACCTACTGGTACTCCGAGGTAGGTGAACGGTAGTGTTGCAGGCTCACATCCAAGTGGGGCTGCCATTCGGGAAGTCTCACGCATTGATACGCCAACTCCAAACACCTTTGACTTGTGGAAATTAACTTTGAGTCCTGAGGATATATGGAAGCAGCGAAGTATTCATGCCAAGTTCTTGATGTTGCTTTCATCCCATTCGCCTATGAAGAGTGCATCATCTGCATAAAAAAGATGTGAGATCATTTTGTTTGATATTGGAATTTTAATGCCTTGAAACAGCCCTTTAGCGCAAGCTGTTTTCATTGCAACATTGAGACCCTCCATAGCAATTATGAACAAGAATGGGGAGAGGGGATCCCCTTGCCTAACCCCCCTTTGAACTGCGCATTCTTTGGTGGGAGCTCCATTGACAAGTACTGATGATCTAGCTGTAGTTAAGCATCCGCGAATCCAATTACGCCATTTCTCACCGTACCCCATTTGCATCAAGGTTGAGTCAAGGAAACTCCAATTGACAGAGTCAAATGCCTTATCAAAGTCAACTTTGAAAAGTAATATTTTCTTTTTCATCTTCTTTGACCATGAGCAAATTTCATTTACAATGAGGGGGCCATCAAGTATACTTCTTCCATCCACATAGGCGGACTGGACTTCGTCCACAGTTAGTCCCACAACCTTCTTAAGTCTGCAGGCTAGCACTTTGGCAATTATCTTATAGAGACATCCAATCAGACTAATAGGACGAAAGTCCCCCAAAGAGAGAGGATCTTTGACCTTAGCCACCAATGTTATGAAAGAGGAGTTACATCCTCTTGCTAATCTGCCAGTTTGTTCAAAGTATTTAACCATAGAAAAGATGTCATATTTGAGCCTCTCCCACTATTTGTCATGTATACAAAATAAATGACATGTCATTTTTAGGGATGTGTTAAGTTGGTAAATTAGAAAAAAATAACAGACTCTCTCTCTCCAATGTTGTTTGATCCATGTTTACTCGGCATGCCACCGTTGGGGGACGATATAGGCCATGGTTGCCGAGTTAAATGGCGAGCACCCCCAAAGTCTAATTATACACCCACACACCTACATACATATTTTATCATTATGATTTATTTACCCATACCCTCCTAAATTTAGTCAGATTGTAATGAAAGTATCAATGCAATTATTATCATGTATTACGTAAACTATGCTAATAACATTGGGGTCAACGTGAGTTAATGATCAAGATTTCATTTTTTGTTTAGAAAAAATTGGTCCTTGTGGTTTCGTAAAAATTATAGATAAAATTTATAAAGTTTCCTACTTGCATGGACACAATAATTTTTTATGATTTTGGTCATGTTACACTTGAAATGTCAATTTTTCCCTTTTCATTTCTTTTTTCCACATTCTTTATTAATTTCAGGATATAAATATTTAGAAGAAAAATAAAAAAATAAAATCTCACCTCACCCCACCTCTCTCTCTCTCTCATGTTTAGTGTTTCACTTGCAGAACCAACATACTGATGAACACACATATGTTGGGATTCTGAAACCTAACAAGGTAGCTTTTTTAGATTCTTTCACTTCCAGAAATTGAATGTTTTTTTATCATTTCAAAAAGGAAATCGGAATGTAGCTTTGAAGGGTTATAGTCTTTACATCGGGGTCACAATTTACCCGATGTGGATGTCCTTTCACTATTTCGATTTGAAATCCAGGTTACGGGTGGGATTGAATTGGGATTGGAGGTCATTGACGTTTTCTTTCTTTGGCTTTTCGGGACCCGAAACATGAACAAGATTGTTGTCGGATCCCTTTTCCAGGTTTCTTTTGTGAGCTTTTCTAAACTTTCTCATTTTAAAGAACTCCATTTATGATCCCGTTAAAAAAAAAGCAAGCTCAATAAAGAAAAAAAGAAATACAAAGCATATAGGAAAAAGTGATATCAAACAATGAAAAGCCCAAAACTTGACAATATATTGATCTGATTAAAAATGCCATCAAATGGACTGAGAACCCATATATCTAACTCCATTTTCGCCACAAAGATTCTTCACGTTAAAAAAAGGACTTTTCCTTGAATGAAATTGGCAACAATACAGAATCTTCAAAGATGTGATATAAACACGAATATCGATTTAGAAGAGAAGAAACGATGAGAAAGGTTTGGTAAAGTAGATTTGTTGCGATACATACCAAAAATTAGCAACGGGAAATCCAGTGAAAGCGATGGGAGAAAAGTATCAACAATGTTGATGTTGATGCTTGCTTTCTCCCACTTGATGTGTTTTTAGATTTATTGGTGAATTAACTTTTGAAATTTTGCGATTAAACCAGTACGACTCTACGTATCGTAAAAAGTGAATTTTTGATAAATTAATTGGTAGCCTTAGTAATCTAAACGAAAGTTATAGTATTCGTCAAACCGAGGGCATGCCTATAGAGAACATCCGAATCCGACTTCATAAAAGAAAGTTATGATTTTTCGAAGTTTCAGCGTAGCAGTATATAACTCAGGAATCGAATTTTAGATTGGTCTATTTTTAGCCAAAATAATTTAAATGAGAATTGAAGATTTCATTAATAGGAGTTCAACGATAAAAAGACAGTCGAAAATGGAGTTCGTATCTAGAAGTTATGAATTTTACATGGTCGTTAACAGTGTAATCTTCTCTAATTGTTAAATTTAAAATCGGTTAAGAATTATCCGACGGGTCAAAAGGAAATTTGTAGATCTTGTCAATGCCTACGGGTAGATATAAAGATCGTGAAAAACAGAGCTCGTATGCGAAAGTTATGAATTTTCTAAGATTGGTTATTTTACTTGCATCCTGCGCCACGTGTCTGCACCAGGCGAAGCCTTGGTGCCTACGCAAGCTCACAACATGAGAGCCATGTCTCATGATGTGAAAGGCTCCTGTACAGTCTATAAATAGAGCCTAAATTCACTCATTTCATAACACCTTTCTGTCCAACTCTCTCCCAAACCCCACAAGGTCCTAAGACCTTTTCTCTAGCACTTCTTAGGTATTAGTAGCAAAGCGCCGGAGCATAAGAAAGCCCCAAGAAGTAGAGCTTTCAGCATAGAAGTTCTACCTGCGCAGACTTCGGTTTATCGCTAAACCACTATTAAGTTGAGTTATGCTTACCGTACTTTAAGTATAACTTATGTTTAAGTTCATTACCGTTATTATGAACCTATAAACAAGATTTATCAGTGATTCCAAGTCATTATACTGATTGATCTACTTACCGGAGAGGTGTCTAGAATGGTCATGTTGGCTTGGTTGTTGTATTTCAAAAAAGCTATATGTCGAAATGATCCTGCCCCCAATTGTCCTGCCTAACTGATCCTTACTTGATAGATCTTGAAGTAGACTTTGAATGAATGATGAATCTAGACTAATAATTAGTTGCAATAAATATTAGACTAAGACTTAGTGATAGTGATACTAGGTTGCTTTAAAGGAAAAGAAAATTGCTAGAAGCGAAGCGTTGTCCGAATTTCGAATCGTCACTTTAACAAGTGAGTGTATAGATACTTTCATCTTACACATAGATATGAAGTATCTGGATAATTACATGCTTATGTGCTTATTATCTATGCCGAGAATATTATGTGTTAGATAAGATATTATGAGATGATGTTTAACTGATTTAATCATATAAGTATTATATACTTATAAATATGTATTGGGTAGCGACTGGTGATGAGAGATAGGTGATGATAGAAAGGTGATGATAACAACGTGATGATAGATATGTGATGATGAATATGTGATGCAAGATAGGAGATGATTAGGAGATACCATAACCTTGACTTGCGATGTTGTGATGTTGCGATGTAGTCATCTACCAGAGTATAGATGATGACCACCGACTAATCTAAACAAGACATGTGGAAACATCGGCATGCTCATAACCTGTAGGTGATGAATTACGAGTTCAAGCAATGTAGTAACTACATATTCATGCGAAGATACTCTAACCCTTACTGGACATATATTAGGGGAGTAATCCCCGAATCAGTACTGTCTATGTGATGTAGGCGATGATCCTTAGGAAAAGTCCTTAGTAACAAACATATAAGGATTATGATGTAAGGCGATGGGAGGTAAATACGATGTAGGAGATGACTCTTACGATAAATCTTTAGGGAAGAATGAATAAAGAAAATGGAGTTAATTGTTTAACATGAAATATGTGAAGAAACAAATTAACTATATTATTGTGGGTTGAAAATCCTATGTATTCACCAGGTTTCCCAACCTGACCCACTTAACTTATTGTATCACAGGTAGTGATATTAAAGATACATTCTCCTAAGGGATTCAAGGAGATGTAAATCATTAGTGTAAATTAATGTATGACCTATTTATGATTATGTTTCTGTATTGACGATGACATCTCAATGTTTTAATATAAGTAAATATATTTCTTCGGAAATGCTTTGATAATATCATTATCATGTTCCTCAGAACAAATTCCGCAATATTATTCTTAAGAAAAAAATACTTTGATTTTAAAATAAAGCATAAACAAATCGACTATTTTTTGCAGTCAAATTAGGGATGTCACAATATATATATATATATATATATATATATATATATATATATATATATATATAGAGAGAGAGAGAGAGAGAGAGAGAAAGAGAGAGATAGAGAGTTAGGTTCATATATGGATGAACATCTATTGTGCGGATATGGGGATATTGCTATTATATGTGATAATAACTTAGAAAATTTATTGTTTGGTAATGTGAATACGTTCAAACTTACATCATTATTATCATTATCAAACATTTTCACTAATTAAATTATCTATATGGATATTATGGACTTTTTTTTTATTTATGATTTTCATTCTGTCAAAATGTATTCTTGATAATCCTATTATGTAAGAATAAGAATGAGTGAAAAACGATGCATGAGAGTAAAAATGAATAAGAATTAGCGAGAATGCATGATAATGATGGTATTTATGTGAGTTTGATTGTATTTACATTTTCAAACAACTTATTCTTTTATTCACTCTCATAGAATGACACTATCGACGCACATCCGCACAATAGATGTCACACATTTTAATATATATATATATATATATATATATATATATATATATATATATATATATATATATATATAAGATCACACACACAAAAGATTTCATTGTCCTTTAATTATGCAAAATACAATCAAGGCAATTTATGGGCCGTAAAGTACTATACTAAGGGGGTGTTTGGGTGAGCTTTTTGACTTCAAAAGTCCCTTTCGTAAAAATCCTTATTGACGTATTACTTTTGCCAAAAGAAGTTTTAAAAATATGCTTGGATTAGCTTTTAGCTTTTTACCTTTTAAAACCCCAAAAGTTAGCAAAAGATAGCATTTTTTGACTTTTGAAAATCGGGTGTTTTCTTCTTACCCAAAAGCTATTCTAAAAGAACTTTTAGAGTTTTCAAACATCTTATTAAACTTTTTGATTTTTTCAAAAAGAAAAAATTAAAAAGTCATTTTAAAAGCAAACCCAAACACCCTATAATGACGACATTCTTTGGTTCTAATTGTAAGTTTATCTTCGGTTCTAATTATAAGTTTGTTTGATTAGATAAAATGAGATGATAGAAAAGTGAAATGAAATCCCTAAAAATAAAGGGTTTAAGGATATTATAGGTTGTTTAAGTTATTGTTAATTATCTGACATCATTAAAAATTAAATTTTAGTTATTTTATCTTTTTATTATCCTTTATAAAAAGTTTATTTTTTTTTATCTATAAACAAACTTGTTATATCAATTATTTTAGAATAAGTTTTACGCACAATCCTTGTCATTTAGGGTAGTATGTATATTTCGTTTAACACAAATGATCCCATGTCTTTAAAAAGACTATTTTGTCCTCATTCATCTCATCGCTTTTGTAGTTGCAACAAATGCAGTGTGCGAGTTAGTAAAGTGATGATGTAGAGGAGGAAAAAATAGTCTTTTTAAAGCGATGAGGATCGTGCATGTAGCACCCGGTTCCCGATACATATTTTTCATTCACATAATTGCATGTTTTGCACTGTGAGTCGACGACTTGGAGGCCCTACTCATCGAGTAGACTGGATTATGGTCGCGGGGTTTAAGTAACCTACTCGATGAGTCAGGAGACCGACTCGATGAGTAGGACTGCCTGGAGGAAACCCTAATATTAAGGGTTTTCACCCTATTTAAACATCTTAACTGGTTTCCTTTACAACCTCCAGCATCCTCAGATCACCCTTACGAAACCCTAATCAATTTTTGAGTAACCTTGAGCTTTTGGTGCCATTTTATGTGTGTTAGAGGCTTAAGAAGGAAGAGTATACTTGGAAGATCAAGAGAAGGCTAGTAGATCCAAAGGTTTTGTTTCATTTCCACCTCATTCAAGGTAAAAAGCTTCAACCTTGACTTCCCATTTGATAGATCTTCTCTAAGGCTTAGATCTTGTCATTTTTGGGGCATTTCTAAGGCACCTTCGGGTTTAGAGTGTAATGTGGAGTGCTAACTTCAGATCTGGAACCATTGAGGGTTCCTATGGCATAAAGGTGCCAACTTTATGGTCATGATAGCCCCATGTACCTTATAAACCCCATTTTAGAGCCTTTTGAGCCAAAACCCCCATGCATAGACACCAAGTTCGTAGCTTTACGTATAAAATGGACCCTAGGAGGTCAGATCTATAATTTGGATGCATTAAGACCCATTAAAATCGACTGTATAGTTTTGGACAAAGAGGGACTCGACGAGTCGTTCATGGGACTCAACGAATCGGGTCGTATTTCCCATCAAACCCTTTCTGTTAATGGACCAGATGTTAAGACAGAAGAACACTCAGTTGTCTAGGCTCATTAGGGGCCTAGAAATCATAGAACTCGGCGAGTGTATAAACTAACTCGGCGAGTTCAAGGCAATGTCCCAACCCCATGAAGACGGAATCGACAAGTTCATGGAGAACTTGGCGAGTCATAGACTAGACACCTTCTTTCGGATGAAGATGAACTCGACGAGTTCAAGGATGAACTCGGCGAGTTGGTTGAAGAAGGTCCCGATGTTTTGGTTGAAGAAGAACTCGTCGAGATCTTGCTAGACTCGGCGAGTAGAATCAGGGGTTAAGAGTTTTGTAGAAATGGGGACTCGACGAGTTGGTGGACCAGCTCGGTGAGTCGAGTCAACTGGATGTTGACTTTGACCAAAGTTAACTTTGACCTTGACTTTGACTTGGACTTGAGTTGACCCTTGTAAGGGGTTATGAGTATGAAATGGTAATCAAGAAAGGTTGTTGTGTAGGAATTTGAGGAGTTGCGACGAGTTGATTTCCGTACCGAGGACAGAACAGACACTACACAACATCCAGATGAGTTACTTTCTAGTAGAAGTGGGTCTAAGGCACCAAGACCGGCTCACTAGTAAGAGTTATGGTTAAGATGATTGTCTTTGTGATGATTGTATGGAATGTGTTATATGTTATGATTATGTGCTAACATGTTATGATGTTATGTGATATGTGATAGGAGGGGTAGGATAGACCCCAATACCGGCCGAAAGGACCGATGTAATATCCAGAATTTTGGGGTTATTATTGTGTATGTTAATCTTGAGATTTAAGGAGAGACTCGACAAGTTGAGGGTCCAACTCACCGAGTCAAGTCGGGTTGCTCGCGTGGATTTAATGAGTTGACTCAACGAGTCAGAGAACCAACTGGCCAAGTAGGTGCTGGGCAGAGAAACCCTAATTTCCAGGGTTTGGGTCCTATTTAAAGGCACTTATAGCTTCATTTGTGGCTACCTTTCCTTGAGAGCAAACCCTAAACATGTATAGAGAGCCATGAGAGTTTTAGAAGCTAAAACTTGTTGTAGACTAGTGCATCTCTTGGGTAGAAGAGGAGATCATCCAACAAGGGAGCTAGAGAATCAGTGGATCTGGTGTAACTTCGTGCAAGGGCTTGAGTAAGAGGTAAAAGCTTGCACCTTTCTTGTTATTTTGCTTAGATCTTGTAAATATGGAAGATTAGGGTTTCTTCCACCATTATTAGGACTTTGAATGCACAAGGTCCCTTTTGAGGCCTAGATTTCCGATCTGGATTTTGTGTGGTCCGGAGAGTCCAAAGATTATAGTTTTATTTAGCCATATAAGAGTTATTGTGGTTAATCATCCTTGCTAGAGTTATATTGGCATTTCGAGCCTTATATGCCATATTTAAACGTAAAGCTTGCAACTTTACGTGAAAATCGACCCTTAAGATGGTAGATCTAGTGTTTGGGGTGATGGATCTGCCTTAAATCATTTGAATGAAGAATCTGATTGAAGGAAGTCGCCGAGTCCATGGCCTGACTCGACGAGTCGGTGAGGGTTTGTCCCGATGGGTTGATTGAGTGATAACTCAGTGAGTTGGGGGTCAACTCGGCGAGTTGAGCTGGACCTTTTTGAGACTTCTGAGGATACGATGGGACTCGACGAGTTGGGTCAGTCATGGACTGTTGACTCGAGTTTGACTTCTGTTGACTTTGGGGTTTTAGTCAACATGAGTAATAGAGACCATGGAGGGGTAAAATAGTCTTTTATCCACTTCAAAGAGTTAAAAGAGAAAGAATAGTCTTCAGTTATTTGAATTGTGAAAAGAGTATTAATTAGAGATATTCATCTCTTGTGTTAGGCGGAGGCTAGTTCGAGATTCGGGTGTGGGGTTATTTACTTGCTACTTGTCAGGTGAGTCTTCTCACTATACTTTACCTATAGTGGTAACTATGTGTGACTAGAGGGTCTTACGTGCTTGCTTGAGTTATGCATGTTTGTGTGATATGTATTGTATGTTATATTATGTGTTACTTAGACTGGATCGAAGGGTCTAACGAACTATCAGACCAGAGGGTTCTCAACCAGAACGGACCAGAGGGTCCAACGAGCTATGGGACTGGAGGGTCCCAACTAGATTGGACCAGAGGATCCAACGAGCTGTGGGACTGGAGGTTCCTACTGAGACACATAGACCGGAGGGTCTTACAGTGTTATAGCATCGAGTGGCTAATGTGTTGTATGTGGTATTTTGGGGAAATCACTAAGCTTCATGCTTACCGTGTTATGTGTTATGTGTTTCAAGTTCTTATCAAGATCACGGGAAGGCACCGGCTTGATTGTACACACATCCGAGTTGGAGATATGTCTTTGGAGGATCCTGGATTTGTGATAAACGATTTTTAAAATGTGTTGATAATTTGTTACTTGTGAGTTTTAAGAAAATGCAACTTGTGGTTTATTGTGTTTTAAAAATGAAAATTTTGGTTGAAAATTTACGTCGTTACAACCGAAGGGGTAGTTAGTGCCCAGATATGTTAGACAACTTATGCTATGTGCTATGATATTATGTGGTAGTAGTAGGGGTGAAATAGTCCCCAGAGACCGGTAGAGAGGACTGAAGGGGTAGGCCAGCACCTAGATATGCTACGAAAGGTTTCCGGTCGAGAGGACCGAAGGGGTAGGCCAACACCCATGTATTCTAGGCGAGGTTTCCGGTCAAGAGGACCGAAGGGGTAGGTCAGGCACCCAGATATGTCTGGCAGTATGTGTTATGTATGGTATGTGGTATGATGGCGGAACTCACTAAGCTTCATTCTTACAGTTTTCGGTTTTCTTTCAAGTACCTCCTCAGCGAAGGGGAAGGAGTCGACGCGATAGCTTCACATCACACACACACACACACCAGATTTCCGCATTATGTGATTCGTAGGATTATACTCTGGTTTTAATACTATTTGATGATATGATTTTGAGACATGTTTATCGTGGTTTTATGGCTTGATATGATATTGACAATGTTTTTGGTAAACCATTTTATAAGTTTCTTAATTAAAAACGAAATTTTTTGCCTTGAAAATTGGGATGTTACAAGTTGGTATCAGAGCTTTGGTTTGAGGGATTCGAACACACCTCCGGATGGTTTGAAAGGTTTTTCACAAGAAAAATGTTTTCTAAAGTTAAAGTAAGAAGTTTTGAGAAAGAGCAAGGCGTGTGATGTGCGCGATCGGCTGAGCTCAAGTAAGTTTTCCCCAAGATACCCATACATGTTATTTTATATTATGATATGCTTATGAGAAGTACATGCCATATTAGGGCTAAGGATCTAGGAAGATGCTTGCTATGCCTTTTATATGTGCTTATTGAGTTGCATGAGAGTCTGGATAGGATATGCTTAGTTTGGATTACTTAATGTCTGAATGTTGCATGCTTTGTGCTAATAGGAATTCCAGCTATCTTCAGTTAACTAGTAAATGGATACATTACATTACATATTACGTAGAGTAAATAATTTCAGAAGGTTAGGTCTAGCCCTGTTTCGTAGCTCTCATTTTAAGTCTAACCGTTGTAGGGTAGGGCCCCTCATTCGAAGAATTATCTGGTCTTAGTGATTTGTAATGGTATTCACAAGTTAGTTTATTGAAGGTAGCAGGAACTTCTTACGCGACTGATGGCGGAGAGTGTGTTAGAGAGTTACCCTAGGGTAAGCCTAGGATGAGATTACCAAAGAGTACAGTGGTAGAAGAAGGGACTTGGTGAAGTCGAGGCAATCCTTGAGGAAAGTACTGACATTTATGTATTTTGTTTCAGAATGGTGATGACTACGCGTCACAGAGCAGAAGGATCAGGGTCAAGATCAGGATCAGAATTAGGTTCGGGTTCGGATTCTAAGCCAGTGGATGAGAGGCTACGCGATTTCATCACGTCGGAGATCACGAGAGGTATTATTGATGCGACCCGGGTTATCTCTGGGTCGATCAAGGAAGGGATCATAGAGCTGATGGAGGATCGCCTCAGGGTGTTTAGGAGCGACATGGTGTTTAGCCATTCAGGATCGCGCACACTGTCCTTCAAGGAATTGAGGGGGAGTGGTGCGCTGGATTACCATGGGGCGAAGGACCCCATCGTGACCAGGAGATGGATTGAAAACATCGAATCTGCATTATTGATGAGCTTCTGCCTTGAGGGGTCGAAGGTTCGATAGGCTGCAGGATGTTTGAGGGACAGGGATAGAGATTGGTGGGAGTTAGTTGGTGAATCTCTGGGAGCCTCGACTATTGAGGCTATGTCTTGGCCAGATTTTATAGCCTGGTTCAGAGCTGAGTTCGCGCCAGCTGTGGAGCTTTAGCAATTGGCCAGAAAGTTTCTTGATATAAGGCAAACGACCGAGACAGTGGCGGAGATTACCGCCAAGTTCAGGGAGAGGGAATTATTGGTGCTCCAGTATGCGGGAGATGAGGAGATGCGGAAAACCCGCTATCATGATATGTTGAGGGCTGATATTCTGGAGCATGTCAGCTACTCAGCTTGCCCAACCCTAGATTCTATGATTGCCAGGGTGAGGGAGAGGGAGATTGACTTGGAGCACATCCGGAAGAGGAAGCTGGAGAAGGGACATGTGACTGGGGCTTCCAGGAAGAAGCCCAAGGGATCAGACACTAGGCCGAAGGGACAATAGAGTCGGGGCCGCTGCGGGAAATCCGGAAAGACCCATGAGGGGATATGCAGATTGGGATCATCGGGCTGCTACAAGTGCGACAAGACGGAGCAATTCAGCAGGGATTGTACCGCCCCTGTGCCCACTGTTCAGACATCAAAGTTGTTGTGTTTCCACTGCAACCAACGAGGCCACAAGAAGGCCAATTTCCCGCAGTTGATAGCAGTAGCAACGTCAGTAGCGGTGATAGCTCCAGTGACCCTATGCCTTATGTATGGCCAACAGGGCAAGTCGGAGGCTCCAGTGGTGAGGAGCCGAGACTTCCAGTTGACTACCGAGGAGGCACGCGCCGCACCCGATGTGGTGACGAGTATGACTTCTTCTCCCGAGCTTTCATTATATGTTGTTTATGATATTGATGTGCCATGTTGTATGCTTTGTTTAGGATCATTCCATGTGAATGGTATCCCAGTACATGTGTTGTTCGATTCAGGTGCCACTCGATCATTTGTTTCTCTTGCACTTTGCAAGAGGTTCCCTGAGTCTTTAGGCATGTTGGATTGCCCTTTAGAGGTTGAGATTACAAACAACTGATTAGTATGAGCATTAGAGGTTTTTAGAGATTGTGTTCTGAGGATGTAAGATGAGCGCTGCTTGGTAGAATTGGTTCCCATTCCGTTGCGTAGGAACAAGGTTATCATAGACATGGATTGGTTGAGCCCCAACGGGGCAGTGATCGACTGCGCGCAACAGTTGGTTTGGGTCAGGACCCCTAGTGGGGGAGAGCTGGTGATTCAGGGTGAGAGGCCACATCACGGACCAACTTTATGTTCAGCAGCGAGGGCTAGGCACTACCTCCAGCAATGTTACGCAGGGCATGTCGCCTACGTTATGGATACCCGAGAGGCGGGTAAGGCGACAATGAGCGATGTACCAGTGGTGCGAGAGTGTGCGGATGCATTCTCAGAGTAGTTGTCTGGGATACCTACAGAGCGATAGGTGGAGTTCATGGTCGACCTAGTCCCTGGTGTGGCTCCGATAGCCAAGGCACCATATCGGTTGGCTCCTCTCGAGATGCAGGAGTTGTCTACACAGCTGTAAGAGCTACTAGACAAGGGTTTTACCAGGCCGGGTAGTTCACCCTGTGGAGCCTCGATCTTGTTTGTAAAGAAGAAGGACGGCTCGCATCGGATGTGTATAGAATACCGGGAGCTGAACAAGTGATGAAACAGATTTCGATCAGGATCGTTAGATTCGATGCAGACAAACAATTAAGAACGTAATTATGAACACGAGAATGGCTTTGAATATGTCGTATGATTAATGCTTCAACACCTCAGAAGAGCTCGATTAAGAACTTTGACTGTAGAGGTATTTAGGGTTACAAAATAATAAACATAAAAAATCCGTACATTCTAATGCATACATGCATGCATATTTATAGTATAACCCTACAAGATAATCATAGATGGACAGGCCCAATCTGGATACAAAATACAAGCCCATGACGCAACACAATTAAACTCAACAATCTCCCCCTTTGCGTATGGAATCGAAAGCTCACTTCGGTTGAGCAACAAAGAACTTCTTTACTGTTTTGAAAACCTTCGGTATGATGGCCAATAGATGATGTCGAAACGTTATGTACCACCACATCATGTCCGTGAAGTTCTTGTCTGCATCCGAGTTCTGCTTACACCTATGAATAATGTTAATAATATGCTCCAAGCAGTCTGTTGAAAACAGATGTTTATCACCCAGAGCGAACAGAAATCTGCAAGCTTCTCCTTTTGTAAACATCACAATGAGATGTGCAGAATTTATTTGGCCCATTTTCATTTTGTTCACATCTCCTGGTTTCGGTGTTGGCTTGGCAGTTGGCTTCTTGTTCATCACTTTCGCTATTTCCTGATCCATAGCAACAACCTCAAGGATGTAGGAAGCCAACATCCTCTTCAATTGATCCAGTATCGGCTCATATTCTTTCGGATTAGTGAGCAGAATATTAAACAAGAGAATCCAGTCATGAGGATTTAAATTCGGAAGATCTGCTAAAGAGATAATCGACATCGAGTTTGCTGATCCTCGTGTGATTTTGAAATTAACATTTACAAACTTCTTAGCAGGCGAGGGTCTAAGTACCTTGACAGTTATAATCTTTTGTGCACTCCATGTCAAATACTGTGGTTGACCATACTTTAAATAAAAGTCAATTAGCTCACGATCAACTTTTGGATGAGGAAAAGGAACATCAACAGTCGAATCGAAACAATGAAATGTGAATGCCTTTCGTGTTATTGGCATGTCGAACTGTGAGTCCTTAGAATTGTCACAGTCAAACGAAGCAACAGGTTCCAACCAGTAAACGCTTGGAAACTCTATAGCCTGATTGATAAGTGTCTCTTTTGTCCAAAGGGGAAACAAGGCCTTTTTGCAGTTTAAGGCTTCTTCTTCCTCCTTGTTCCTCCTTTCCCTCTCCTCGGCTTCCTTCGCAACCTTTAGAGTTTCATCCAACTCTCTGTCCCTCTTCTTTCTTTTAAGAGCCTCAACAATGGTCTCTTCAATATCATCATCAGTATCATCTTCAATCTCCTTCAGCTTAGCTTGAGAACCAGACCCCGAAGTTTCATTACCCTTGGTTTCGGTTATGAATTTGACATTCGGTTGGGTAGATTCGGTTTTCACAAATACCTTTAGTTGAGCACCTTCTCCCCCTTGTTTTGGAGGTATGAATCTCTCCTAAACACCCTTCATCTCGTGTAACAATGCAAGGACAGGAAGAAATTTTGTAGTGAGATGATTCCAAATGGTCAAAGTGAGGATAGGATCATGAGCACCAATAATGTTGGCCAGCATATCCTTGACATCCGCTGCACAGCTCCTAAAAACAGCTCTCTCGGTTTTCAACAAAGAGATCTCCTTGTCGGCTTGAGCATGCTGAACCTTCTGAACTTCAATGGTGGATGCCTGTCGGGCAAGTTCTTCCTTCAGAGTACTTTCTTTTGCTAAATCAGCTTGAAGGGATTCCAGCCGAGAAGACACAGAACTAAGAAGTGAAGTGTTCTCTGCTTGGATCGAAGAACGAACAGCCTCAAACTTTGTTTGCTCCTCTTGAATGGACTTGGAGAATGAATCCACAGAAGCTTGCACCTTAACTGCACTTGTTAGCATGCCCTTTGAGTGAGTTGAGAAAGATATGAGTTGTATGGACAATGTCTGCAACATCAGCAGTAGCCTTCTTGCAAGCAGAAGAAGAGTCATTAACAACATGTGTGGATTTTTCAATGGACTCTATGTATTGCTCAAGAGCAGTGTCCAAAAAGGCTTTTAGCTCAACGCCACTAGCAGACTTGTTGTTATCAAGCAGTTTATCCAGTTTCTCATTAATGGGCTGCAAGTGTTGGCGTGTGATGGGAGCATCATCATCTTCATCAGTAGGAAGCCTATAGGGACTATAGTATGTAGAATCAAAATCATTATTAGCACCACCGAGAGTGGCACCGGAATCAGTTGAGTGGGTGGGAGAAAGAGGTTTAGAAGTGACTGGAGGTTCAGTTCCAGTAGGTTCCCCCTTATCAGATACGTTGACTTCTACTGTCGGTTCAAGAATGGTAGTGGCGGTTGATTGGGAAATAATGGGAGGTGGTAAGGGGGTTGTTGATATAGGAACAAAAGTAACTGGTGATGGTGGTGATAAGGAAGTTGTTGAAGTTGTTGTTTGAGAGGTGGTAGGTGGGTGAACACGAGCAACTGAAATTTAAATTGTCTGTTTCGGTGATGGAGGTGGTGTAGGAAGTTTGTCATGAGGAGAGTTTGTTGGAGATAGGGACCGGGGAGGTGTGTTACCTCTTGGTGATTCATGATGAATTTCCTCTTCGTCATCCGCCTCGTCGTTTTCTGAACTGGGAGGAGTGGGACTCTTGGACCTTTTTGTCATCTTCTTAATCTTCTTTGGTTTAGAAGAATCCCCTTTTTGGGACTTTCGCTTCTTGGAATTATCATCATCCACAATTTCTTTCTTGGTAGTAGTCTGTTTCCCTCGGTTGCTAGGCTTGTCCACAACATCCAGGGCAATCTGCTATTCGGTAGATAAGACTCTCGGTTCCTTAGAAGGAAGCTTGCGATAAGTTTTCATGAATTTACCCTCGACTGTAACACACCGGTACATTGTCTCCGGGATAGAGCCAATGTGAGAGTACTTCTTAGGATCAGAAATTATGATTTTCTTGGTGTGAAATGTGGCAATAGATGCAACTAGGGTATCCCTTATGACAGGAATTTCCAAAGAATTAATCGCCCTCCGTGTAATGAGAGTCGAGAATCGACCACACGAAATTTCCGAATGCCTCGTAGAAGAGTTGAGGCTTTGCACCACTTGAGACCAGATAATCGACCCATAGTTGAGATTGATACCATTATAAAGACCGTATAGAAGGGTTAGAAAACCCTTGCTGGTGCCATCAGATCCACCACTCCTCTCTGCCAATCTCTTGATGAGAAGAGTAAGTAATCCATTCCGTGGGGACGGTAAGCATGACTTCTTAACTTTTGTAACCGTGGTTAGCACGTCAGTATACCCCATCTCGTAGAGCATCGAAAATAGTTGAACAGTAGTGATGAAGTCTGGTGAAATCACAGACGAATCCACTGCAAGGTGCAATAGGGAACAAAATCTCCCTTTTGAAATAGAAGCCTTTTTAGAATGGATTTTAAAGTAGATTCTTTCCTTGTTCTTGTCATATGAGTCAGTAGAGTAAACTTGGGATAGAAGTGACATAGGAACGACTTCCACCTGTGTTAGGGCTATAACCAAAGGTGAATATTTCAAACACTCAACCACTTGTACCATATACGAATCATACAGAAACGGATTGAGTTCAATAATCAAGTTCTGATTTGGCTTGATGGAGAGCAATGCGGATGAAGCAGTTTGGTCGTGAGCCGATGAAGAAGTCGCCATTGTTGATGGAATGAATAAGATGAACAGTTGGGAATCGCCGTGTAGATATAAAGACTTTGTTGCAGGTGAAAGAGACAAATGGAATTAGAACCCCTTTATATACCATTTCCAAGAGAGAGAAAGATTCGTCACCATATTGATGAGATCACTGAAACGTCGCCTGAAAAAGCGCAATGTGACAGGATGGTTTCTCCTAGGTATACGTCAGCACGCGTGGTTTAAGTAACCGTTTGAATTCAAGCGCATAAAATCTTATCCTCAATCTTCATTTGAAATTCAGCGTCCCTGCAAAAATAAACAAAAACCGAGCCAATCAGCAACTAGAACGTAGGAAAATAAAAATTTTCGTGCAATAGGGTGACAAAAGATAAAGAAATAAAGCAAAATGTGTATGGGATGTGAGTGATGTCTTATTAGAAGACATGAAGCAGATGATTCCGGGAAAGGATCACTTCCTTCAAAGTCAAGAGAGACTTGAAGTGCTTGTGTGGTTTCCCGAGAAAATACGTTCAACTGTTTGTAGAGAAACATTGAAAGGCTTCTTTTAATTTGTAGGCTAAGGTTAGCTTATCTTCAACCGAACATCAATACTTAACATAAGACCGATCGTTGGTAGAAGTACTTGTGAGACCGATGTGGTCTGTTGAACAAGTAGGTTGGATATAATTTATAGTGACTAAAGAAGTGATAGAAATCCCAAAAAAAATTAAACTGGATCCTTTTAGGAAGAAAGGCCTTGGTGTTAGACGATTTCATAAAAGACCACGCAAAAGTAGATGGGATTTCAATAGGTACACAGTAAGATCTTGAATATAATAATTCACTGTCAATGCATTGTAGGTGTCGAATTTTGGGTTTCACTCAGCACGTGGTATACGTAGCTAAGATCATAAACACAGATGTTATGCAACCATAAACCTCAGTGGTAAGGACCGAGAGTCTCAAGGGTTACAGTGGTGAACCGAAGGTTGATGGAGAATAGAAGGAGGATGGTTTAAAGAACCGAAAGTACCTCTGCTATATAAATATGACAAAGCAGAAAACTCTTAACTCATATGAGAAGAGTAAGGTAGCTCTTGACTTGAGTTAAATGTAGCAGCCCGATTGGGAAGATACGATAGGTATACATCAAATCATTAGGGCCTTACTATTAGTCATAGAGGCTTTGGTCAACATGCAACAGCATGCTTCTAAGGACCCTTAACTAGTTCGAATGAAAAATAATAAAAACAAAAAGAGAAAATATTTTTGGATTTTTGAAGTTTTGAAAATTTCTAAAAAATAATAAAAACATAAAGAGAAAATATTTTTGGATTTTTGAAGTTATGAAATTTTCTGAAAAATAATAAAAACAGAAAGAGAAAATTTAAAGAAGCATAAAACACCAAAAAGATATAGTTAAAAGTATAAACAAAATGTACAACCGAAACCTTATTTTAAAAGAATGAAGCGAAATAAGCCGAGCGATCGGTTCATTTCGGTTCCGTAAAATTTTAGAGCCGAAATAGACCGAGCGTTCGGTTCATTTCGGTTCCCAAAAATTATGGAACCGAGATAGACCGAGCGTTCGCTCTATTTTGCTTGTCTAATTTTTAGAGAGAGATTTGAGGATTCGATATCGACTCTACTTCCATCATACCTAGGCCTTGTAATATTTTATTGAAGCTCGCTTCAGGTAAGGCTTTAGTGAATCTACCAATTGATCAGAGGGCCGAACGAAATGCACTTACACGTTCCCATCTTCTACATGGTCCTTGATAAAATGATATCTCAGTGCTATATTATTTGTCTTTGAGTGTTCCACTGGATCGTGACATATTCTTATTGCACTTTCAGAGTGACAATAGGGAGGAATCTTCTTCATACTCAGCCCGTAATCTCTTAGCTGACTTTGAATCCATATTACTTGTGAAGTACAAGATGCAGCAGCTATATACTCAGCTTCGGCTGTTGAAAGTGACACACATGTTTGCTTCTTGGACTGCCAGCTAACAAGTTTACCGTCAAGGAACTGGCATCCTCCTGTAGTGCTCTTTCGGTCTATACCACATCCTCCACGATCAGCATCAGAAAAAGCTTGAATGAAGAATCCAGATCTAGCAGGGTACCAGAGACCGAGAGATGAGGTTCGCTTTAGGTAACGGAAAATATTTTTCACAACTACAATGTGAGGTTCTCTTGGATTAGCTTGAAACCTAGCACAATAAAAAACAGAAAACATTTTGTTCGGTCTACTAGCTGTTAGATACATAAGGGACCCTATCATTTGGAGATATAGTGTTATGTCAACAGCAGGTTTTTCCGGAGAAGGTGTTAACTTAGTTCCAAATGCCATAGGAACCTTCACTTTCGAATCTCCCATCATACCGAATTTCGCCAGCAAGTTCTTTGTATAAGCCTCCTGGTTGATAAAGATACCTTCTGGTCCCTGTCTAATATTCAAACCAAGGAAAAAGTTAATTGGACCCATTGCGCTCATTTCAAATTTAGTCTCCATCAACTTCCTGAATTCAACCGTTAAGCTAGGATTCGTGGAGTCAAAGATGATGTCATCGACATAAATCTGAACTATCATTAGATGTTCGCCTTCTTTCTTTCGGAAGAAGGTTGGGTCAACCAAACCTTGTTTAAATTTTGACATTTTCAAAAAGCGAGTTAAAGTTTCATACCATGCCCTTGGTGCTTTCTTTAAACCATATACAACTTTATCCAGCACATAACAATGATCAAGAAATCTCTCATTCACGAACCCAGGAGGTTGCTCAACATACACAGTTTCTACTAGTTCTCCATTTAGGAAAGCGCATTTCACATCCATTTGGAAGACTTCGAAGTTTTTATGAGCAAAATATGCCAGAAAGATTCTAACAGATTCCAACCTTGCTACAGGAGCGAAGGTTTCATCATAGTCTATTCCTTCGTCTTGGCAATATCCTTTTACTACCAACCAAGCCTTGTTTCTAATAACATTCCCATCTTTGTCTAATTTATTCCTGAAGACCCATTTCAAGCCAACCACTAAAGCCTCCTTTGGTGTGGGAATCAGCCTCCAAACTCGATTGCGTTCGAACTCATGGAGCTCATCTTGCATTGCTTGAACCCATTTAGAATGATCAAGTGCAACATTAACCGTTTTCGGCTCGACCTTGGAAATAAACGTACAAAATTCAAATTTAGAGAATAATGCAGTTTGTTTCGCTTTCAACTGAGAACGAGTAAGAACTTTCTTAGATGATTCTCCAATAATTTGAGCTTTGGGATGATCCTTGGTCCATTTTACTAAATAAGGATAATTTGGGTCATAGGCTGGATCCAACTCTGCGTTTACTTCCTCTTCAAGTTCTGATTGATCATCTTCGTCAGTTGCATTCTCTTTCTCCCCCTCGACTGGCGAAGTGTAACCTTTGTGAGAATCAGAGTTTTCATCCTCAGTGGGAGTCGGATTCTCCCCCTCGATTGGACTACTATTTGGTAGGTTTGGAACTGTATGTTCCCCCTCGCCTGGACCTTTATGAGTTGGGGACGGAATTGGATTCTCCCCGTCGAGATATATTTTGATTATCTTTGGTGTTGATGAACTCTCCCCATTGAACAA
The DNA here is from genome assembly GCF_051521515.1 of Lactuca serriola. Classification (NCBI taxonomy): domain Eukaryota; kingdom Viridiplantae; phylum Streptophyta; class Magnoliopsida; order Asterales; family Asteraceae; genus Lactuca; species Lactuca serriola. The sequence continues at coordinate 175,418,168 of NC_136416.1, read as the reverse complement.
TGAGCCACTGTTTGGAGAGTCAGTGGAGGGTTGACCACCTGTCGGTTTAGGAGGTTCAGTTGCTATTTCTTTGGCCGCTTCATCTATAATCCTTTTGAGATTGTTGATTTTGTTGTCTGCTGCTTTCGCTTCTGAGTGTACTACTTTCTCTGGTTCATCAAATAACCGAATGTACTCTTCAAACAAGTTGGATATGGGAACCGAGATTTGTCCTGATTCAGGAAAATTTTCCCCCAAGTCATTTTCGCTCCTTTGAACTTTCTTCATGTAATTATCATCAAAGGTTACATAATATGTTTTTTCAATTCTTTTGGAACGTTTGTTCAACACTCTGTATGCTTTTGATGTTAGTGAGTAACCCAGAAAGATTCCCTCATCAACTTTGACGTCAAACTTATTTCGGTTCTCTTTAGAATTGAAAATAAAGCAGCGTGAACTGAATATGTGGAAAAATTTGACATTGGGCTTTCGATTGTTTAAGATCTCATATGGAGTGATTGAGAATCTTTTGTTGAGCAAGGATCAATTCTGATTGTAGCACGCAGTTGCAACGGCATCAGCCCAGAAGTACAACGGAAGGGAAGCGAAGCTTAGCATGGTTCTGGCTGCCTCACATAAAGAACAGTTTCGTCTTTCAACAATCTCATTCTGTTGTGGTGTATAAGGGGCTGAAAAGTTGTGAGTTGTCCCCTTGTCATCCAGAAAGTCCTCAAATTCTTTATTTTTGAATTCCAGCCCATTTTCGCTACTGATATTCCTCACCGTCTTTCTCAGCTGTACTTCAACTTGCTTGATAAATACCTTCAACTTTGAAGTGGCATCTGATTTCTGTTTGAGAAAGAAAACCCAGGTGAAGCGTGAAAAATCATCTACAATGACAAGAATAAACTTACTACCACCGAAGCTTTCGATAGCCGAAGGTCCACATAAGTCAATGTGCATAAGTTCGAGAGCTTCAACTATCTTTGAATTGATTCGTGTAGGATGGCTCTTTCTGCTCTGTTTTCCCATTTCACACGTTGCACACAAATGTTCCTTATCAAACTTGAGAAGAGGAAGGCCTCAAACATGATCACCAAGCACCAACTTATTAATGTCTTTGAAGTTCGGGTGCAATAGGCGTCGATGCCATAACCAACTTTCATCAGTATTCGCCTTTGATAGGAGACATATTGCTGGTTTTCCTCGAATTGGGTTGAGATTTAAAGGATACATCTCTCCCTTGCGTTCAGACTTCAACAAAACCCTTTTAGATTGCTTCTCAATTATCTCAGAGCCCTCATCATCAAATGAAACCTTCAAACCTGTGCCCACAACTAATTGTGACACACTGATGAGATTATGCTGCAATCCTTCCACATACGCAACCTTTCGAATTGAGAAGTATCTGTTGGTTATCATCCCATATCCTTTGATTGTTCCATATGAGTTATTTCCATACTTCACAGATCCACCATCCTTAAGGAACCGAAACTCCCTCAACTATTCCTTCCTTCCTGTCATGTGACGCAAGCATCCACTGTCTATATACCATTCATCATCAAACTGCTCGTCACGTATCACCTGCAAATTTAAGAAGATTTAGGAACCCAAAGTTTCTTGGGTCCTTGTGAGTTTTTCACAGAAAAAGGAATTGTAGTAGAAATATCAACCAAATATGTTCGTTTTACTAGAGTGGATTGATCTTTTCTTTTGATGGTATACACCTTGATTTTAGTTTTATCTTCTTTTAAACTTTGGTGTATTAGTTAGTGTGTTGTTAAATGGTTTTGATGTTTTCTTTTGAATCCTAGGGTTAGTTGAGTTTTTCTTATTATGAATCTCAGAATTGAGCTTGCCCTTTCCTTTGATATTCTTTACTAAATTTGATTTGCTGGAAGAACCAAAACTGAACTTTCGGTTCTGAGAGCTGGTTTGGGGACCGAAACTTGACTTTTGGTTCTGAGAGCTGGTTTGGGGACCGAAACTTGACTTTCAGTTCTGAGATTTGGAATAATAGGAATTTGGGCTGAAATTTTCTTTTCCTTTCATTTTTTCTTTTCCTTTATCACTTGATTCTTCCTTTGGAGGAACACAGTTGGGATTTTGAGATTGCCAATGACGTTTTCGCTCATTCAGATTCTTCATATATCTCTGATTTCTTAAGCGTTTCTGTTCAGCTAACTCCTTTTGCGATTTGTGGATATTGAAGCTAGCCTCTGGCTTCTCCTTTTGAGTTTTGGTTGTCTTAGTTGGAACTCTCGGTTCTTTTATTGATTCTTCAGGGATTTCCTTGGTTCCACTTGTGCTTGGTTTGTCGAAACTCGAGGGTTTGTTGATGGGTTCAGCAACGTATCTTCCTTTAACCCTCCATGAAGTTTGCTCAGATAAGCCTACGGTTTCGTCTGTGTTGTCAATAGGAGCTGACCAAAAGTAATCGTCACATCCTTCAGCGTTGTCTTTGTCGACCAAGATTTTTAACTCTGTCGTTTGTTTTGCAGTGACACCCGTGACTGTATAGACCTGATTCGGCACTGTTTGAACCTTTTGATAGACCATAGCCTTTTCTTTGAGTTTCTGTGGCTTTTCTTTTGACAGGCGAGTGAATTCAACCGAATTTTCAGATATGAGAGGTTTCTCATTTTCGGTTTCACTCTTCATAAACTCAGAGCAATCGACTACGTCTTCCACTGAGATTTCGCTCATCTCACTTTCCTCATCAAATTCAGACGTATTATCTAAGTTCATTTTATTTTCTGAAATTAATTTGGCGTTTGACGTGTCAAAAGATCGAATAGTTTCAGACTCAATTTTTAACCTATCATTTTCATCCAAAAGATTTTTGAGCATACATTTATGTTCCTAAGAATCGATGAAGGTTTCTATCTTGTCCAGTCCAATTTTGTAAGACAATGATGTCTCTTCTGACGACACTATTGATTCACACTCAGCAATGACCTCATCCTCCTTAAATTCAAGGAAGGGTAAGATCATCTTATGAATCTTCTTCCCTATCTCACAACTTAAATGCAATTGAGCAATATTGGTATATAAGCGCTTAGCAATTAAACAAAAAACATTCCTTTGTTTTTAAAAACTATAAATTGTCTCTTTGCAAATAAATACTTTCATCCCTAGCTCTATTTAATTCTGCCTCCTTCAGCTCAATACATATCCTTCTCTCCTCACTTTTTGAAGACACCCTGTTGAGTTGGTCAGTTAGGTTAGAATTTTCTAAGCGAGTTTGCATGAGACTACCACTTAAGTTAGAAAATTTGAATTTTAATTCTTTTAATTCTTCTTCATAATCTGTTACTGGAACTTTAAGTGATTCAAGGATGGATTGTACCTTTTTGATCAACCGATCGTAGTCGTTGATCTTCTCACTCACAGGCTTGGTTGCAAAACACTTGTCCTCAGTCAGGTTCGGTTCCTCACTTGCACTTTCGGTTGATGAACCAGCTGTGACTATTAAACACCTTCCAGTCGCACCTACTTCCTTTGCCACATAAGCCCTTCCATGAGTGGGTTTTCGTACCTCTTCATCTTCAGAGTCGGTTGACCAAACTTCAACGCCACTAAACTCATCTTCGTCTACATTCTCCTGCACAATCAAGGAATTCATAGAACCGTTAGTCGCTTTCTTTTTCTTGATTTCTTCTAGCTTTCACATATAGTACGCCTCATCATCTTCACCATCTCTTTTCTCAGCCATTTTCCTTAGAATGTAATCTTTGGCAAAGTGATTCTTGCCGTGACAATAATTGCAGTCGAACCCAGATTCTCCCACAAGCTTGTTCTCCTTCTTGTCTTCATCCTTTTGAGAAGAATTTTTCGCTTCATCCTTCACCTTCTCAGATCTGTCACTTCCTTGCCAGTTTCGGTTTTTGTTGACAGGAAATTTTCTTCGTGCAAACTTCTTTGGATTGGTAACCATCAAAGCGTACTCCTCGCTTGTAAGGTTACATTCAGACATATCAGACTCTTGTTCTTCTTCTGCAATGCTTTTTCCTTTTAAGACAAGGGCCAGCGATCCCATACCTGAAGCTAACTTTGCTTCTTTGTGTTGGATTAGTGTCTAAGTCCATAACTATTTTGGTATGTACTTGCCTCGATGGTGCATGGTCCTTTCGGGTTGCCTTCACCAAAGCAACTTGATAGGATGAATTATGGAGAGAAAGGATTAATTATGATTTATTAATATATTATGAGAATAATATATTAAACGAGAAATCATAATGTTTAATTAATATTAGTCAAGAATTAATAAGAATTAAGTTTGTGGCTAAAAGACATTAATTAAACTTAAGGGACTAGAACTGTCAATTGTATGATAGTTGAATATTGAGCTAATAGACTCCATATTAGAGGGGTGGACGAATTCTATGGGGAAACCCATTAGAAATCGTCCTAGGCCTCTAAGGAGGGAGTCCATGGGTTGCTTAGGGCCTAAGCATCCAAATTAGGGTTTCCTTGTTAGATAACCCTAATAGCCTCACTATTTAAAGGACCCTTGAGACTCAAAAACATGGTGAACTAATTGATTAGGGTTTCCAGCCGTTTTTGGGTGTCTCCTCTCTCCTTATTCTTCATCCTCTTGCTCTTGGTGTTTGTGAGCCATTAGAGGAGTGACACTTGTGACTCTAAGCTTTCTAAAGTCATTACAAGGAGGATTTTGAGATTGTTATTACTACATAACAATCAAGTTAAGATCTAAAAACCCTTTCACATGTTAATATGATTAATTGTATGCTAGAACTAGGGTTAAAAGTCTTGGATGAATTGCATGTACAATAGAGAAACCTAGATCCAAGCATTAGGGTTTGCATGAGCACATAAGATGTTCTTATGGCTAAAAACCATCAGTGGTATCAGAGCCAGGTTGGTTTCTATTGTATTGATGCATATTTGATCGAAATCAGCACTGAAAATCGAAATTTTTTGCTTCTAAGTGTTTGACTCGCCGAGTCACTTGGTGAACTCGCCGAGTCAGCTGTACTCGACGAGTCCAGGTCCAGACTCGACGAGTCAAAGCGTCTGACAGCTCATATTTGCGATTTTCTTCCTGTTTTGGCTTTGGATGATTACCATAAACGTGTTTTTGTTATAAAATCCAAATTTTATCAATATTTGGTGATTATCCTTACCAAAATAGAAGATAATTGTCAAAATTTAGATAATCTTTTGTTTTATTAGATAAAAGTTGATTATTTGTGATTTAGATTTGAATTATCTTGTGAAAAAGTTTCAAAATTTCCCCTTTAGGTTTTATAGTTTAAATTTGAACTTAAAAGTTTTTTTTTTTGAAATTTAAATAGTTGAAACCCAAATGTTTTTGAAATGTTTCAAAACTTGCCCTCAAGTTTTTGGAATTTAAAAGTTGATTAAAAGTTTAATTTAGAAATGTTAAATTCTAAAACCCTAGTATTGTTTTGAAAAGTTCAAATCACACCCTTATGGTTTAATTAATTAAATAAAGTGTATAATTAAAAGAGGTTTAATAAATCCATAAAGTTTTGGTTCACAATTTAATTGAATTAAAAGTATAATTGTTAAATTTGACCACCTAGTATTTTAAAAGTGTAAAATACACCCTATACTATATATATATATATATAAGATTAAAAGTCTAACATTATATATATGTATGAGTAAAAGTCAGTCTTACCGTTAGTAGGCCTCATTCACGAAGCTGGTCTATAAGGGGTGTTTAAGGAAATTGCCTATAAAATGGCGATTGAATGGGTATCCACTCTTACCCACCACACTCTTGACTAGTGGAGGGTCATTAGCCGAACGGGTAGGATAGGACAGAAACCTTCCATTATAAGTATAATGAAGTACAAAAGTATCTAAATGTTTTACAAATTCCCAATCTTAGTTACTTTAGGCAAAAGTGAATTGATGCAATTCCATGAAATTACACTTTGTACCCTTGCAAAGACATTAGTGGAGCGTGTGTAGTTAATCGACACACTAAATGGTTCTAAGCAAAGGTAGCAAAGGGTGACTCAATGTTTGTCATAGTTCGGTGGAGCGTGTGTGGTTAACCGACACATCGAATATGTGACTGTAACATGTGGCGGCACCATGTAAGTTTGCATGGTTATTCACACCCTGTTTTGTGATCCTCGGCACCCCAGTCACAAATCGAGGGGCATATCGAGATTTAAACATGCCATTGAAAAGTTCAATGAATCTCAAAGGATCTAGGAGTTTTCAAAGCATTTAAAACTTAATCGGTTTTTCGTTTTTCATGGTGGAAAATTAGTGAATCGTCATTCACTTACCTTCAAATATTTTGCAACTAGATTACGGCATCCCTTTTCTAGGTTGTAGCGTATTGTGTTGGGTCCTAGCCTTAATATCTCATTTAGGTGATTTATTAAGGACTCAATCAATCAACTAACTTGAATTTGTTTTCTCCCATTTTGTAGATCTGAAAGTATGACAACTATGGTATTCCCAAATCCCATGGAACAAGCTTTCCACATGAAGATGATATTCCACGATTCGATCGAGGAACAAGAGATCATGCTTCACTTCCTCCACCTCCTCCAATTATTCTCCCTAACCCACAAGTTCGAAGGCTTGAAAAGTTCAAGCTCACTCAAGCCCTTTTGGCAAGTAAACACGAAGATAGAAAGTCGGTGTGTGCACACGTCATAGAGATGAAGTCACACATTGATAGGTTAAGAATGTTGGGATCCGTTGTCTGTGAGGAGCTGGTTGTTGACTGGGTTCTTCAGTCACTTCCTAACTCGTATAGTGAGTTCGTAAGAGAGTACTATATGATGAACCGCGACGTGACCCTTATAGATCTCACCTATATGCTTATTGCTGCTGAATCAACAATGGTTTGGCATAATGGAAAAGCAAAGTTGATTGGTGAATTTGCCTTCCAGACCTCTATGGATATAGGCAATGACAACGAAAGGCATGCCATGATCGAAAAGTTTGATCATAAGAGAAAGGCAATGTCTGAAGTAGTTCCATGTGCTGTTCCAAAAGAGTCAATTTGCTTTTATTGCCAATAGAAGGGGCATTGGAGACGAAGCTGCCCTATTTACCTAAGAGATCTAAGAGATGGGAGAGTCAAAACGTATGGCTCTACTTTAGGTAAAATCCATTAACTAACTTTTTTAACTTCCTATTCTAGATTCTTAATACATGATGTGATAAGATTACAATTGATGTTTTATTGGATCAAAGAAAAAGAGAGGAAGCTTAAGGGAAGAAGTGAGCGGAATCTAATCGTGAAGAAATGGATTTCGATCGCATTGCTTGAAGATTGGATTCTTGAGCTACTACTTAGAGTTAGAAAAGATTTCTAAGAAATATGTATTAACATAGTTTTTCAAGGAATTGCATTGTAAGGACAAATTTTTCCGCAATAAAATAAATTCTGATTTTATATTATTTATTTATCCTTGCAATGGCGTGTATGAAAAATTGATGTTTGAAAGTTTCTATTATTAGCAATAATGGATTTGATTCTTAATTATGTTATTTGTTGAAAATTCAAGAATATACCAAATAGGGAAAGTTTCTCATCGCCCAAGTTTCAATTGGATTGAAACTTGGAATCATACAACAAGTATTGCATGATGAATGAGAAATCTCATATTTGGAAATTAGACTAATTCGTTGACAAAGTGTCAAGTGAAGGACTAGAAGATCAAGTATACAAGGTTGTGTGTTGATCAAGTCCACCACAAGAGTGACAAAGATATTCGTCATGATTTACTAAAGGTTTAGTGGATATGATTATACTTATAAGATTAAGTGTAATTCCGAGTTGATTTGAAAGAGTTTAAATCAATAGCAGAACGAATAAGAAGAATCAAGTAGGCAGAAAGATAAACGTTTCTCTATTCTAAGAAGAAGGGAGAGTACCTTTATTATGTTTTATGATAGGTCTTAATGATTAAGAACCATATCTCAATTGATCCTCTAAGTGAGTCTTAGTGCAATTGTATGTCTGAGAAGAGGAATCAAGAATTGAAGAAATGGTTAAATCAAAGGGCCAATCATACTTCGCTCCAAAACAAGTCTTAGAGTTAAGATTGTGACAATTGAGTGACAAGTATTAGGAAGGTTTATAGCATTCATCAAATGTGGAAAGTTGTGATGTCTTGGATAAGACAAAGACCAACTAGAACCAATTTTATGAACTGTTTTGTTTTGATAAAAGCTACACTAACTCTTGAATATTTTTTTGTCAAGAAATGTTTATTGACAAGAGAATCTTATATGTCAAGGAGTCAGTGGGAGTCTTAATGGTCGTGAAAGGTTTCAAGAAAAAATCAAAATTAAACCTTATCGATCATCACTAGAACACGACTTGAGGTTTACGACCTATCGTGTTGACACTATCTCGTTTCTATGCCGTTCCAAGTGAATTAATTATGCATATGAGTTCTATGAGTTCTCATTTGAACGCATAAAAGGCAAGCACCTTGATCAATGGAAAGTACATTGATAGGAAATGGTGAGCTGCTTAACTACTTGGAAGACATGATGGGCACTCATGTTGCCATTAGGCAAGAAATCAATATTGAGAAGGTTCGGTCCATATGAGTTTGGATTTGTCGCAAACATTGGTTTTGACAAATTCGCATGGATAGGAACACATAAACCATTAAAATCTAAGTGTCATAAGATTCCCTCCTTCATGAAGATGACTGTGAGGAAATGCTTTCACTAAGAAAGATTTTAAGAAGATAGTGATTGTGAAAATTGGATTCTTGAATTCAATTATGGTTACGGTATCCCTTTCCATGATTCGATTTGTGAGATTTGGCAATTAGTCTGAATTGTTTAGACACACATATGAGCTATCTAAGGCAAAGGTGTATAAGCTTAGATAAAGGATTATCAAAACATTAAGTATTAAGAAATATGAACTTAAGAAATTCAATAGGTATTGTTTTTCTTGAAGTTAAGCTGTTTTCTGAATACATGTCAAAGCTAGTGGGAGCATAAGAGTTATGCTTATGTGATAATAATCATCATAGTGGGAGCATAAATGTTGTGCATGTATGATTATTATGGAAAGTATTGCAAGTTAGCAATATTAATTATAGAAAACAAGAGTTATACTTTGCAAAGTCATAAGGGTTGAAAAGTTGTTTTGCTATAATTAAGGGAGAGAATATTATGCTTCATTTCAAATCTAAAGGATTAGGTTGTGAGAATGTGACACATAAATTTATTATGGCAGAAGATTGATAAAGTATCAGATCCTTATGTAAGACATTATGCATCGTGTCCCATACGCTTCGGGTATAGGATCGATTGCAAATGCTATAATATTTAACCATTCTAAAATTTTCCAAATGTCCAGCGCATTTAGAGGGAAAAAGGACAAGAATTGGTTTTGACTAAGATAATTAAACAACTATCAAAGGATGATCCAAAGCTCGCTGAGGATTGGTCGCTTGTGAGTAGTTGGAAGTATGATATTGGATGGACCATATTGACATTATTATGAATAGATAAGATTCTATTAAGAATGAGTTGTCATATGGAAAATATAGAAATGTTTCCATATTGGGAGTTGGATATTGAGAGTCAATGTCTAGATTAGAAAATTTTATGCAAAAGGATGTTCAAAGGAATGTACTTTGAGTGAGAGACATCACGTCTATGGAATTGTATTGTAACAATCTCAAATAGAGGACTTTGTAATTTCATTGGCAATAGTCATTGTGACTTTTGTGCTATGACGTTACGAAAGGATCATTGCATAAAATGTTAGAATCTAACATATTCTATAAGTGGCAAGAATTTGATATTCTTTCACTTGTGAAAAGGATTAGGAGTTGCGAAATGAGTATGATTGGAAATGTGTTCATTTGATCTATTTCACAAAGTAAGAACCGTAGGTAAACATTGTGTGCATGCTAAGAGCATGGGACAAGTGTTGTAATAATTCAAGTAAGAAGTTGATTACCCGAAACAACAAATAATGAGTAATCGATATGGTGATAAATAAAAGGTGTTTTATTTATTCTCAAAGGTTTGAGGCCATATGAGATTAGTATTATTCTTGTATTTCACTCTGCATGTTTTGACTTCCTGAATAATTTAATTGGTTCAGAACAGTTAAATTATTCGAACGGGCCACAGTCGTTCGTATGTTGGAAGTAGGTACGAATGAAGACTGTCATGAATTGGTGTCTGGATTGTCTAAAGTGTATTAGACATAAGCAAATGTTTGCTGCAACGTTCATGAGTGCTTATGAATATGATTTGAGCATTGGATTGAACCCACGCTCACTTGGATCACTTCATGGATTTTATCAAGAGTGATTGGTGAGACGATAATATCTTATATTCTTAAGACCGAGATGTGTGAGTTGTATCTTGTGAGTCGGTTGCACGTTGATAATATGTAAACGCACTAGTAAATTGGTGTTATAAAGCATATTGTTGTGTGTGATTCGGTAAGTGAGTGCAAGCGAGCATTGAGTCAAAGTTTATCCGTTCCTTTTATCCAAAAGTAGGATAACAACGATATCTTTGGGCCCTTCGATGATTTAGTGATGGCACCTAAGCACTTGGCCAAGTCGGGACTAATTTGATGTGTTCAAATGTAGTCTGTTGGCAGTCGTCATAAATCGAAAATCGGGAAATAGTATAGAGAAAATGATTAGAATTCATGTCTTATATCTAGACGATATCTAGAATAGAGGAATATATGATCCCTTATCTAAAGGACACGTGTATCTGATAAGATCAGAGTTGACAGCGGCTTAGGAAAGCTACGATTGCAGATCAGGATCTGAAGTCATGCGCATAATAGTTATTAGACTTATCCAAGTGGGAGACTGTTGGATTAGTGTCTAAGTCCATAACTATTTTGGTATGTACTTGACATGATGATGCATGGTCCTTTTGGGTTGCCTTCACCAAAGCAACTTGATAGGATGAATTATGGAGAGAAAGGATTAATGATGATTTATTAATATATTATGAGAATAATATATTAAAAGAGAAATCATAATGTTTAATTAATATTAGTCAAGAATTAATAAGAATTAAGTTTGTGGCTAAAAGACATTAATTAAACTTAAGGGACTAGAACTGTCAATTGTATGATAGTTGAATATTGAGCTAATGGACTCCATATTAGAGGGGTGGACGAATTCTATGGGGAAACCCATTAGAAATCGTCCTAGGCCTCTAAGGAGGGAGTCCATGGGTTGCTTAGGGCCTAAGCATCCAAATTAGGGTTTCCTTGTTAGATAACCCTAATAGCCTCACTATTTAAAGGACCCTTGAGACTCAAAAACGTGGTGAACTAATTGATTAGGGTTTCTAGCTGTTTTTGGGTGTCTCCTCTCTCCTTATTCTTCATCCTCTTGCTCTTGGTGTTTGTGAGCCATTAGAGGAGTGACACTTGTGACTCTAAGCTTTCTAAAGTCATTACAAGGAGGATTTGAGATTGTTATTACTACATAACAATCAAGTTAAGATCTAAAAACCCTTTCACATGTTAATATGATTAATTGTATGCTAGAACTAGGGATAAAAGTCTTGGATGAATTGCATGTACAATAGAGAAACCTAGATCCAAGCATTAGGGTTTGCATGAGCACATAGGGTGTTCTTATGGCTAAAAACCATCACTTTGGTCACTACACTTTCATGGGACATAAGTATTCCCACAAGTTTCGCTAGTGAGTAAGATTTAAACTGTTCATGTGCTTTCACGGTTGAGATCACGACCACCCATTCTGGTCTGAGACCGTTCATGAAGGTCACCTTCTGCTCGATCAACTTTCTTTCTATTCCGTGCTTGATCATCTAACCTAGGAGATGATTGAACAGATCGAAAGTTTGTATGAGTTTTTCTTTTGGTTTCTGTTCAAAAACTCCAAATTTTGACAGCAACAAGGTTTGAATGGAGTGTTCTAGATCTTCATCGGTTGAATAAAGTTCTTTCAACCTATCCCAGATTTCTTTGGCCGTCGTGCATGAACCAACCAACCGAAAAGTGTCAGACTGCAAGGTGAATCTGATCATTCTCATTGCCTTCACATTACACAGCAACTTGTCTTTCTTGTCCTGTGGCATTTTCTCTACATCCGCCACCAGCTTGTTATATTCCTTTTGGGACTTAACTGTTGTGTTCGTTCCTGAGTGAAAAAATGGCCGAAGCATGATAGCTTCCCATATGAGATAGCCATTGTCTTCAGATTCAACCACGTAATCTTCAAAGTGATGCGCCCATACTTCATAGTCTTGAGTGTAAAGAAAGGGAATTCTGGTAGTGGATCAAATGTTGTTTGAGATGTTGATGGGATTTGTTTACGAATCTTCGTGAGACATGGTGAGCTGCTAGAATCAAACATGTAAACTTGAGATTAGAGTTTTATCAGAAACAAAGTTACCGTCAATACGAAGAAGACGACTTCTATTTATATGGTAAAAGCGGAAACCCTAAAGTATTCTGAATACAAAAGGAATGTGTATTGATCACACAGTCTCCAGCTCTGATACCAATTGATGAAACAGATTTTGATCAGGATTGTTAGATTCTATGCAGACAAACAATTAAGAACGTAATTATGAACACGAGAATGGCTTTGAATATGTCGTATGATTAATGCTTCAACACCTCAGAAGAGCTCGATTAAGAACTTAGGTTGTAGAGGTGTTTAGGGTTAAAAAATAATAAACGTAAAAACTCCGTACATTCTAATGCATACATGCATACATATTTATAGTATAACCCTACTAGATAATCACGGATGGACAGGCCTAATCCGGATACAAAATACAAGCCCATGACTCAACACAATTAAACTCAAGTAGAAGGTAGCGGTGAAGAACCGTTACCCACTCCTGAGGATTGATGACCTATTCGAACAACTACAGGGAGCGTCTTGATTTTCCAAGATAGACTTGCGGTCTGGCTACCATGAGATGAGGGTTAGAGATTAGGACATTTAGAGACTGCTTTCCGGACTCGCTATGGCCACTACAAGTTCGTGGTGATTCCCTTTGGGTTCACCAATGCTCTTGCCGCATTCATGGATCTCATGAACCGCGTATGCAAACCGATGTTGGACCGGTCTGTGATAGTTTTCATTGATGATATCTTAGTTTACTCCAAGACTCAGGAGCAACATGGGAAGCATCTATGAGAGGTGCTGGAGGCACTGAGGAAGGATAGACTTTATGCGAAGTTCTCCAAGTGTGACTTCTAGTTGCGGGAGGTGCAGTTTGTTGGGCACCTTGTCAACCAGAAGGGTATTTTGGTAGATTCGGCCAAGGTAGAGGTTGTGCTGCAGTGGGGGATTCCGAGGTCTCCATTTGAGATTCAGAGCTTCCTGGGTCTGGCAGGGTTATTACTAGAGATTTATCCAGGACTTCTCCAAGATAGCAGTTTCATTGACCCGACTGACCAAGAAGTCGGTGGTTTTTCATTGGGGACCTGAGCAACAGACAACCTTTGAGACGCTCAGGCAACGATTGTGTGACGCGCCGAGTCACACCTTACCGGAGGGGGTAGATGACTTCGTAGTCTACTGTGATGCTTCGATCACATGCATGGGAGCAGTGTTGATGCAACGAGGTCATGTGATAGCTTATGCTTCAAGGCAGCTGAAGCCTCACGAAGCTAACTATCCGACGCATGATTTAGAGCTGGGGGCGGTGGTTTTCGCCCTCAAGATTTGGCGACATTACCTCTATGGGGTCCGTTGTACCATTTACACGGACCACAAGAGTTTGATTACCTCATGGATCAGCCGAATCTGAACATGAGGCATCGTCGGTGGCTAGATGTGGTGAAAGATTATGATTGTGAGATCCTTTACCACCCGGGGAAGGCCAACGTTGTGGCCGACGTGCTTAGCCGTAAGGTAGCCCCGATCAGAGATATTTGTTTGATGATGACGGTAGTGACTCCACTGTTGGAGCAGATCCGAGAGGCGTAGGTCGAGGGCCTGAAGGAGGAGCGTCGAAAGTGCGAGCGGATCATAGGCCATGTGGCCTCTTTTGACTATGATAGCCGCAAACTATTGACCATGCATGGGAGGGTCTGGGTACCATACTGGGGCGAGGTATGACATATATTGATGGATGAGGGCCACAAGTCTAGGTTCTCCATCCATCCAGGGGCGACGAAGATGTACAGAGATCTTCGTCCTGACTACTGGTGGCCCTACATGAAGCGGGATGTTGCCTGGTACGTCGAGAGGTGCCTGACCTGCAGGAAGGTCAAGGCAGAGCACTAGAGGCCTCACAGCAAGACGCAGCCGTTGGACATCCCCATATGGAAATGGGAAGATATTACTATGGATTTCATCACCAAGCTTCCCAGGACCGCACAAGGAGTGGATTCGATATGGGTCATCGTGGATCGGTTGACCAAGAGTGCCCATTTCATATCGATCCAGGAGAGAATTTCGGCCGAGAAGCTAACCGACATCTATATTCGGGAGGCTGTGGCCCGACACGGAGTGCCAGTCTTCGTGATTTCTAATAAGGATGTGCGTTTACTTCCAAGTTCTGGAAGAAATTTCACGACGATCTGGGTACTCGTCTACACTTTAGCACTTCCTTCCACCCGCAGACGGATGGTCAGAGCGAGCGGACCATCCAGACATTGGAGGATATGCTGCGGGCGTATGTATTGGACTTTGGTGGTAGCCGGGATACCTACCTTCCATTGGCAGATTTTTCCTCTAATAATAGCTACCATACGAGTATTGACCGTCCTCCCTTCGAGATGTTGTATGGGAGGACGTGCAGGACCCCGATATGCTGGGGTTTAGTTTGGCAGAGGGTCATGAGGAGCACTGAAGTGGTGCTTAAGATGATGGAAATGATTCAGTATGTTCGGAGCAGGCTTCAGACTGCTCAGAGTCGGCAGAGAAGTTATACCGACAAGCACCATCTGGACCCGGAGTTTTAGGTCGGGGATATGGTCCTCCTGAAGGAGTCAACTTGGAAAGGTGTCATCCGATTTGGGAAGCGGGGAAAGTTAGGCCCCAGATACATTGGACCTTTCAGGGTTGTAGCCTGGGTGGGCAAGGTAGCGTATAGGCTGGACCTGCGAGCCAAACATAGCCAGATTTACAACACTTTTCGCGTCTCCCAGCTGTGGAAGTGCCTGGTAGACGATTCAGTAGTAGTGCCTTTAGAGGATATTCAGGTGGATGACAACCTGAACTACATCGAGCGGCCAGTAACTATCCTCGACAGGAAGTCAAAGAATATGAGGAACAAGAGGGTTGAGTTGGTGAAGGTGTAATGGCAGCACCACAAGGTCTCGGAATGGACTTGGGAGCCGGAAGACGAGATGAGGGAGCACCACCCCGAGCTTTTTCCGGATTCCGCAGCAGACTTTGTGGACGAAGTCTAAAGTAAGTGGGGGAGATTTGTAGCACCCGATTCCTAGTATATATTTTTCATTCAAATAATTGCATGTTTTGCACTGTGAGTCGATGAGTTGGAGGCCCTACTTGTCGAGTAGACTGGAATATGGTCGCAGGGTTTAAGTAACCTACTCGACGAGTAGGACTGCCTGGAGGAAACCATAATATTTAGGGTTTTCACCTTATTTAAACATCTTAACTGGTATGCTTTACAGCCTCCAACACCCTTAGACCACCCTCACGAAACCCTAATCGATTTTTGAGTAACCTTAAGCTTTTGGTGCCATTTTGTGTGTGTTAGAGGCTTGAGAAGGAAGAGTAGACTTGGAAGATCTAGAAAAGGCTAGTAGATCCAAAGGTTTTGTTTCCTTTCCACCTCATTCAAGGTAAAAACCTTCAAACTTGACTTCCCATTTGATAGATCTTCTTTAAGGCTTAGATCTTGTCATTTTTGGGGCATTTCTAAGGTACCTTCAAGTTTAGAGTGTAATGTAGAGTGCTAATGTGACATCCCTATTTTTCACAGCCAGAAAAGACCGGTTTTGTTTATGCTTTGTAAAAATCTGAGTACTTCTTTTCATAAAAATGTTGCAGAATTTGTTCCCAGAAAAACACGATAAATACGTTATCAAAACATTTTCGAAGAAACGTATTTTATTCATTTTAAAATGTGTGGGATGTCATCGTCAATACAGAAACATAAGCATAAATGGAACTTACATTTATTTACACTAGTGATCTACATCTCTTTAATCTCTCAGTGTAATGTGACTTCATATCAACACCTGTGATATAAATAAACTGAGTGGGTCAGGTTGGGAAACCTGGTGAGTACATAGGGTTTTCAACCCATAATAATATAATTATTATGTTTGAACAATCAAACAATCAACCCAATTACCCATCCCCATTATCTTCTTTAGTCTTAAGGATCTACCCTAAGAATCAACTATTCCTCGTTTATTTATTCCTAAGGATCATCCTAAGGAATCGGCACGAAATCCATCATTGCCAGGGTTTACTTAACGGGCAGTAACTCTATAGCTGCTAGGGTTTGCTTAACAGGCACAAAATCCATAGCTGCCAAGGCTATTTCGTTTATCGACAATATCCACTCGCAATACGTGTCAATGGGTTTTTAGAGTAGACCGGTGAACACATCGTTCACAACACCTATAGGTTGCGAGCCTGCTAGTGTTCCATTGGACTGTCTAGAATAGTCCGTGGTTGTCATCCGTACTCTGCTGAATGACGGGGCCATCATTTGGGAAAAAGGCTTCTCACATCGTCCACCTCTCACCCTCAACTCAGGGTCTATTTCACCTCTCAACTCATCATCCAACTCATACTCCATCTATTACATCTACCCATGTTTTTACCCCAACATTATCGTAGATATAAAATACATATACAGTTTAAATGATTTAAAACATGTATAAAATCGTTCATTCAGCATAGATAGCAATTATACAGATAATATTCACACATAGCACGTAGTTTATATAAAATACTTCATATCTATGTGTAAGATGAAAGTAACTATGTACTCACCTGATAAGGTGATGACTCGGTACTCGGACAACACTTCGTTACTGTTAAAACAATTTCCCTCGGACAAAACCTTGTATCATTACCACTAGAGTTTAGTCTAACGTTAACTGCGACTAATTAATAGTCTAGATATTATTACTATTATATAAGCGTTAAGAAACACTCTTATATAACTCATAATAATAGCCCAAATACTCATTATTAGTTCCTAATAACGTTACTATATTAAAACATAAGCTATACTAAAGATAGGGTAGACATAGCTCACTTACAACGGGTTTTTCTCAAAACCGAGCGCCGCTAGAGCAGCGTTACCGAGCCGAAAGGGTCTTCTTCTCGGAGCCGTTGGATGCTCTGGGGCTTCTGCCTCGTGCTAAGGAGGTTCCCTAGGCTTTTCGGGGGGTTTCGGAGCTTAGAGAGAGAGAGAGAGAGAGTATAGAGAGAGGAATGAAGGGTTAAGGTGTGAGGAATGAAGGAGGGGTGCGTCTCTATTTATAGGCTGAATTGGAGTCACTCACCTCATGATTTTTTAGTGTTCACCTCGTGAGCTTGCTTACGCTCCAAGGCAAAACCTGGTGCTCACACGTGGCATCGCACACAAAGGGTAAAACAACCGATTTTCAAAAATTCATAACTTTCACATACGAACTCCGTTTTCGACGTTCTTTATATCCACGCGTAGGTAAAAACAAGATCTACAACTTTCATTTAGATTCCATCGGCTAATTCTTGACCGATCTCAAATTTAACAGTAGGAGGAGTTTAGACTGCTAAATGACCGCGAAGAATTCGTAACTCCTTCATACAGAATCTGTTTTCGTCTATCTTTTTACTGTTGAGTTCCTATTAATGAGATCTTCAACTCTCATTTAGTTCATGTAAGCCAAAAACCGCTTGAACTAAAATTCGAGTTTCGGGCCGTGCACTGCTAAGCCGAATCTTAGAAAAATCATAACTTCCTCATACGAAGTCAGATTTGGGCGTTCTTTTTTTTTTTTTGTATGTTCTTGATTTAACATATACTACAACTTTGGTTTAGATAAATAAGGCTAAAAAGTCCTCCATTGTAAATTCACTATTCACGTGTCCCGGGGCCGTGCCGGTTTTGCCGTAAAACTTCGACGAGCCATAACTTCTTCGTTGTAACTCAGATTTCGGTGTTCTTTATATGTACGGAAACCTTGAGACATATTCTAAAACTTGGTTAATACTATTTATTATAAATAATCTTTTGCTGAAAAGTCGTTTTCTACACTTATTGCCTCTAAATCGACTAACCCGGATCTACGGGCGTTACAATTATCTCCCCCTTAGGATGATTACGTCCCAAAATCATCAACGAAACAGGGCTCACATGATGACTCCATACGTTATCTCTTCATCCTAAGTAATAATCGTAACTTTGATGTTTCTTCGAACGAGTAATTAACTCTAAGACTTCCTGACTGCAGGCGGTGCCAGATCTTGGACCCGCTCTCTATCTCATGTTAGACTTTTAGTCATGATCTTCATGTCACGATCTCGATATTTATTGGAGAATCCTTCTTTAACAAACTTGAGATAAGTTTCTTCCTTCGATTATCATAATAGACCGATGGTTCATGTTCTAATGACCTCTCATCGTATGATGCATTGCTTGGACTCAGGTCTTTTAGAGTTAAATTCCAGGACAAACTATACCTTCCTTCATGTTCTAATCAAGTCTTAAAAGGTAGCATTTCTAGCAACCATCGCGATACTTCTACTGATCGCTTTGATTAATCCTTTCGGCTTAAGTCGGGTGCTACATCGAACTCGGTTCTCTGAACCACGTAACATACTTATTGTAGTCGGACTCAATTCGATATGACTACTAGGTTCGAAATATCAATCATCTTCTTAGTCTTTACTGAAACAATGGTAACGACATATTTGAATAAAACGGTATCAATTATTAGCTTCTCGGTAACCTTGTGACTTTCCCTGATCCAAGCGTGAGTCCTGTGCTTCCGGTAGTATATGCATCTACTACCTTTCACAGCTACTCATACTTGTCCCAAGTATTGTCTTGCAGTCCCCAAGTCCTAAAATCACAAAATAATTTAACACATACGAGTGTGTCCAAATAATCGTAAAAATTTCCCTAGACTCTACTAGGACTTCTTCCATGCGTATCTTCAATCATCAATTCTGCTTCAACTTGGTTGGTGATGGAAAATCCAGATAATAGGAAAACTTTAGAAAATACACCAATCATTCTATCATCCCGCTAATCAAATGTGTACATTCAGATGTACCGTACTTCTCTAGACGTATTGCTATTTTATCAGACGTATTCTAAAGGCAAGTTACCTCTCTTATGATATCCTCCGATAGGTATCATTCACTATCGTAAGCCATCTCATTTCCTCTATTTTCTCAGTCTATCATGGTTCGCATCACTTCCTGAACTTCTGCCATTGCGATAGGTTCGGGTGTAGGCGCAACGACCGATGCATGACCCATCACATTCTTAGGCTCAGGTTGTCATCTTTCTCGGATATTTCCTAGTCTGTCTTGACCATGACGTTGTAACGCCCGTAGATCAGGGCTAGTCAATTTAGAGACGATAAGCGTCAAAAATGAATTTTTGATAAAAGATTATTTAGAATGAATAATCTTAACTAGGTTGTAGTATATGTTACAAGGATTTCGTACATATAAAGAACGTCGAAATCCGAGTTATAACGAAGAAGTTATGACCTGTCGAAGTTTCGCGACAGAACCGGCACGACACAGCGCGACGTAAAAAGTGAATTTACGTTAGAGCGATATTTAGCCTTAGCAATCTAAATGAAAGTCGTAGAATACGTTAAACCATGAGCGTGGATATAAAGAACGTCGAAAACGGAGTTCGTATGAGGAAGATATGAATTTTTGAAGTTTATTAAATATTTTCGAAATTAAATTTAAATATAAATTTTCGATATTATCCAAGGGGGGAGTCACCGGGCTTATCCAGGTTACGCCCCGCATAAATCGCAGATCCAGACCCTATAAAAGGGAGTCGAGTGCAGCCGATTCAATTGCTCATTCCTCTTCTTTCTCTCGCGTTTTTGCATCGTTTTTCGTGCAAGAATTATCCCGAAGCCCCGGTATCATTCCCGAGCCCCGAAGCAAGTCCCGAGGCCCCGAAGATCCCGAGAAGTGCGATTCCCGAGCCGAAGCTCTGCCCGCGTGAAGTTCGATTTTTGTAGAGATCTTCCAGATCTGCTGAGGATTACTACTTCTACAAGCCGTAGTGTTGTCCGATCATCTTCTGATCAGGTGAGTGTGTAGTTACTTTCTTCTAACACATAAATATTAAGTATTTCTATAAAATACGTGCTATATGTATAATATAAAGTTGTTTATATGTGTGGGTGTATCGTCCCTTTCATAAACACGGGTATAATACAAGTATTGTTTGAATGTATTAAGTATATGTTTGGGAGAGTGTGTGGTTACTTTCTTCTAACACATAAATATGAAGTATTTGTTATAAAATACGTGCTATGTGTTTATATATTGTTGTTTATTTGAGATGAGTATGGAATGAATGTTTTATATAGTTTTTAAATGAGTTAAACTGTATATGTATTTTATATCTACAAATATGTTGGGTAGAACATGGGTAGATGAGATAGCTGGTATGTGATAAAATGATGAGGTATGAAAGATGATTAAGAATGATATTGGTAGATGCACCAATTAAAGAATGTCATAAAACTAGCAGATGCGCTGGAGAATAATATCGGTAGATGCACCAAATAGTGAATGTCGTAATCCTGACAGATGCGCTTATAGGATAATGTCGACAGATGTGCCAAATAGAGATTGTCATAATAATAGCAGATGCGCTTATAGGATAATCTTGGCAGATGCGCTTATAAGATAATGTCGGCAGATGCGCCTAAAAGAGAATGTCATAAATCTGGCAGTCGCGCCTCACAGTGTATGACGTAATCCTGGCAGAGGCGCTTAAAGGATAATGTTGGCAGATGCGCCTTATGTAGCAATGGAAGTTTGTGCTAATTCCTTAGTTAAATCCTTAGGAATGAATGAATGACGGGTAGTTGAATTCCTAGGGTAAAATCCTAAGAAAGATAATAGGGATGAGTAATTGAGTTGATTGTTTGATGGTTGAATATAATAATTATATTATTGTGGGTTGAAAACCCTATATGCTCACCAGGCTCCCAAGCCTGACCCACTCAGTTTTTTTTGCATTACAGGTAATGGCCCAAGAGTATAAGTTGGTGGACTTGACGAGAGATTTTGGATTATAGGCCAGTAGTTATGAATAACTGTTGTAAGGTCTATTTTGTTATGTTTATGCTTTTGGTCGGTATTGAACATGACATCCCGAGATTTTGTTATATAATGAAAATACATTTCTTTAAAGAAATGCTTTGATAATTTTTATCATATTTTGTTTTGGGAACAAATTCCGCAACCGTTTTCTTTAAACGATCACTCTGATTTATAAAACAAAGCATAAACAAATCGGTTTTTTCTGGCCGTGAAAATGGGGATGTCACAGACGTTTTGTACACCCAAGCAGACGTTCGGTGTACCGAGGCGAGAATTTTAAGATAGGAAAAATTTTATTTACGATAGACGTATAGATTTCCTTGTCACGCCGAAAAGTTATATGTCAGTTCTAATACCGTAATCAAATGTTTAGAAATCTGAACACATAAAATTTCCAGATCCGGTCGGCAACAGACCATAGATCCGAACAAATAATAGCATATAAGGCATCATAAATCATTTAGCACATAAAACATTTTAGGCATCTTTCCTAAAATAAACTAGTGCTTGTGTCTAAAATATAGCAGACACTCATCTCACAATCATCGCTTAGCATTCTAAGTTTAAGTCTAGAAATTTCCTACAAATTCCTAGTTTGCTTAAACTAATGCTCTGATTTCACGGCCAGAAAAGACCGGTTTTGTTTATGCTTTGTAAAAATCAGAGTACTTTTCATAAAAATGTTGCAGAATTTGTTCCCAGAAAAACACGATAAATACGTTATCAAAACATTTTCGAAGAAACATATTTTATTCATTTTAAAACATTTGGGATGTCATCGTCAACACAGAAACATAAGCATAAACGGAACTTACATTTATTTAGACTAGTGATCTACATCTCTTTAATCTCTCAGTGTAATGTGGCTTCATATCAACACCTATGATATAAATAAACTAAGTGGGTCAGGTTGGGAAACCTGGTGAGTACATAGGGTTTTCAACCTACAATAATATAATTATTATGTATAAACAATCAAACAATCAACCCAATTACCCATCCCTATTATCTTCTTTATTCTTAAGGATCTACCCTAAGAATCAACTATTCCTCGTTTATTTATTCCTAAGGATCATTCTAAGGAATCGGTACGAAATCCATCGTTGCCAGGGTTTACTCAATGGGAACTAAATCTATAGCTGCCAGGGTTTGCTCAACAGACACTATATCCATAGCTGCCAAGGCTATTTCGTTTATCGACAATATCCACTCGCAATACGTGTCAATGGGTTTTTAGAGTACACCGGTGAACACATCGTTCACAACACCTATAGGTTGCGAGCCTGCTAGTGTTCCACTGGACTATCTAGAATAGTCCGTGGTTATCATCCATACTCTGCTGAATGATGAGGCCATCATTTGGGAAAAACGTTTCTCACATCGTCCACCTCTCACCCTCAACTCATGGTCTATTTCACCTCTCAACTCATCATCCAACTCATACTCCATCTATTACATCTACCCATGTTTTACCCCAACATTATCGTAGATATAAAATACATATACAGTTTAAATGATTTAAAACATGTATAAAATCGTTCATTCAGCATAGATAGCAATTATACAGATAATATTCACACATAGCACGTAGTTTATATAAAATACTTCATATATATGTGTAAGATGAAAGTAACTATGCACTCACCTGATAAGGTGATGACTCGGTACTCGGACAACACTTCGTTACTGTTAAAACAATTTCCCTCGGACAGAACCTTGTATCATTACCACTAGAGTTTAGTCTAACGTTAACCGCGACTAATTATTAGTCTAGATATTATTACTATTATATAAGCGTTAAGAAACACTCTTATATAACTCATAATAATAGCCCAAATACTCATTATTAGTTCCTAATAACGTTACTATATTAAAACATAAGCTATACTAAAGATAGGGTATGCATAGCTCACTTACAGCGGGTTTTTTCTCAAAACCGAGCGCCGCTGGAGCAGCGTTCCCAAGCCGAAAGGCTCTTCTTCTCAGAGCCGTTGGGCGCTCTGGGGCTTCCGCCTCGTGCTATGGAGGTTCCCTAGGCTTTTCAGGGGGTTTCGGGGCTTAGAGAGAGAGAGAGAGAATATAGAGAGAGGAATGAAGGGTTAAGGTGTGAGGAATGAAGGTGGGATGCGTCTCTATTTATAGGCTGAATTGGGGTCAATCACCTCGTGAGTTTTTAGTGTTCACCTCGTGAGCTTGCTTAGGCTCCAAGGCAAAACCTGGTGTTCACACGTGGCATCGCACATAGAGGGTAAAACAGCCGATTTTCAAAAATTCATAACTTTCACATACGAACTCCGTTTTTGACGTTCTTTATATCCACGCGTAGGTAAAAACAAGATCTACAACTTTCATTTAGACTCTATCGGCTAATTCTTCACCGATCTCAAATTTAACAGTAGGAGGAGTTTAGACTGCTAAATGACCGCGAAGAATTCGTAACTCCTTCATACGGAATCCGTTTTCGTCTATCTTTTTACCGTTGAGTTCCTATTAATGAGATCTTCAACTCTCATTTAGGTCGCGTAAGCCAAAAACCGCTTGAACTAAAATTCGAGTTTCGGGCCGTGCACTGCTAAGCCGAATCTTAGAAAAATCATAACTTCCTCATACGAAGTCAGATTTGGGCGTTCTTTTTTTTTGTATGTTCTCGGTTTAACATATACTACAACTTTGGTTTAGATCACTAAGGCTACAAAGTCCTCCATCGTAAATTCACTATTTATATTTTCTAGTGCCGTGCCGGTTTTGCCGTAAAACTTCGACGGGCCATAACTTCTTCGTTATAACTCATATTTCGACGTTCTTTATATGTACGGAAACCTTGAGACATTATACAACTTCATTAAGACTATTTATTATAAATAATATTTTGCCGAAAAGTCGTTTTCGGCACTTATTGCCTTTAAATTGACTAGCCCGGATCTATGAGCGTTACAGCTAACATCAGATCTGGAACCATTGAGGTTTCCCATGGTATAAAGGTGCCAACTTTATGTCCATATGAGACCCATGCACCATATATACCCCATTTTAGAGCCTTTTGAGCCAACAACCCCTTGTATGGACAACAAGTTTGTAGCTTTACGTATAAAATGGACCCTAGGAGGTCAGATCTATGATTTTGATGCGTTAAGACCTACTGAAATCGACCGTATAGCTTTGGAAAAAGAGGGACTCAGCGAGTCGTTCATGGGACTCGGGGAGTCGGGTCGTATTTCCCATCAAACCCTTTCTGTTAATGGACCAAGTGCTAAGGAAGAAGAACACTCAGTTGTCTGGGCTCATTAGGGTCCTGGAAATCATAGAACTCGGTGATTGTATGAACTAACTCGGCGAGTTCAAGGCAATGTCCCAACCCCATGAAGACGGACTCGATGAGTTCATGGTGAACTCGACGAGTCATAGACTAGACACGTTTATTCGGATGAAGATGAACTCGACGAGTCAGTTGAAGAAGGTGCCGATGTTTTGGTTGAAGAAGAACTCGTCGAGCTCTTGCTAGACTCAGCGAGTAGAATCAGGGGTTAAGCATTTTGTGGAAATGGGGACTCGACGAATTGGTGGACCAACTCGGCGAGTCGAGTCAACCGGATGTTGACTTTGACCAAAGTTGACTTTGACTTAGACTTGAGTTGACCTTTTTAATGGGTTATGAATATGAAATGGTAATCAAGAAAGGTTGTTGTGTAGGAATTAAGGAGTTGTGACGAGTTGATTTCCGTACCGAGGACAGAGCAGACACTACACGACATCGAGGTGAGTTACCTTCCAGTAGAAGTGGGTCTAAGGCACCAAGGCCGGCTCACTAGTAAGAATTATAGTTGAGATGATTGTCTTTGTGATGATTGTCTGGAATGTGTTATCTTTTATGATTATGTGCTAGCATGTTATGATGCTATGTGATATGTGATAAGATGGGTAGGATAGACCCTAGTACCGACCGAAAGGAACGAAAGGGTAGTTAGTGCCTAGTTATGTTAGATAACTTATGCTATGTGCTATTTTATTATGTGGTAGTAGTAGGGGTGAATAGTCTCTAGAGACCGATCGAGAGGACCGAAGGGGTAGGCCAACACCAAGATATGCTAAGCAAGGTTAACAGTCGAGATGACCGAAGGGGTAGGCCAGCACCCAGGTATGCTAGGCAAGGTTACCGGGCGAGAGGACCGAAGGGGTAGGCCAGGCACCCAAATATGCCTGACAGTATGTGTTATGTATTGTATGTGGTATGATGGGGGAACTCAGGGCTGGTCCTGACGGTGGGCGACCCGGGCGACCGCCTAGGGCCTACGACTCAAGGGGGCCCAAAAATTCTAGAATATATAGTGTATATATATTACTTTTATTTATCTATATATTTCTTTAGGGCCCAAAATTAGTCAAATGTCCAGTCCAAAATCGACCCAAGTCCCAAACAAATTAATAAAATGGGCCGCTAAGCCCTCTTGATCTTATGTCGTTGAAGTCTGAACGTGATTTTGATTTCCATGAATTATCAAATAGGAACTAGACCAAGGAAGGTAGCGGGGAATGTGGGAAATCGAGATTGGGACGCCAAGTAATTGAATCGACGCCTCACGCCCTTGATACTTAATCGTCTTGTCGATTTCTCTCACAAATCACAATCTTTAATCTCTAACGACTAATTTTCTCGACTCTAGATATATTTCATTGCAGGTTTCTCAATTCTCACTCCGTCTCTTACAGTCTCACACAGGCAGGCAGCCGACAACTCTCTGTTCAAATCTCGTTTCCGATTACGTTTCTCAATTCTCAAATCGCCGACACAGCCACACAAGGACAAGCCGACAAGGACACGAGTCACCACCAAGTAATTGACTAATCTTTCTAGTTTCTAAACTCTAATCGATTTCAGTTTCTCAAGTGATCAATTCTCATTCAGTCGGTATCATTAGATTCAATTAAAGAGGAATTTAATGATTAGGGAAGCAGAAGGTTGATGTTTGTTTCACTAATTTAGAAAAAAATTGTTTCTGCTTAGTCATTCAGTTTCAATTCTCAAGTCTCAGTTTTGTTTCTTTTGGATGCTTTAGCAATTTACTCGCATATACTATTCAATTGATGAACTTTTTGTTTAGAAACAAATGAAATTTCTTTCTTGAAGTTTAGGTGGTGTTTAAAGTTTAAGTGTTCGATCTTTTTTGTTTTACTTTTCGCTTAGTAACTAATGATAAAAGTTAACATATTGTTGGCATGTTGCTTACTTAATTAGTAAATACATTGTTTCATAACATAATAATATTGTCATAATTGATGCAATGTGTTCTACTGTTTTGGTAATTAGTGTCAATATTACGTTTTATTCTTTTACTTTTCCATATAATTTGTTGATAGTTCATCAATTGTTCATTGTTTGTGTTTTGCATTGGTTTTTTAGAGTTGTGTTTATAACTTGGTAACTGATAACATTGTAATATGATGTTTTTTGATATTAGAATTTTTGATAACATTGTAATATGATGTTTTTTGTTATTGATTTTTACAGCTTGCTTTGATATTAGGCTTCAACCGCTCAACATATTTCACAAAGAAATCAAAGAAATCATGTGTATTCTTTTCTTAAAGTAGTTTTTACTTTATTGTCATTTGTCATTCATAAAATGTTTTCTAAAAAAGCACTTATCCGATAGTGAAAAACGAAAAAAAAAACGAAAAGGTGTTGGGGCTTATTTACGAAAAGAGAAAGGGTCTATGGTAAAATTTTTAAAACCAATGAATTCTAATGAAGAAAATATTAATTTGAATGAACATGATACTAACTTAAATGAAAATGTTTCTAGTGTTAACGAAAAAAACATTAATTTAAATGAACATGATAATAATTTGAATAAAGAAAATATTAATTTGAGTGGACAAAATACAAACATAAATGAAAATGTTGCTAGCTTGAATGAGAAAATATTAATTTAAATGAACATGATACTAATATAAATGAAGAAAATATTAATTTAAATGAATCTATAAATATTTTTGACCCTAGAAATTGGGATTATCTTGATATTAAATCAAGAGATATTTTAATTGAAAAATGGCCAATAAGAGAAATAAATCTTGTGTTTCCTAAAGATAAATTTTCTAGACATTTTTCTTATGCATTTCATACTAGAAAGTTAAATAATGGTTTGTCACCCGATCAAAAATGGTTAGTATACTATAAAAGTTTTGTGACCATGTTTGTGTTTTTTTGATATTAATAGTGATTTTTGCGAATTTTATAACATTTTATTTCGAATTAATTTTTATTATATTTATAACTTTGGGGGCCCCATTTTTTATTTTTGCCCTGGGCCCATAATATCTTCGGATCGGCCCTGGGGGAACCCACTAAGCTTTATGCTTATAGTTTTCAGTTTTCTTTCAGGCACCTCCTCAGCGAAGGGGAAGGAGCCGACGCGGTAGCTTCACATCACACGCACACCAGATTCCCGCATTATGTGATTCGTGGGATTATACTCTGATTTTAGTACCATTTGATGATATGATTTTGAGACATGTTTATCGTGGTTTTATGGCTTGATATGATATTGACAATGTTTTTGGTAAACCATTTTATAAGTTAGTTAAAAACAAAAAAAAAAATTTTGCCTTGAAAATTGGGATGTCAGTGTGCGAGTTAAAAAAGTTAAGAGCTAATAATGCAAACTATCCTAAATCACATGGATCATTCGTACATATTAGTTATTACTATAAAATAATGATATAACAAGTTTAGGTTGAGAGAAAAGAAAAAAAAAGTAGAGTTTTATTATTATTATTATTTTTTAATCTATAAAATGATAATAATAAAATAGAGTGACTAAAGAGAAAATTTTACAAAAAATACGATGACTAATGGTAACTTAAACAAAACGTAATAACTAAAATAAAATAATTATAAAATTTTAATAGCTAATTATAATTTTATCTACCTCCATGTTATACAACAACTATCACCGTTTAAAATAACTAAAATGAAAAAAAAAAAAAAATTAAGTAATCTAAAGAAAGTATAATGATTAAGTTAAACTATTCAGAAAAATTCAAAGACTAAAAAGACCGTATACCTTAAAATAAACAATATAATAGAAATAGATTATTATATTTCATGATTTTGTTTGCTTGAACTATAAAAACGAAATGAAAATTTTACATTAGTCCGATATCTATATTACGTATTGAAATTTTATGCAAGTATATGCATAAAATTGTCTTTATAGGTAAATATTTCCCTCGCCACATGGCTACATATTCATTGTCATTTTGACAAAGAATGAATAATCATAGCACACCCACTTCATTATTGAACAAATAAGGCCATCCTTGATGACTTGTATTCATTAAAGAAAATTGCAAAACCTATTTTTTAGTTCATATAGCTATTTTAAAGAATTCCAGTCTAGGAGGCTGCTATCATATATTCACCAAACCTAACCTAAACCCAAAAGGGTTGACCAACTAGGCAGAAAGTTCGACAAGCTTTTTTCAAATTTTCACCATAGACTAAAATATTCCTGCTATAATATCGTCCATGTCACATTAGGGGATTTCTTCCGTAAACGACACTAGAAAATTGTTTTAAAATCACCAATACATTCATAAGTGCTTTTTATTTATTTAATTTTAATGACCAACCAATTGCTAATGTATTATTTTTAATAATTCACTTATGTGTTGTTATGTACGTATACAAGTTCATAAAAAGTATGAATAGATAGATGTATTATAATATCCGCACCTTTATTGTTATGATCTCATGGTATGAGTCATGTTAATTTGATTTATCATGGTGTTGGACTTAAACGTTATGTATTTAGGGGGTATTTGATAAAACTAAACTATTTAGTGTTGATTTCGATCTCTTAATGATTAAGATAATATAGGTTTCTTGAACTGTTCTAGAATAGTGGTGGATACAAGGGTTCACTGGGTCACGACCACTACTCGATTTCACATTATAAGTGTAAAAAATTATAAAAAAAATGTATTATTTTTTATTTATTTGTATTAATGTGCAACCACTAAAAAAATGTGTACAACTACTAATATATGTTTGAGTGATTTTTTTTTTGGTAACAATACTGTTATAAATTCTTGTATCCGTCCCTAATCCAAAGCGTTTTGAGGCTTTTTATTCGTCTAGAAGTTGTATTAAAAGCTCTGAATTCAGAAATGATATCTAAATGGTTACATTAAGAGTTTATCAAACAACACTTTAGTTTTTCAAAGATTGTACAATATTATTACCATGAAAAGAGAGAAACATAACCTAACCCAACCCTTAAAGTTTTTCTACTCAACGTTGTATTTTTGGGGAAAAAAAGACCAGAGGGAGACATATACGCAAGTGTTTTTATCTAATATAGAAAGAAGATTTGATAAAAGAAAGTCAAAGAAAAAAAGACTTTTCTTATTTAATCTCGCCTTTTATAAATTTGAGATCAATTATTGTTTTTAGTTTTTCCATATATATAAGGTTATTAATTAAATATTATATATCCAAAAACAACCATCATTGAAAAAACTTTAGAAATAACTCTTAGATTTTGAGTTCAAAAGTTTAGGCTGGAAGAATAATAAACATATCCAAGTTGTGAATACGAGGGCATGTGAATGAATAAAATACAAACAAATTCCCACCAAATCTCGCTGACATAGTCAGACCCACTTTCATTTACTATATACCCTTTAATAGACTACAATCATCCTACATTAACTTCCATTCTCACCTCCATCCAATCAATAAAAAAAACACAGTTAATCACAGCAAAAAGAAAGATGGGGTGGACATGGAAAGAAGAAGACTTAGATCTAGTCCTGGTGCCATTTGGATTTTTCATCATGTGCGTCTATCATCTCTTCCTTCTCTACAGATACCTCAAGCATCCTGAAACCACCGCAATCGGCTACGAGAATCATAACAAGAAAGCTTGGGTCGAAAAAATGCTTCTGGTATATACGAACCTTTAAACTTTAAACTTTAAACCTTAAACCTCTGATATCTAAGGATAAATCATCTTCTCTTTGTATTCTCAATCTGGGTTCTTGTTTTTGTAACAAAATCTAACTCTAGATTTTCTTGAATTGATGCAGTTTGAAGCCAAAGACAGAGGGTTTTGTGTGTCTGTTCTTAGCGGTCATTTATCCGCGTCAACTTCCCTATCATCAATCTCTCTAGTTCTATGCTCTCTTATCGGAGCTTTACTCGGAAACTCAACGAATAACTTTACGAGCAATTTTATCTTAGGGGATACAAGTGAATCCACCAACGCCATCAAATATATCGCTATTCTATCTTGCTTCTTACTGGCGTTTGCATGTTTTGTACAAACTACGAGGCACTTTGTTCATGGGTGTTTCCTCATAAGTATCCCTACTGGTGATGTTCCTGTTGAGTGCATCCAGAAGGCTGTTTTGAGAGGAAGCAATTTCTGGGCTCTTGGATTGCGAGCACTCTACTTTGCGACCACTTTGTTGCTATGGATTTTTGGTCCGATTCCTATGTTTGTTGGTTCAGTAGTTACTGTGATCATTTTGCATTGTTTGGATATTAATAAAGATCCCATGATTCAGTACGGATCAAACCGAAGTGGTAATGATGGTGGTGGTCACCTTCTCAGGAAGATTGGCCATGAATTAACTTCTGTAGTTGAGGCATTTGAACACAACGGAAGGCCGCAAAGAAACTGAACAAATCCTCTCGAAATATGAAGATTTTGAAGAAATGTTAACCCTGTTTGTACTTCTAAGTTCTAACCCCATCTTTTATGTTCCATAGGTCAATATTAGTCTTTTTATTTTTATATGTTTCAAAGCCATCTTTCACGTCTAGGAGACCTGATTCCCTTTTCTAATTGTTTTCAATGGATAATGTCCATTATTTTGTAATAAATTAAAGAAAGGCTGTATGTATTGCACATGTAGACATCTAATAATGGTATTAAACTGGATGTGGATGTATCTCAATTTGGAATCGATTCAAAGTAGTTATCTTAACCCACAATCCAGGTTCAGATGCTAGCTATCGTAAAAAAGTCTTTATATTTTGGCTTAATTGAAAAAAAAATCATTTCTTTTCCGACACACAATTTATTGAAACCGGTAAACATTTGTAAAATAACACTTATAACCGGTTAGTGTCGGGTTTAAAAGTTAAATTGCAAATAAATGATTTTTTTGTTAATAAGGTTATAGTTTAAGGATTTTTTTTCATTTTTTTATTTTATTTTATATGTACTAAATTTATTTGAAAAAAACTTATATTTATTTATTAAAAAACATAAATAATGATAATTTTTTTTAATTAAAAAACACAATAATGATAATTTATATATTATTTTTGGAGTTTTTTGTGATTTTTTTTAATAAATATCATTAATACATTCATAAAGATTAGAGATGTTTACAGGACCAAATGGTTGCGGAAATAACTGTCTCTACCTCGAAATTAGTAGTTGTCCCTGCCCCTTGAATCCCCCATTTATATATCCCCCGATCCCATCCTGAATACATTCATCACCATCGAACCCGCTCTTGTTCCCACGTTTTATAGGCTTAAAAATTGATTTTTTTTTTGCTAAAATCACAACAAATAAATAATTATAAATTCAAAGAAAAGAATCTATAAAGTTTTTGAAGATTTCCAGCAACCCGTGTTCATCTTTTGAAAAATACTGAGAAATACAATTTATAAACAAACATGATATCCAATCAAACAAGTGTTGGTCAAAGTTGTCTACAAATAGAACATATATTTGAACTATTTTGCTTCTTTGAAATACTTAGCCCTATCTAAGTAACTTCACATACCTGAAACTGAGTAAGATTATTCTCGTACTTGCGTTTTAACCTGAAAAACACTAAAAACACACACATATGTACTACAACTTCATCATATTTATACACATAAATAAAGATTTGATAAGAACACAAACAACAAAAATACGAACAAAAACAAATCTAAGAAATATTTTACATCTGATAAAGATATATAAGAGCCGATTTTCTTTTGAAAAACATATGTAAGAATGATTTTTCAATTGAGAAAGCGATTTTGGAACCGAAAATCCTTTTTCATAGATGATCTGAAACCAATTTCTCTTTCCTCGTGTACTGTTTGTGTTGCTCCCTATTTCCTTCGTTTTTTTGAGATCGGAAACAATGTACCCATCAAAAATTGACAATCAGTGAAATGGAACAAAGATTTACATTATTGAAAACTTCATAGATGAAAACAAAAGATAAATTACCGGAAAGTCGGTCCTGGTCTTCGTAATTGTCACTTCGTCGGCAGGTTGACCTACTCACCGTTAGATTTGTAGAAGGGGGATGTGAGTGAAGTTGAGGCCTGAGAAGTCAAAGTCTGTCGTCGTTGAAGCTAGGGCCTGAAAACATGATTCGATGAAGGTCTTAGTCAGTGAAGACCAACCAAAGTGCATTGGCAGGCAGACGGCGTGTCGACAGTTGGAAGCTGAAGACAAGAAACGCATAGCCAAACTCTAAAAGGATGGAGTCTTGGAGTCATTTGAACTTAGGCCCGATACACATGAAAATCTTGTTTGCTTGGAAAGATGACCAAGTCACACGTCACTGGTACTTGTGAAAGGGGTGAGGGTTTATTGGATCTCATACATACGGATGTATGTGGCCCTTTTAGATCCACCACAAGGGATGCGAACCGCTTCTATGTGACTTTTACTGATGATTATAGAAAATATGGGTATATCTACTTAATTAAGCATAAGTTAGAAACCTTTGAAAAGTTCAAAGGGTTTAAGCAAGAAGTGGAGAATCAGCTGGGCAGGAAGATAAAGATGCTCCGATCTGATAGAGGTGGTGAGTATCTAGTATCGAGTTCCACGACTATCTTAAGGAATGTGGAATTGTTTTGCAATTGATGCAGCCTAGGACACCGTTGTTGAATGGTATGACTGAGAGGTGCAATTGAACCTTGTTGGACATTTTTCGTTCCATGATGAGTCGAGCTTCGTTACCTTTCTCATTCTGGGGGTATGCCTTAGAGACTGCAACCCATATTCTTAATCGAGTGCCAGCTAAGAAGGTTGCCAAAACACCTCACGAGATGTGGACATGGAAGTTTCCCTCGTTGGCACATATCAAGGTTTAGGTTTGTGAAGCTTTCGTAAGACGAGAGACTCACGACAAAATCGAACCTCATAGTGAGCGATGTACTTTCATCGGCTACCCGCAGAAGTCCTTTGGATATCTATTCTATAGACCGAGTGACAATGTTGTCTTCGTTGCGACGAGAGGGGTTTTCCGAGAGAGAGAACTCATATGCCAAGAGGACAATGGGAAACAAATTGATATTGAAGAGCTTCAAGAATCAAGAGATGAAGGAGCCTCTAACACTGGCACTCAACCCGAGGAGGAAACTCTTGTTGAACCGATTGACGAGTCCTTACCTCTTAGATGTTCCAGTAGAGTTAGTGTTCCACCCGTATTATATGGCTTCCATATAACTGTTGAGGGTGATACGATTATTAGTAATAGTACGCTAATAAATTTGGATGAACCTAACAACTACAAGGAAGCCATGGCAGGCCCGGAGTCTGCAAAATGGAAAGAGGCTATGGACAGTGAGATTCAGTCCATGTATGAGAATCAAGTTTGGGACTTGGTTGACAATGTAACAGGTCGTAAGACGGTCGGGTGCAAATGGATATTCAAGAAAAAGACCGACATGGATGGGAAAGTACACACATATAAGGCATGATTGGTTGCGAAGGGCTTTACTCAAACTCCTAGAGTTGACTATGATGAGACCTTCTCACCAGTAGAGAAGATTAAATCTATAAGGTTTATGCTAGACATAGCTGCGTTTCATGATTATGAAATATGGCAGATGGATGTCAAAACCACTTTCCTAAATGGGAAGTTGGTTGAAGATGTATACATGAGTCAGCCAGAGGGTTTTGTCGATGTGAAGCACCCTAATAGAGTGTGTAAGCTTGAGAAATCCATCCACGGATTAAAAGAAGCGTTTCGCAGATGAAATCTTTTTTTCGATGAGAAAGTCAAAGAGTTTGGTTTTCGAAAAGTGAGGATGAGTCATGTGTATATGTCAAAGCCAGTGGGAGTATATTTAGCTTTCTCGTTTTGTATGTGGATGACATACTGCTCATAGGAAACGACATCCCAACCTTACAGGAAGTCAAATCTTGGCTTGGGAAGTACTTCGCTATGAAGGACCTCGGGGAAGCTGCTTCTATTCTAGGGATAAGGGTATTGAGAAATAGGAGTAAAAGACTAATAGGACTTAGTCAAAGTACTTACTTGGATAAATTGTTGAAACGGTTTAGCATGGAGAATTCCGAGAAGTGGGAGGTACCAATCCAAAGCAATACCAAACTGAGTAAGACTTAGAGTCCGAGTACCGATGCTGAGATAGAAGAATTGGCTCAAGTACCTTATGCTTCCGCCGTTGGCTCGATCATGTATGCGATGATGTGTACTCACCTTGTTGTCGCTTTCACTTTAAGCATGGTTAGTCGATATCAAGGGAACCCTGGTAGCGCTTACTAGATTGCGGTAAAGAACATTCTTAAGTACCTGCAGAGGACTATGGACTGGGTTCTTATCCTCGGTGGGAGTGATGAATTGGGAGTGCGATGGTATAGTGACGTCAGTTTTCAGACCGACCAAGACAATTTCCGCTCTTAGTCGAGCTGGGTGTTTACTGATAGTTTCATTTTATTTACTTCTTTTTATAGTTTATTTTAGCATATTTCATCCATAATCTAGTTAATTTTCATGCATATTTTCCTTTTTGTTATTTTATGACTATTTCGGGCACTTTCTAGTTTCGTGAGCTTTATTGCAGATTTCATGGAGACTAGTGGAGCGGGAATGTTCGGGACGTATGGAAAGCGATGGGAATTGGTGGAAAACAAGGATCTTAGGCTTGATGGGTGGTGGAGATGATGCATGAAGCGAGCTTGATGATTATTTGAAGGCTTGGAGAGAAATAAACATTTAAATTTGCAAGATGCGGGAGTATATTCAAGCATGCATAGATTATTAATCGGGCGAGTTTACGAGCTATGAATCATTTGGAGAAGCCAAATTGGGCTTAAATTGAAGAAAAATGGGCTAGGAACTGATTGGGCTCGCACTGGGCCAAGTGGGCTAAGCTATGGAGGCCCAAAACCTCAAAGATGCTACATTCAGGGACCACCCGCGCAACCCACCCGCGCAACAGCACGCGGGTCGCGTAACCTCCTGCAGGGGCAATTTCGGAAATCCATTTGGAAGGCTATTTGAGGAAGGTTGGTGCCCATCTTTTGGAGACCCTTGGACATCCGATTTTTAGAGATTCTCTCTGGAGTTTTGAAGACTTTGAAAGGCTAAGAACACTTGAAGAACATCATATTTTTACCTCTTGATTCTTGCTTAATGTTTGGTAAAATTTTCTCTAACTTTGTTTCTTTGAGTTTAGCCATGCTTGGCTAAACTAATCTTGGTTGACTTTTGGTTAATCCTTTGAACTTTTGTTGAATGTTGAAGAATCCATGAACATGTTCTTAAATCTTTATGGGAATGTTTTGTGTTTTAACATCTTATCACTACTTGTATGTTTTAGTTCATGAGTTTAAATGTGTTTGTGGTGATTAGTTGGCTAATTTCTTGATTAAGTAAAGGATCCTCAAATTAGCAAGCAACAAATGATTTTTGTGTTGTTTTTGCTTCACACAATTATAAAAACATTTCCTCCAACATGGTGGTGAAAGCATTTGACCCCTCTTGGATTTGGTGACTTTTTGGTTCTTAATGTTAGTTGACTTTTACTAATTACATGCTATTTGGAATTAGTGACTTTGACTAAGGAAATTGTTATGAGCTTCTCTAGCCATTTCAACAATTAAGAAAAGTCTAGGTAATCTCAAGCTCCTTGGATTACTATAACCAAATTATGGATTTAAATCGAAGTATTGCACCATTGGATTCTAATGATATGTTCATCAAAAGTCAAAGTGAGGAAACTTTAAGTCAACCATCTCTCCCTTATTGATTTTACACCAAACCCTTATTTTTGTTGAAATTGTCTATTTAAATCATAGTTAATTCTAGTTTGTTTCAAGTTTCTCAAAACACCAAAACCCCCCATTTTATTTTTATTGTCATTTTACAAGTATTTTTACAAAGAGATTTTTCATAGAGTTATAAATTGAACCAATCTCCGTGGATTCGATCCCTTTACCACTATACACTATTTTAGTGTGTAATATTTAGGGTTATTATTTGTGTTGGCCTCGACAACCACCATTTACCCTAAATGGAGGAGCAGTAACCTGGAAAAATTCCAAGCTGGAGACCGTAGTTGATTCATCGTGCGAATCAGAGTACATAGCAGCGAGTGAAGCATCGAAGGAGGCAATATGGCTAAAGAACTTCATTGGAGACGTTGGGGTTGTACTTGCCATAAAGGAGCCTTAGGAAAATTTCTGTGATAACGAGGGTGTGGTCGCCTTAACCAAGGAACCGAGGGATCATGACAGATCTAGGCACATCGACAGAAACATATTCATCAGACATCGAGTAGAGGAGGGACTCCTCATAGTGAAGAGGGTATAGTCAGAGGAGAACCGAATAGATCCCCTTACGAAGGGATTGAGTAGGGTTAAGCACTTGCAACACGATAAGAGTATTGGGCTGAAGGACGATATTAGTTTTAGTGATTAGATAGCTGTTTGGAAACTTGTAATAGATAAAATGTAACTGACATTTGATGATTAAATAAATGAGTTTTATTTATAAGTAAAGTTACTGTCTTGTGTCAATTGTTCACAATTGTTTCATTTTTGCATGTTTTGACTTCCAGAATAACATGGCTATTCAAACTATCCATAGTCGATCATACTTTGGAAGTAGTTATTGAGGTAAGACTGTCATGAATTGGCTTGTATATTGACTAAGCGTTTAGACATATCAAAATTTTGCTGCAACGTTCATGAGT
This sequence comes from Lactuca serriola, assembly GCF_051521515.1. Taxonomy (NCBI): domain Eukaryota; kingdom Viridiplantae; phylum Streptophyta; class Magnoliopsida; order Asterales; family Asteraceae; genus Lactuca; species Lactuca serriola. Next base: position 175,380,962 of record NC_136416.1, on the reverse strand, counting down.
GCTCTTGAAATAAGATTTGAGTATTAGATTAAACCCGCGCTCACATGAATCACTTCATGGAATTCATCATGAGTGATTGTGAGACAATAAGATCATATAGTCTTTAAACCGAGATATATGAGTTGTTGTTTACGAGTTGGTTATGTATTGATAATGCATAAATGCATCAGTAACTTGATGTTATAAAACACATTGTTGTGTATGATTTGACGAGTAAATAGCACAAGCATATATGTCAAAGTCTATATGTTCATTTTATCATAGGAGGATTAAAAGCGATATCTTGGACCTCTCAATGATTTTTTGTTGAATTATGTGTCGGGCCCGGTCAGGACTGAGTCGGTGTGTTTAATTAACTTCTATGTTGAACAGATCAGAAATCGGGAAACAAACTGCTGGACAATAAGTATGACTATGTTCCATGTATTTGTCCGCATGATATCTTAAGAATGGAGGACTACATGATCCCTTATGTATAAGACGTGTCAGAGTTCGACAACGGCTTTTGAGAGCTACGATTGCTAATCGGATTTTGATGTCGTACTTGCATTTATAGTTTCTAGACTTATCTAAGTGGGAGACTATTGGATTAGGTGTCTAAGCCCATAACTAAAATTGGTACGTACTTGACCCGATAGTAGCATGGTCCTTTTGGGTTGCCTTCACCATAGCAACTTGACTGGATGAATTATGGAGAAAGAGGTTAGTTGTGATTTATTAATATATTATAAGAAAAATATATTAATTGCGAAATCATATTATTTAATTAATATTGGTCAAGAATTAATTTGGAATTAATTTAGTGATCAAAAGAGATTAATTAAATTAAGGGGACTGATATTGTAATTATAAGATAACTGCAAGATGGGCTCTGGACTCCTAAAAGAAGGAGGTGGACGAAATTTATCTTCAAGCCCACATAGAAATTGTCCATAGGGGCCTTCTGGAAGGATCATGTGGACTGCTTAAGACCTAAGCAACCAGATTAGGGTTTTGACAGAAACCCTAGCAAATCGTCTATATAAGGAACCCTTGGGACTCTAGAATTCGGCCACTTGAACCCTAGAAAAGTACCAGCCGAAATTGTGATCCCTAGCCTCTCTCTTATATTCCTCCAACTTGCTCTTGATGTTTGTGATCTATTAGTGGCATCACATTTGAGGTGCTAAGTTCTCAAACGTTGAAGATCAAGCGAGCTACAAAGAAAGGTAATCACCTAACCTTGTATTAGGTGTTAATTTCAAAAATAGCATGCTAGGTTAGGGTTATAGCTTTGGATAATTATTATTGCATCTATTACTATAGAAAACCTAGATCTGACTTTTTAGGGTTGCATGTGCACCATAGGAATGATGTAGTACTCAAAACCTATCATATATAAGATAATCAGGTGGGCAGGCTTTGGTGCTTTAGACCCAAAAGCATAGTGAGAAAACTCACCTCACAAACCAACAAGAAATACAACAGCTCCTCGAAGATCAAGATTGACACCACGAGTCACCTATAAGACAAAAGGAAACTAAATGTCAACCTAAAGTCTAGACCATAAGTTGACCAAAAAGTCAACTAAGTCAAAAAGTCAACCCCCACAGTTAACGGTTAAGTAAAAAGCCCAAACACTCATTTCAGCGAATCGGCACATTGTGGCCTCCCATTGGCCACGTCGTGGCAGCGTAAGGAAAAAATAGTCGGGATCTCCCCAATTACCACGTCGTGCCAGCCTAAAGGCCACATCGTGGGAATTTAGGAACAGGACAACTTAATGAATTAAGTTGTTTTCTTCCAGATCCAAGTGCTCCAAAGCTCAGATCTAATCCTTCATAAGGCCATGATGGATAAAGTTTCCAAAATTATCCATTAAGACATCCCAATAAGTCAAGATCTCAAATCCTAAGTCCTTAATGGCAACTAAATACATAAATCCACCCATTAAGCACTTAATTACCAAATGCCACTTCTCCAAAGCTTCCAGAAGGGTTTGCTACATCTAAAGGGCCATAAAAATCATACCTTTATGGACATGCATGCCCAATGCATGTCCCTTCCATATTAGGTCAAAAACATGGAAAAGTATGAACTTAAAGCTTGTGCATGGGACCAATACTCCAAAGATTTCTAGATATGGAACATATAATAATAAAATGGCCATAAGGATCCATATCGTTGCCAAATTTATGGCATCGAACCTTCTAAACTTCCACAACATGAAGACTAAGGGACAAAAGGCTTAAATCTAGAAAAAATTAACATAAATATTGGATCTTAGACACTTACAAAGGTTCATAGAATAGATAAGAGAAGAATGTTGAGGCTTTCTTGCTGAATCCACACTCTAGAGCACCTTCTTTTTCTTCCTCAAAATACCAAGAGCGCCAAAATGGACCAAGATTCAGCAAAAGAGGCATGGGTTAGGTTTCTGATTTTAGAGATTGATGGAGGCTGATTAATATAAGATGTTAGAGAGTAATGGACCAAGAGTCTGCAAACCCCAACCCTCACTTTCCTTTAAATATGGCTCAAACCCAAAAATTTAGGGTTTTAGACATCAGATGATCGCCATGTCGTGGCTAGAACAATACCACGTCATGGGAACCAAAACAAGACACACATTTAATATAATTTGGCCATGTCGTAGTGGTGTCTCCACCACGTTGCTCAAATTCTGGATGTTATAATCCCCCCACTTGAATAAGACTTCGTCCTCGAAGTCCGCTGTCACAAACATGTATGTGTAGTACTCGCGGATTTCCGCCTCAACCTCCCATGTGCACTCGGAACCCTTACATTCCTGCCATTGTACCTTGACTAGAGGTACTACCTTGTTAAGTAAGGTCTTGGTGTTCCTGTCCAAAATCGGCATCGACCTCTCAACATAATTCAGGCGCTCATTGACCAGGATATTATAAATTGGAACCACAACTATATCACCCACTAAGCACTTCCAAAGCTGAGAAATATGGAAAATGTTATGAATCTGGCTAAGCTTCTTAGGCAGATCCAACCGGTAGGCCACCTTGCCTACTCTAGCCACTACTAGGAAAGGCGCAATGAATCGGGGGCCCAACTTGCCCCATTCCCTGAAGTGTATAACACCCTTCCATGGTGATACATTTAGTAATAACATCTCCCCAACCTAAAATTCCAACTCGGACCAATGCTTATCCACGTAAGTCTTTTGTCTACTCTGAGCTGTCTGCAATCTTGGTCCAACCTGTTGTATGAGCTCTATCGTCTTGAGCACTATATATGTGCTCCCCTTGACCCACTGACCAACCTCCCCCAACAAATCAGGGTCCGACACTTCATCCCATAGAGAAGCTAAAAGGGAGGCATACCAATACTGCCATGATAAATGTTGTTGTATGAAAACTATACTAATAGTAAGTAGGAGTCCTAACTCCCACCAAAATCAATGATGCAAGCCCTCAACATATCCTCAAGTGTCTAGATGTTATTCTCACTCTGCCTATCTGTGTGAGGATGGTATGTAGTGCTAAAATGTAGTCTCGTACCCAACTCCTCATGAAATCTCTTCCATAACCTTGAAGTAAAGAGTACGTGTCAACCTGATACAATCGAAGTAGGCACTCCATGCCTAGCAACTACCTCTCGAACATAGATATCTGCCAATTTCTTGGCAGAGGGGCTCTCATGAATGGACAAAAATGTGCACTCTTGTCCAGTCGATCAACAATTAACAACATCTAATCTCTTAGTTGTCTGTGGTAGCTTCGTAATGAAATCCATGGTGATATGTTCCCATTTCCACACTAGGACCTCCAAAGGCTATAACTTTCCATGAGAGCGCTGATGTTCTTCCTTGACCTTTCGACAAGTCAAGTACCTCTCAATGTACTAAGCGATGTCTCTCTTCATGCATGACCACCAATATCTATGCCTCAAGTTTTGATACATATTGGTTAAGCCCAAATGAATGGATAATTTTGACTTGTAAGCCTCCTCCATCAAGACCTGACAAACCCTACCTGAATATGGCACCCAAACTCTGCTATGTAGGATCAATAATCCCTGACTTTCAATGTCAAAAGACCACCTACTCATTCTTCATATTATATTACTTGATGGCCTCTGACTAAGAGTCCCTAATCATCTCCAAAATTAGGGTCGCAACTGTCATTCTCATAGATAAATCCATAATCGAAGCACTAACCACCTTGCGACTCAACACATCAGCCACTACATTGGCCTTCCCTGGGTACCGGGTCTCACAATCATTGTCCTTCATAACATCAAGCCATCTCCTTTGTCTTATGTTTAAATTTCGTTGGTCCATAAGATATTTCAGACTACTTTGATCCATGTAGATAGTGCAATGGACCCCATGAAGGTAATGTCACCAAATCTTGAGGGAGAAAACCACCACCCCAACTCTAGATCACAAGCAGGGTATTTAGCCTAGTGAGGTTTCAACTATATGGATGCATAAGCAATCACTCTACCCCGTTGCATCAATATCACCCTTAATCCTATAATAGAAGCATCACAATAAACCATAAAATCCTCCACACCCTCTAGATGGGTAAATATTGGATACCCTTCTTTGTCATGCGTGTGATAGGAACCACTATCTTGGATAAACCTCCTATAGTATTCTTCAAACCCAAGAAAACTCGAAATCTCGGATGTGGACTTTGGGAGCTCCCACTGCATCATTTCCTTAATTTTGGTCAGATCGACAAATATCATGTTCTCATTGACGAGGTGCCCCAGAAACTGAACCTCTCGCAGCCAAAACTCACATTTGGAGTATTTAGAATAAAGTATCTCCTACCTCAGAACCCTAAGAAGCTCTCGAAAATGCTCCACATGTTGTTATTTGGTATTTGAAAAGACCAAAAGATCTCTAATGAACATAATAAATGATCGGTCGAGCATAGGACAACACACCTGGTTCATCAGATCCATGAACGTTGTCGGTGCATAGGTGAGCCCAAATGGCATCACCATGAACTCCTAATGACCATAAAAAGTTCACAAGGTCGTCTTTTCAATGTCCTATTCTCTGAACCACATATGATGGTAACCTGATCTCAAATATATCTTGGAGAACCAAGATGCACCCTAAAGCTGATCAAAGAGGTCATCAATTGTCAGGAGTGGGTATCGGTTCTTCACTATCAACTTGTTCAACTTTCGGTAATCGATACGTATGTGATGCAGACCATCTTTCTTCTTCATAAATAATATCAGTGCTCCCCACGCCGAACTACTCAGGCAAATGAGCTACTTGCCCAACAGATCCTAAAGCTGAGAGGACAACTCCTGCATTGTAGGTGTGCAAGGCGCTACGACACCTTAGTTATTGGGCCTACACTTGGAACCAAATCGACTTGAAACTCGACTTTCATCACAGGAGGCACACCAAGTAGATACTTCGGGAAGACATCAGGAAACTCCCTAACCACTAGCATATCGGAAACTGACTAGACCTTGGTTTCCTTACAGGAGACCAAAAGATCTCGTGTATCAACCAAATATGCAAGATAACATGAGCACCAATGTTAGAGGTATTGTCTAGCCCTTGTGGCCTAACAAAACATTGAACCAACCTTGGTACCCTTGCCATAAATGGTGAGCTCTCCCCCGCTTGAGGTACGAACCACAACATGATGCCCCTCACAATCGATCTGCTCAACCAAGCCATCATTACTATCACACACACATCCCCGATATGGATGGGAATCGGGTCAATCGGGTACAACACCCCGAATATCTCCAAAATATAATGACAAAAAATATTCAAAGTAGAAACCTTGTGTTCGCTAGTGATGGAAACTCACAACAGACACTCTAAATCCCCAAGGGTCATATCAAATCCCCTACTAAAATACCGAGACACAAAAGACTGGCTCGCACTAGAGTCAAAAAGCACGAGAGTAAGCAACGAATTCATTAACAAGTTACGTTCACAGAAAAAAAAATTACAAGCATGCAAAAAAATATAATCATATAGAAAAATAAAGGAATACATTTTGGATTAGGTATCTAAGACCTTTAGTATATATGGTATGCACTTAAGCCGATTGTAGCATGGTCCTTTTGGATTGCCTTCGCCAAAGCAACTTGACTGGATAAATAATGGAGAAAGAGGATATATGTGAGTTATTAATATATTATGTGAATAATATATTAAAAGAGAAATCATATTATTTAATTAACATTGGTCAAGAATTAATTTAGAATTAATTTTGTGGTCAAAAGAGGTTAATTGAATTAAGGGGGCTGATATTGTAATTATGTGATAATTGCAATAATGGGCTGAGGACATCTTGGGTAAGAGGTCGATGAAATCTTATGGGAACCCATAAGGATTTCGTCCAAGGCTAGGTTTCTGGAAGGTTCCTATGGGCTGATTAAGGCTTAAGCATCCAGATTAGGAATTTGACTGGAACCCTAATCCCTCACCTATATAAAGACCCCTTGGCATCACATTTTCGGCTAGAAGAAACCCTAGAAGGATCCCAAGAGCCGAAATCGTCCCTCTTTCTCTCTCTAGCATCCTCCAATTTCTTGTGGTGTTTGTGATTGATTGGAGGTATTGCATTTGTGATACTAAGCTGTCAAAGCAAGGATCTTCAAGCTTCAATTGAAAGGTAACATTCATACCTGTTATTTATGTTGATTTCGATTTTGGTATGCTAGATTTAGAGTTTACAAGATTTGGATGATTATTGCATGTACAATTAGAAAAACCTAGATCCAAAGCTTTAGGGTTTGCATGTGCACCATAAGATTGATTTAATGCTCAAAACCCATCAGCGGTATCAGAGCCTAGGTCGTTTTTCTATTGTATTATGTATAGCTAAATTGTTTAAAGCTGAAAAAGTCAAAAAAAACTGCTTCTGCCTGATGAACACGACGAGTCAGGGCTACTCGACGAGTCCAGTCTGTGACTCGGTGAGTCGGCTCGTCTGTTAGCAGATTTTTCAGGATTTTGACTAGAATAGGGTTAGGATAATTACCATGAACATTTTCAATTGATAAAATCCTATTTTTTCAATATGGTATTGATTATCCTCATCCAATTAGAAGATAATTGTTAAATAATAAGATAATTGCTTGTTTATATGATAAAATAAATTATTTGTATTATTTAATATGAATTATCTTGCACTAAATGAATTAGTTCAAATTTAGATAATCACAAATTATTTAATTAATTAAGTTAATTGAAATTTGATCTAGAAGGTTTTGAAAAGTTTCAAAACTTGCCTTCAAGTTTTGGAATTTAAATTTTTGATTAATAGTTTAATTTTGAAATATTTAAACTCTAAACCCTTGAATTTTACAAGTTTAAAATTCAACACTAATACTATTAAAATATTAAGATATTAATAATTATATATATATATATATATATATATATATATATATATATATATATATATATATATATATATGTATAAGATAAGCTAGTCTTACCGTTAGTAGGCCTCATTCATGAAGCTGGTCTATAAGGGGTGTTTAGGGAAGCGGCCTGTAAAATGACCGCCATTAGGTATCCACTCTTACCCACCGCACTCTTGACTAGTGGAGGGTCGTTATCCCGACGGGTAGGATAGAGCAACTAATTCCTCATTAATAAGTATAATGATTTATAAAGTAACTAAATGTTTTTATAAATTCCCAATCTTAGTTACTTTAGGAAAAATGTGAAAATGATGCTATTCCATGAAATTACACTTTGCACCTTGCCAAGTCGTTAGTGGAGCGTGCGTGGATAACCGGCAAGATAATTTGGGATTAGCAAGAGTGGCAAAGGGTAACTCGATGTTTATCATAGATCAATGGAGTGTGTGTGGTTAACCGACACATGGATTCGGTGGTAAATGACATCGAGAGTACCAAGTACATTTGCATGGTTACTCACACCTTGTTTGCAATCCTCGGTATCCCAGTCACAAACTTGAAGGGCATATCGAGATTTAAACATGCCATTGAAAAGTTCAATGAATCTCAAAAGAATCTAGGAATTTCAATTCATTTAAAACTTAATTGTCTTTTTCGTTTTTCATGGTGGAAATTGGTAAATCGTCATTTACCTACCTTCAAATTATTTGCAATTAGATTACGGCATTCCTCTTCTAAATTTTAAATAATTGTGTTGGGCCCTAGCCATAATTTTTCATTTGGGTGTCCAATTGGGGATCCTTATCTAATCTAAACTTTGTCTCTTTTCTTTTTCAGATGTCTACTCCAAACAACAAGGCTTCTGGCTCAACCCTTTTTGGCTCATTCTCACTCATGAACTTGTGTGGGAGGGTGATATTTGATGGGTCCAATTTTAACAATTAGATCCACAACATCCGCATGGTCACCCACTACGAGGACAAAGAGTATGTTCTCGACAAGGAGCTGAAGGAGATTTACACAAACACTGCTACTCCCGAGGAAAATGTTGCGTATGAAACTCATGAGAGAGATGCTACGAAGGTTCATTGCATCATGCTCGCAACAATGACTGTTGAACTCCAAAACTCCTACGAGGACTACTACTCATTCAAGATGCACCAATATTTGATGGAAAGGTACCATCAAAGTGTTAGGAAGGAAAGGTACGAGATCATCGCCTTGATGATCACCACCAAAATGAAGGATGGAGAGTCCATCACGACCCACTTGCAGAAAATGCAGAGATATGTGGACCGCTTGCTGAATTTGAATGTCAACTTCGACGAGGAGCTGTCCATAGATATCATTCTACACTCCTTGCTGTAACAACTCGAAATTTCTATCTTGTACAACCATTCACTTCAATCAAAGTCATACTTGTTTCTGCTAACTTTTAGCACTGTTTAGAGTCTGTTTGAGTATTCTGAGGCTAGTGCATCAAAGGAATCAATATTTGGAAGTGTCAGTGTAAGTTCTAGACTATCTAGCAAACCGTAAACCTCCTCAAAAGGAGTTTACGGTCAAGACTTTAGAGCTTACGGTCATGGTGACTGTAAACTCCCTCTATATAAATAATTCATGATCATTTTGATCATTTCTTTCCTTTCCAAGCCAAAAATCTCGAAAACTCTCTCAAGTATCGTCCAACTTCTCTCTTATATCTTCAAGATTGTAAGTATTTCTTCTCTTGATTGGTGGATATCCTTCTATATCTAGTGATTATACACGATTTCATCCATGAAATCTCTTCATTTTGATAGATCTTCAAGTGTTCTTCATTTCACCAAGAACACACACTAGTGTTCTTGGATCCTAATCACCCTTACAAGCTTCTAATAAGTAAGTACACTACCCTTAGCCTGTTATATACTTGAATCACTTGTTAAACACCAGAAAACATCAAGAACCTCAAGAACAAAATGTGTTTACGGTCTAGTGCATCTTTAAAGACTGTAAACCCCTATAAAGGGTGTTCTTATAGCCTTTACCATTCCTAAGGCTAAGCATGGTCCCTAGAATCTGATGCCTTTGATTGAAGCCCTTGAAAACCTTCATTTATGAAAGATTTGATGAGTTTATGGTTGCATCTCCTTAGACCGTGAACTCCATGACCGTAAGGTCATTGGACCGTGAACTCCATGACCATATGGTCATTAGACCGTGAACACTTGGACTGTGAACTCCCTAGGTCATGCCATTTGGACCGTAAACTCTATAGGGTGGCCATATACCCTAGTTATGCAATCTAATGTGATTGTATCCCTTCAATCTAAGAGTTTCTTGGTTTATTAGGGGTGTTATCCCTTATAATTAGTGGTTTATTCACTAATCAAATACACATACATGCCATTATATGTTTATTAGGATCTTTGTGTGCTCAAGGTTTCACCTGAAACTCTACATCCTATTTCCAAAATACTTCCGTATCACTCACTACAGGTGAGTTCATACCCCTTAACTTATATTTTAAATGATTTTAAATGCTTTTATGCGGGGGGGGGGGGGGGATACAACATGTGATTTATAACTTTGTTTCAAACAAAGGATTTCATATACTTCAAACTGTGTTTCAAACAAAGGATTTCTTATACTTTAAACTATCTTATCAAACAAACTCTTTTAAATCGTTTTATAAATTAACATCAAGTCATCAATATTTATTATTAAACTCTTCAAATTTTTTACAAAACTTCTTTTTAAACTTAGATATTGTCAAATGCATGTCTATATATGTATAGTTATATAAGTAATATTTAAAGGACTTAGGACCGATAACTCGCTTCATTTCCTTTTCCTTGTTTGGATGTGGCCTGAGAGTATCAGTTATTTGTCCGAATGTCGTTTAAATATTAGTTATATATAATGTATACATATGTAAATATAAAAGTTCTATCAATCAGTTAAATACCTTTGGGTAGCAAAGGTATGCCTTCATTCATTCAAACTACAGAAATTACTAGTAAGCTATAATAGGTATAGTTTAGGAGAATACTATCATATACAAATACTATAACAGATAATACTATAACAGAGAATACTAGACAGAGAATACTATAACAGAGAATACTATAACAGAGAATACTAGACAAAGAATACTATAACAGAGAATACTAGACAGAGAATACTATAATAGAGAATACTATAACAGAGAATACTAGATAGAGAATATTGTAACAGAGAATACTAGACAAAGAATACTATACAAAGGATACTATACATAGAATACTATTACTATAACAAGTATACTATATCAAGATTCAGAGATAACATAATGTGAGATACTACTTCATGACACATCAACCATTTCGTTATGTCACGTTTTGTAACCAGAATCTCCTGGAGGGAGAGTGTGAGTTAGCGTATAGATTTATACTGGGTTGCCTATCCTATACCTTTGCTGTTAGCTACAGTGGGACTTGCAAGTCTACGGGTGCCAAAAGTACTATGATTGTTGAACAAAAGTACTACGATTGTTGAACATCACAAACAGGCTTGGGGATGTATGGTAAGTTCTGGGAATGCCATAGCCTGATCAACTATGTTGGTCTGAGAAGTGATTAGCATATGCCCGAGAATGGTTGTGATGTGGCAACAAGTCTAAAAACTTACCAACACTACTACAATGAGAACATTAGAACAGAACACAAACTTAAAATACTATAGGAGTAATTTGTGTTACTATAATTACTTATTTGAGAACTAAAAAGGTCTTTACTAGTAAGTCAATAGTTGCTAAGTGGATACACTAAGGTTATATGGGACTAAGGTATCATAGACTTAGAATTTGTGATCTTTGTTTTACTTCCTGTTCGTTGTTTGGTTGTGGATTTGGAGTTAGGGTTACTTATTCGAAGGTCTATCATGTTTTGATTTCATATAAATGGTATGCACTATGAAAGTATTGAAGTAACTGGTAAGGATCATCTTATAATTATCTTAAGTAGTACGTCTATTTATATATGATTCTTATACCCCTTTTCTCGCGTAGATATCATGGCTGGATTCCATCCTCCTGGTGACCCGTACTTCCCAAATCAAGGCAATGCTGGATGGCTTGATGAAGAGCCAGAAGATGATCAACCAATCCCTTTGGATGATCACCTCACAGTAGGCTTTTCAGATGGTTCTGACTCCGAGCCAGATGACAACAACCTACCCCAAGAGGTTCAAGTCTCAAATCACAACCTCTGACCAGCATTTCAAGGTCCCACACCCTTGTGGGCGACAAACTTGAACTGTTAGAGTGATGAACACGGTCAAACATTACCCTACAACGGAGACAGAAGCTTTTACAATCTCAGCGAAAGAGGCTCAGCTGATCGAGTCCTGCCCATTATGGTCTGCATGATTGCTCGGAAAGATGAGCAAGGTCGAGCAACCATCGACCGAGTCTTGGAAGTTGACGCCAATTCAGGCGTTAACACGGTGCACATTCGCCAACTCGAAGAAGCTATGGAAAGGACTAAGAGAACCAATGAGGCTCTGCAACAACAACTAGCTGCATCCCGATCTGAAGTCATAGAACTTCAAGTATGCCAGAGAACTCATGAACGACATCTTCAAGACGTGGTACGTCAACTGGCAGATCTGAGGGTTCGCCCGAGGAATACCCGTCGCCGGTATAAGATGTTTGACTTATCTCTTTCTTTAGTTTTAAGGAGTAGCCTTTCGTATCGGTGCTCTATGAAGCACTTTTCTATAAAATATTACTGTCTTTCAAGTACTTTAACTAGGCATCTAAGCTGTCAAAATTTTACTACTTCTAATATGATGTAAGACCTACTTTTAGGTCAATTTTTCCCCAAACTTGTTACATCCTTAATATCAATGATATTAGCAGCCAAGTAATCTTTTCTAGAAATCTTTGTTCAAATACTTTCATTCTTATAATTCTGGAACTCTATGGAACTCATACTCTTATCTAGTTGTTGAACTATGGTGATTTAGTTCATGGAACTCATTCATTAATTTAACTGTTGGATTCTTATCATTATTCTCATCTTTTAAACTTATAGTTGAAAGATGCCTCCTCGTAAGTCAGCAAGGCGAGATCCTCCGATAACTTCAACTCAACCACCTTCACCACCTCCTCTACAATTCGATATGGCAGCTCTTAATGCTGCGGTAGCTGCGGTTGTTACTACAGCCATGGCATAATACCACAAAAACCAGGGTACTAGCGGAGGTGGATCAGTCGTCCATTCCACACAAGGTGATGTCACTGTGCACTCGTGAGAGTGCTCTTATAAAGACTTCACAAACTGTAAACCCCGAGTCTTCAATGGGGTCGGTGGAATCATTGCTCTGCCACAATGGTTCGAAAAGATGGAATCGATCTTTAAGATATGTTCCTGTACTGAAGGAAGCAAAGTCAAATTTGTTGCATGCACCTTTAGTGATAGAGCCATGATGTGGTGGAATAGCCATGTCAAGTCACTAACCTTAATAGTGGCAAATGCAATCAGATGGGAAGCTCTTAAAAGGATTATGATAGAAGAATACTGCCCGAGGGGCGAGGTTCAAAAACTAGAACAAGAACTCTGGAGCCTGACCATGAAGGGCTCCAACATAGTGGCATACACTGTCGGATTTAGCGATCTGGTGGCACTATGTCCCAATATGGTTCCCAACGAGGGGAAAAAGATTGAGAGGTACATTTGGGGGCTGTTGCCTCCATTTCAGGGGAATATCTTAGCTTCAAACCCCATTACTTTCGATAGTGCCAAGCGATTGGCACAAAGACTCATTGATCACAGAGTCCCTACCCCGACAACGACAACAACCCTGGCTATCACAGAACCCTCCAAAGCCGTTGAAAACAAGCAAAAGTTTTGGGATAACAAAAAGGGAAAATCGGCGTAGAAGTCTGCCAAGAAGTAGAAGGTTGTGGCTGTTCATGCCGCGATTGTACCTGCTGCTACTGCGCCGAGGAAGCAGTATATTGGAAATCTGCCTAAGTGCAACAAATGCTCTTTCCATCATAATGGTGCCTGCCGGGAAATGTAGTGCGCTAACTGCAACAGGAAAGGGCACACTGCCTGTTTCTGCAAGGCTCTGGCGAGGCCAATTTGTTGGAATAATGTCTAAGGCTACAACTATATTTGGCAAGTATTTGACCCGGTTGGGCATGGTCCTTTTGGGTTTCCTTCACCATAGCAACTTGACAGGATGATTTATAATGAGAGAAGGAATATTATTAATATATTATAGGAATAATATAAGGAATAATAATATTATTATTTGATTAATATAAGTCATAAATTAATTAGGAATTAATTTGGTGACTTAAAGAGATTAATTAAATAAAGGGGTATAAATTGTCAATTGTTTGATAGTTTCACTTTAGGCTATAAAACCCTTATGGATAAGGGGGACGATTTTGGGGCTTAGGATAGTCATAGAAATCGTCCAAAGGGCTTATCTATTAGGGTATTGGATTGCTTAGGGCCTAAGTTATCCAATTAGGGTTTAAGGGTGAAACCTTAGGAGCCTTACAAGTATAAATAGGCCCCAAGGGCTAAGTATTTTCGTGACTTATGCTTTGAGTAGAAACCCTGGCCGATTTGATCCCATCTCCTCTCTCCTAAATCATCTTCTTGCTAGTTGGTGTTTGTAAGCCATTAGAGGAGTGACAATTGTGACTCTAAAGCCTCAAGGACAAAAAGATCAAGCAAGTGATTCAAGGTAAACTTCTAATCTCTGTTTTATATTGTTATTATACTCTATTAGCCATTAGAAGTCTTGGATTCAATGTATCTTCAATTAGCGAAACCTAGATCCAAGCATTAGGGTTGCATGTGCACATAGGAATGTTCATATGGCTAAAACCCATCAGTGGTATCAGAGCCTAGATTGGTTTCTATTGAATTGATACTTTGATTGCTTGTTTGTTGTTGAAAAAAATCGTTTTTTGTCCTCTGCCTGATGAACTCGGCGAGTCCCATGGTGGTACTCGGCGAGTTCGAGCGTCAGAAAGAGCAATCTTCGGGATTTCTTACTGTTTATCTTTGAGATACTTGCCTTAATAATATTAGATCAATATAAATCCGATTTTATGATATATATGAGTATATTCTTGACCTAATTGAAGATATTTATCAATTAATAAAATATTTGATTCCTTATGTGATAATTGATTAATTATTTTAATTAAATTGGTAAATTGTTTTGCAAGAAATCATTAAATAAATCAAATATGGATAATTATGGAATTAATTGTTAATTAAGATTATTTGTTATTTGATCCTCTATGTTTTAAAAGTTTAAAACTTGCCCTCAAGTTTTGAAATTTATGTTTTATGATTAATAGTTTACTTTAGACAATTTAAATTTCAAACCTTATTTTTACAAGTTTAAAATTCAACCCTATACGAATATAATATTACAAGATTAATATATATATATATATATATATATATATATATATATATATATATATATATATAATTAAAATGCTAGTCTTACCGTTAGTAGGCCTCATTAACGAAGCCGGTCTATAAGGTGGGTATAAGGTTGCTGCCTATAAAATGGCGCTTAATGGGTGTACACTCACACCCACCGCTTGCTCGATCGGTGGAGGGTCGTTAGCCGAACGGGTAGGATAGGGCAACCTCATCTCTTCATTAAAAGTATAATATGACATACAAAGTAACTACATGTTTTTCAAAATTTCCCAATCTTAGTTACTTTAGGAAAAGTGAATTGATGCAATCCCATGAAATTACACTTTGCACCCTTGCTAAGAAGTTAGTGGAGCGCGTGTGGTTTACCAACACACTAATTGGTTCTAAGCAAAGGTGGCAAAGGGTGATTCATCGTTTATCATAGTTCGATGGAGCGTGTGTGGTTTACCGGCACCTCGAATAGGTGATCGTTACAATGAAGGCACCATGTAAATTTGCATGGTAATTCACACCCACTTTGTGATCCTTGGTATCCCAGTCACAAACGAGAGGGCCATATCGAGATTTAAACATGCCATTGAAAAGTTTCAATGAATCTCATCCAAACCTAGGAATTCTCAATACATTTAGAACTTAAAGTTATGTTTTCATGGCGGAGAATTAATGAATCGTCATTCACTTACCTTCATATTATTTGCATGTTGGATTACGGCATCCCTTCTCTAACATGTAAATATTGTTGTTGGATCCTAGCCCTAATTTTTCTTATTGGGTGATAATTAGGGATTCATATTCTAATCTATCTTTGTCCTTTCTATTTGTAGATGTCGAACGGCAACAACGTTGCTGCTAGTTCATTCATATTGATGAGCCTTTGTCAAAAGGTCACTTTCGATGGGATGAACTTTAGCGAATGGATAAGATAAATTCGCACAATTGCTCGCTATGAGGACAAGGAGTATGTCGTAGATGAGAAGCTCGAGAAAATCAACCCAGAAATTGCTACTCCGGCTGAAATGACCGCTTTTGAAAATCATGAGTGTGATGCAACGAAGGTACATTGCATCATGATAGCCACCATGAATGCCGAATTCCAAAATTCCTATGAGGACATGTATCCGTACGAAATGCACCAAGACTTGTTGGAGAGATACCACCAGAACGCGAGGCAAGAGCGTTACGAGATTTTCACTAACATGATTTCCGCTAAAATGGGTCATGGAGAATCTCTTACTGTGCACCTGCAAAAGATGCAAAGGTATGTCGATCGTCTTTGCAAGTTGAATGTTGACTTTGGGGAAGACTTGGCGATCGACATGGTGCTTCACTCTTTGCCTCCGTGTTACAATCAATTTAGGATGACCTACCACATGAACAAGGAAGAGGTCACCCTAAGCAAGCTCCAAGGTCTCCTTAGGGTTGCTGAAAGCAACCTAAAGGACAAGTCTGTTGCACCCACTCCCAATCCACCCGTTGCTCCTGTTTTGGCCATTGGGCAAGGAAGAGGCAAGAAGAGGAAGACTCCGTCTAAGAGCCACCGCAAGGGAAAGTCCCGAGATGGTTCCTCTTTTAGTGGGACCAAAGTTGATCCTCCTAAACCCTGTCCTAACCCTAAGGAGGCAGAGTGCCATCATTGCCATAAAATAGGGCATTGGAAGAGAAGCTGCCCAGACTACCTGCAATCCATAAGGGAAGGAATGATCAAGCCGTCTTTCGCAGGTATTTATACAATTAAATCTAACGATTCATCTCATGCTATTTCTTGGGTCCTTGATACCGGTTATGGTTACCATATTTGTTCTGAATTGCAGGGACTAAGAAGAAATAGGGATGTGGAGCATGGAAGAATAAATCTAATCATGGGGAACAGAAGATCGTCACCTGTGACCAAGATTGGAGTGTATTCTTTAGTGCTTAGGAATGGTTTGTCTTTAGATTTGAACAATTGTTTCTATTCGCCAGAAATGGCTAGAAACATCATTTCATTTCATGGTTTGTTTAGACAAGGTTTTAGATTTTCTTTTAATAATGAGAATGGTTTTATTCTTGCTTATCTAAATGGTGTGTTATATTTTGAAGTTATACCATGTAATGGAATTTATGAAACTGTTATGATTGTAGATAACTTAGGAAATGATGTTTTATGCATGGATTCTTCCAATGGTATGGATAGAGCATCCTTGTGGCATTCTCGTCTTGGACATGTCAACAAGAAGTGCATAGCCCAACTCAAAAAGGATGGAATGTTGGAGTCATTCGACCTTAGGGAAGATGACACATGCGAGTCTTGTTTACTTGGAAAGATGACCAAGTCACCCTTCACAAGTACATGTGAAAGGGGTGAGGGTCTATTGGACCTAATATATACCGATGTATGTGGACCGTTTAGATCAACCATGAAGGATGGAAACCACTTCTATGTGACTTTTACCTATGACTATAGTAGATATGGGTATATTTACTTAATCAAGCAAAAGTCAGAAACTTTTGAAAAGTTCAAAGAGTTCAAAAATGAAGTGGAGAATCAATTGGGCAGGAAAACCAAGATGCTTTGATCCGATCGAGGAGGAGAGTACCTAAGTCTTGAATTCCACGATTATCTCAAGGAGTGTGGAATAGTTTCGCAATTGACGCCACCTAGCACACCGTAGTTGAATGGTGTGGCAGAAAGGCGTAATCGAACCTTGTTAGACATGGTTCACTCTATGATGAGTCGTGCTTCACTACCTATCTCTTTTGGGGGTATGCCTTAGAGACTATCGCCCATATCCTTAACCGGGTCCCTACTAAGAAGGTTGCCAAAACACCTCACGAGATGTGGACAGGGAAAGCTCCCTCATTGGCACATATCAAGGTTTGGGGTTGCGAGGCTTTCGTAAGACGAGATACTCATGACAAGCTCGAACCTCGTAGTGAGCGATGTATTTTCATAGGCTACCTGCAAAAATCCTTTGGATATCTCTTCTATAGACCGAAGGACAATGTTGTCTTTGTTGCGAGGAGAGGAGTTTTCCGAGAGCGAGAACTCATAAGCCAAGGAGATAGTGGGAGGCAAATCGAGCTTGAAGAGATTCAAGAATCGATAGATGAAGGAACCTCTACCGCTGGCACTCAACCCGAGGAGGAAACTCCAGTTGAACCAATTGACGAGTCCTTACCTCTAAGACGTTCCGAAAGAGTTAGAGTTCAACCCCAGTTTTATGGTTTTCATATTACTACCGAAGGGGACACGTATATTAGTGATGATACACTAATAAATCTAGATGAACCTAATAGCTATAAGGAAGCCATGGTAGGCCCGGAGTTTGTAAAATGGAAAGAGGCGACGGACAGCGAGATCCAGTCCATGTATGACAACCAAGTTTGGAATTTGGTTGATAATGTGCCCGGACGTAAGACCGTTGAGTGCAAATGGATTTTCAAGAAGAAGACCGACGTGGATGGAAACGTACACACATATAAGGCGCGATTGGTTGCGAAGGGCTCTACTCAAACTCCCGGAGTTGACTATGATGAGACCTTCTCACCAGTTGTGAAGATTACGTCAATTAGAGTGATGCTAGCTATTGCCGCATTTCATGATTATGAGATTTGGCAAATGGATGTCAAAACCGCTTTTCTTAATGGGAAGTTGGCTGAGGATGTTTACATGGCTCAGCCAGAAGGTTTTGTCGATCCGAAGCATCTGAATAGAGTGTGTAAGCTTGAGAAGTCCATGGGGGCACCGGTCTTGTTAGTAAAGAAGAAAGACGGATCGTTTCGTATGTGCATCGACTACAGAGAGCTGAAAAAACTTACCGTTAAGAATCGTTATCCTCTACCCCGCATTGATGACTTATTTGATCAACTTCAAGGAGCAAACTACTTCTCGAAGATAGATCTAAGATCCGACTATCACCAATTACGAGTGTTAGAGGAGGATGTCCCCAATACAACCTCCCGAACTCGTTATGGACACTACGAGTTTGTAGTGATGCCGTTCAGATTAACCAACGCACCAGCTGTATTCATGGATCTAATGAATAGGGTGTGCCGTCCTTACTTGGATCAGTTCTTCTTTGTATTCATTGATGACATACTTCTCTACTCTCGTAGTAAGGAGGAGCATAGTCAACACCTACAAAGAGTCTTAGAAACATTACAGTCAGAGAAGCTCTATGCGAAGTTCTCTAAGTGCGAGTTTTGGACTCGAAGAGTCGAATTCTTGGGCCACGTTGTTAGCGAAAAGCGAATTCACGAGGACCCTTCCAAAATCAAGGCCATTGAGAACTGGTCAGCACCGAACACACCTACAAAAATTCGTCAATATCTAGGTCTCACTGGCTACTATCGCAGGTTCATACAAAACTTCTCAAGCATCACGAAACCGCTTACTTCATTGACCAAGAAAGGCGTGGCCTTTGACTGGGAAGAAAAACAAGAGAAGGCGTTCCAAGCACTGAAACAAGCCTTGTGCACCGCACCGGTATTATCCCTCCCCGAAGGGTTAAAAGATTTCGTGGTGTATTGTGATGCATCCAGTCAAGGGTTTGGTTGTGTTCTTATGCAAAGAGGAAAGGTCATTGCCTATGCCTCCCGTCAGCTTAAGACACACGAAGTCAACTATACAACACACGATCTTGAGTTAGGAGCAGTGGTATTTGCTTTGAAGATCTGGAGACCACAAGAGCCTTCAACACATATTCGATCAGAAGGAGCTCAACATGAGGCAACGACGGTGGGTCGAACTACTCAATGACTACGATTCGTTATCACCACGACAAGGCCAATGTAGCAGCTGACGCCCTGAGCCGGAAAGAATACTCTGGTCAGAGAGTCAAATCTCTGACTATGACTATCCATTCACACTTCTCCACACAAATTAAAGAGGCTCAATTAGAAGCCTTGAAGCCTGAAAAGGTGGCAAGTGAATCCCTGAGAGGAATGGATAAAAACTTAGAAGTCAAGGGTGGCGGAGCCTCATATCTCATGGATCGTATCTGGACACCGAAACACGGTGGTTTCAGAGACTTGGTCATGACTGAAGCACACAACACTAGATATTTTTTCCACCCAGGTTCAGATAAGATGTATCTTGATCTTAAGAAACTATAGTGGTGGCCTAACATGAAAGCAGATATTGCTACCTTCGTGAGTAAATGCCTTACTTGCGCAAAGGTTAAGGTCGAGTACCAGAAACCCTCAGGATTACTACAAAAACCGGAGATACCAGAGTGGAAATGAGAGCGGATTACTATGGAATTCATAACCAAGTTGCCTAAGACAACAGGTGGAGTAGATACCATTTGGGTCATCGTCGACAGATTAACCAAATCCATGCATTTTCTACCAATCAAGGATATACTGACAAGATGGAGAAGCTCACGACTACATGGTGTTCCTATATCTATTATCTCTGATAGAGAAAGTAGATTCACTTCGAGGTTTTGGCAGTGGCTACAAAGTTCCCTAAGAACAAGGCTGGACATGAGTACAACCTACCATCCACAAACCGACGGACAAAGTGAGAGAACTATCCAAACCTTGGAAGATATGTTGCGAGCCTATGTGATCGACTTTGGGAAGGCATGGGATACTCATTTACCCTTTGTCGAGTTTTCCTACAACAATACTGATGACACAAGCATAAAGGTTGCTCCATTTGAGGCCCTCTATGGCCGGGAGTGCAGATCCCCTCTGTGCTGGGCTAAGGTGGGTGACACCCAGTTAGCTAAAGGACGCATTCCTGATAGCACTCTCACAGGTCCGGAGATCATTCAGGAAATGAAAAATAAGATCGTTCAGATTCGTGAACGAAGGAAAGCCTCTAGAGACCG
Source organism: Lactuca serriola (assembly GCF_051521515.1). Lineage (NCBI taxonomy): Eukaryota > Viridiplantae > Streptophyta > Magnoliopsida > Asterales > Asteraceae > Lactuca > Lactuca serriola. The sequence continues at coordinate 175,360,330 of NC_136416.1, read as the reverse complement.
ACAGAAAAGCTACGTAGACAAACAAAGGAAACCTTTGGAATTCCAGGTTGGAGATCGCGTTCTTTTGAAAGTTTCATCCTAGAAGGGATTGATACGCTTCGGAAAGCGTGGGAAGCTCAATCCAAGATACGTAGGGCCTTTCGAGATTCTCGCTAGAATCGGCCATGTAGCTTACAAACTCAACCTACCTCGTGAACTCAGTAATGTACATTCTACTTTCCACATCTTGAACTTAAAAAAGTGTCTGTCCGTAGAGACTCTTGTTATCCCACTCGACGAGATCGAGATCAACGAGAGCCTCAACTTCGTGGAAGAACCTGTAGAGATCATGGACCGAGTGGTCAAGCAAACGAAGCAAATCCGTATCCCGATAGTGAAGGTTCGTTGGAACGCCAAGCAAGGACCTGAATTCAATTGGGAGCGCGAGGATCAAATGAAACTGAAATATCCTCATCTTTTCGCTTAGTTATTTGTAACATTTATTGCTTAAACTCTAATTTCGGGACAAAATTCTCTCTAGCGGGAGGATGATGTGACAACCCGGAATTTCTATCTTGTACAACCATTCACTTAAATCAAAGTCAGACTTGTTTCTACTAACTTTTAGCACTGTTTAGAGGCTATTTGAGTATTCTGAGGCTAGGGCATCAAAGGAATCAGTATTTGGAAGTGTCGGTTTAAGTTCTTAACTATCTAGCAAACCGTAAACCTCCTCAAAAGGAGTTTACGGTCAAGAATTTAGAGCTTACGGTCATGGTGACCGTAAACTCCCTCTATATACATAATTCATGATCATTTTGATCATTCTTTCCTTTCCAAGCCAAAAATCTCGAAAACTCTCTCAAGTATCATCCAACTTTTCTCTTAGATCTTCAAGATTGTAAGTATTTCTTCTCTTGATTACTAGGGGCTCAGGCTGCTGATTCTCGTTACCATTTCCTAATCCACTACAAGTTCTCACCATGAGGTTCTGAACAACAAAAAAGACATTTAGTGTACAAAGACGAGAATATACATAGAGAATGTTTCGATGTATAACTCTCCTTATCACTCTAAAAATTTATATGCCAATTCTAATAATGTAATTATATGTTTAGAAACCAAAACACATAAAATTTCCTAATTCTAGGTGGGGAACAAATCTTAAACCTAATAACAACAATTAGATAGGAAAACTAAGGCAATCACAGGGCATGTTATTAATATAGCACACATAAGTCATTTTACACATAAAACAAATTAGACATCTTGTCCTAAAGGGAACTAGTTCTTGTGTCAATTCAGGTGTATTACGTAAATTATAATAGACACACATCTCACGGTCATCTCTTAGCATTCTAAGTTTAACTGTATAAATCCTCTAAATTCTTAGTTCGCTTAAACTAATGATCTGATACCAACTGTGACATCCCCAGATTTAATGTCATTTTAAAACTTTTTATTCATGATTATTTTAAACAGAACTTATTTATAAATGTGAAATTTGTCCCATAAAAGTATTTCCGAATAAATTAGTTTATAAAAAGCTTGGGATGTCATAACTGATACAAAACATAAAGATAAACAAGCCTTATAGTGTCATAGACTGAAATTCTACATCTCCTTGAATCTCTCATTGTGCATGTACATTTGTACCGCTACTTGTGATACAAAGAAATTGAGTGGGTCAGGTTGGGAAACCTAGTGATTAAATAGGGATTTCAATTCCACAATGTTATAACACACACACACACACACACACACACACACACACACATATATATATATATATATATATATATATATATATATATATATATATATGAAAATTTGCAATATACATCTCATATAAGCAATCTACCCTATCTCGTCGATCTTCACAATTTAATCCTATTCAATGGTATGATCCATACTCTCGGATTCAGAAATCAACGGATTTATGTAATCTATACTCTCGGATCAGGAATGAATTATTATGTCTATTCCATACTCTCGGATAAGGAAATAATCGCTATGTCGAATCAATACTCTCGGATCAGTGACAAATAACTATCCCTGATCCTTACTCTCGGATCAGGGACGAATGACTTTGCCTAATCCATGCTCTTGCATCAGGGACATCATAATTCTACTCATCATTCATATCTCACATGTATTCTTAAGAAGTTGCTAACCATTGTCTAACTTAATTAAACTTAAGCCTCTTTTCCCAGTATTATATTATCTCGTGGTAAGACTATAATGCTTAACTCCAAATACCAGATTTGTTTCGACAACACTATCCTACATCATTGTGTACATCGTATTTAGGTATTAATAAACCTCTATCCTTCTCTCTAATGATACTTTGATTATTATTATCATGAAATAACGACTTAACTCATATAGAGCCATAATTGGTTCGCATATCAAATATTATCAGATATGTTCTTAACACGTATTCTAGAAATAGCAAATATCTCACATATAGAATCTTTAACGTATATTTAATATTCTAGTTAATACTTGTATTAAAATCATGTTCATGAAAGTGACTATGCACTCCCATGATAAACGTGAATGACTGACGGTTTTGGCAGCGCTTTGCTCCATACTTTGAAAAGACGTTGACGTATAAATTACTAAGCCTTGGTCTAGTTTCATAATTATGGTGACTATAAAACTTATAGTCTAGATTCCTCACTAATCTCAATGTCTACATCAAGATCAATCATGTAAGGATCAACCAGGCAAGGCAATTGGGAGGCATGACCATTTCGACATATAGCCTTTCTAAAATCCACCAACCAAGTCAACGTGACCATTCGAGACACTGTTCCCGTAAGTAGATCAATTATTATTTTGGCTTGAAATTACTAATAAATCTTATTCATAGGTTCATAATAACGAACTATGAGTATAAATATATGTTACAATGAATGCAAAATAGTGTAGCTTAACTTATAGATGTTTTAACAGAAACCAGAAAATTACTCTTGCAAGACTCCAACCTGATAGCTACTAGGTGTCGAGTTCCTAGGGACTTCTAAGCTGGCCAAAATACCCTAACTATTAAGATAAATTTGAGTTCGATGAATGGAGGTTGGAAAGAGAAGATTTCGGATATGTGGGGAGGGAATAAACTATTAACAACTATTCATATTACTAAAAATCGCCATGCGTTCCACCTAAGGTCTGGTGCCTGTCGCGTTTCACGTATGGATTAAGCCACTCAGACCCTTATAAAATACAACATATGTTGAAAAATTTTAGAGCCTCGTCGTCGCATCTCTTGGAGGGGTGAGAGATCGGCTTGCCACGTGGCATACTTCGATGCTGCCACGTCATCATTACATGTATTTTCCTAAAATCTTCGGACAACCATAACTTTTTCATATGAGGTCTGTTTTTCACTTTTTTTGTATACCAAGAATTCCCTCGACGAGCTCTACAACTTTCATTAAGGCCTCGACATCTAACTCTTGCTCAAAAAAAAATTCATATTTAGACCGGTTTAAATCGTTAAAGTCAATATGAAATTCATATCTTCTTCATATGAACTCCGTTCTCAACTGCTTTTTTTATTGACAGGTTCATATTTACGAGATTTTCAATTCTCGTTTAGATTGTTTCGGCTAACAATCTACTGATTTGAATTTCGATTTTTCTGCCAACATTGTTGTGCTGAAACTTCGAAAAATCATAACTTCCTCTCACGAAGTTAGATTTATACATTCTCTATATCCACACATTCAATTTAATGACTACTAAAACTTTCATTTAGATCTCTTAGGATAAAAATTAATTTATCAAAAATCATTTTGATAAATTACGAAACTTCGAAGAAGCATAACTTCTTCATACAAAGTCAAATTTCAATATTCTTTATGCGTACGGAATCCTTATCACATACAATCCAACCTGGTTATGGTTATTTATCCTAAATAATCTTTTATTAATTAGTCATTTTTAACGCTTATTTTCACTAAATTGAGTAGTCCAAATCTATAGGCGTTATATCTAACATGTAGAAGAACCCTTGGTGCCAAATAAGGTTTTCTTAACTCGAAAGTTGGTAATTATGGATATAGAAGAAGGTAGCATAGTGACAGATGACGTCAATGAGTTTAATTCAGTAATATATAGATTGATACACACACACACACACACACACACATATATATATATATATATATATATATATATATATATATATCGATACTAAATTTGATGATGAAGTACATACATTTTTGTTATGATCATCTTTTCCCTAAAGTTGGTCTGGAACATTTATAGTGGTTAGAAGTGGATGAAGAACTTCTAAGCTCATTTTTTAAGGCGTTGATTCAAATTTGTTGAGTATAGAAGACATGGGAAAAATTCCAACATATGAGGCAATGCTAGAGGAAGATGAAAATCAAGGAAGAGATGCAAGTCGAAAAACATGAAAATATTACATGCTGGAATTGAAAAGATAATGTTCACTTCGGAAATCAATGCCAAAAACCATCAACAAATAAAAGAAAGAAATAGATCAATGTGTTAGAAAATTTTAATGATGCTCTTATGTTGTGTTGAAAATTTGATTGAATCCTAGATTGTGGATTCGGTTCCATCATTTCATGGTATCCATTGTGGGGGAAGTAATGTAAAATTTTAGGCATTACAATGAAAACATGAGGCTAACAGACAATAAGATCCTAAGTATCATTGGTATTGTGGATTTTATCATGAACACTACTTTAGGTATGAACTAGACATTGAAAAATGTCAATTACATTCTGTACCCGAAGACGATGTTGACACTAATGTGGTAATTAGATAACGAAGGCCATGATGTTGACTATGGAAATTATCGGTGGAAAGTAATAATAACGAACCATAAAGTTTCTTATGGACATAAATATACAATTTTATATATGGTTGAAGTCTTACAAATGGGAAAAGTGAGGTTGGTAAAGATACGAAGGCATTTACTCTATGACACCAAATACTTGGACATATGAGTGAGAAAGAGATGGATATGTTAGCTTCAAAAGGAAAAGTTTCATATATGAAGAATATGACGGTTGCCTTTGTGAGCCATGTTTTCTCTACAAAGAAAATAAAGTTACCTTTTGTGAGATGGGAAACCCACCGAAGATTGGGAAACTGAAGTTGGTTTATTTTTCTGTGTGTGGCTTTACATCCATTTTTAAATATGAGACTCTTAGTATTCAATTAGTTTCATCGATCATTATGTGAGTAAGGTTTGGGTTTATTTTATTAAATATAAATCAAAAGTTTTTACCATCTTTACGAAGTGAAATGTTGCTATGAAAAATTATACATATAAGAAGATCAATAATGAATAAAAATAATAGAAAAGGATACAAAAACATGGAGTTTGTTGATTATTGTGCTAGAAATGAGATCAAAATGCTGAAAATAGTTCAAGGAACACCTCAATGGAATAAAGTAGGTGACATAATCGACATAATACTAAAGACGGCTAAAAGTGCATGATACCTTAAATCCCCATAGAGTTCAAGAGTACGGAAGATAGATAGCAAGGTTGGGAGGTATCTATTACGCATTTTAAACTGTTAGGTAGTATATATTTTATGAATATTAAGGATGTTGGCGGAGACAAACATGAAGAAAATGATAAAAAAAATGTAGCTTTAGAAAGTTGGATGATATGCGATATTGTTTCTAAGGTCAATAGAGTAACAGAGTCATTAGAAGTAGGGAGATCACATTCACTGAGAATCCCCTCTATAAAGACAAGATTGAAGTAAATATGAAGGAAAGAAGAAACCACATAGGAAATATCATTGTTGTGTTTAAGGATATTAGAGAGAAGGAAATTACATGACCTGTCAACACTCTAGAGATAGATGCAATTTCATGAGGTAGTGGTAAATCAAATCAGCTTGAAGTATCTTGAGAGAGTGGGAAAAAAAAGGATAATGAGAGTTCAGAAGCTGAAGCTACAGATGAAGTAGAGACCAAAACCTCCATTTCCAAAAGATCTATGAGAGAAAAGACCTCAACTTATATATTCTCCATCAACCAATTACTTATCGTTGATCGACAACATGGAACCAAATTTTATCTAAATATCATGAGGATGAAATATTCGATATATTGGAAGAACAACATGGATGATAAGTTGATCTCCCTTTACACAAAATCTATGAAAGATTCCATTCATTGGTCTGTAGTCGAGTTAGTACCTATAAAAATGCACCCTAAAAAAGTGGGAATTCATATTCAAAGATAAAACTGATAGGATCAATACAAAAAAGGCCAAATTAATGGAAAAGGATTTCAATAGATGATGGTAATTGACTATAACTAAATATTGATAGTTTTGAATATAACAGTAACCAGATTTGTTATTAGTATTGTTGTAGAATACCTACATCTGCGTTCTTGCATGGTGACCAAGTGGAAGAAATCTACATGGAACAAGCATAATATCTTAACTGTTAATCCCTTAATTCGAAAAGTGCTTAACCCAACTACTCTATAAGGGTTTATAATACTATATCTATCATAAATGTGGAAGCTTTATGTTGGATTTAGTGTCAAAGCCCATAACTATAATTGGTATGTACTTGACCCGAGAGTAGCATGGTCCATTTGGGTTGCATGGCACCAAAACAATTTGTAAGGATGAACTTTTGAGAAGAGGATATTCATGTTTTATTAATATATTATAAGTTCTAATATATTAATATGAAATCATATTAATTAATTAGTATTGATCAAGAATTAATTTGGAATTAATTTTGTGATCAAAAGAGACTAATTAAATATAAGGAGTTGATTTGGTAAATCATTCATTCTTGTGGTGTGGGAAAATGATCCACAATTCCTTATGTTGGGCTAAACTCATGTGACAACCCATGGATGATCCATGGAGGTTTAAACCCCTAGAGCATGAGCAATATGGAAGGTCATGCACATTAGGGTTTAGTGTAAACCTAGTTTTGCCACATTATATAAGAAACCCATTAGCTCCTAAAATCGGCACTCTAGTGTTCCTAGAAGATCCATAGCCTATTTTTGAGTGCAAGTATTCTCTCTCAAGTCCTCCATTGTTGGTGGTGTTGTGTGAAGCCTTTGAGGCATCACATTTGGGGTGCTAGGCTCTTAAAGGTCCAATGAATCAAGCTACACGAAAAGGTATGTGTTCTAACTAGATTTTTGTTATACAATTACCCATTTTTGTATGCTAGTTAAGGAAATGCTTTAGAAAATAATTTTGCATGTATAATTAGAGAAAACATAGATCCAAAGCATTTAGGGTTGTATGTGCACCTTAAGGTTGTTAGGATGCTCAAAACCTTCAGTGGTTTCAGAGCCTAAGATTGTTTTCTATTATACTTGATGTTATATTGATTTTCATAGTGCAAAAAATTTAATTTCTGCCTTCTGCCTAGTGAATTCGCCGAGTCCTCTGGGTGACTCGCCAAGTCCCTTTGTTAAATGACCAACTCGACAAGTCCAATTCATGTACTCGCCGAGTTGGTGGTCTAGTGGGCAGATTTTCAACTTTTGGCCAGAAATTGGATTAGGTTCATTACCTTAAACTATTTTTTGAACCACGAAACCTGTTTTTTCATAAGGTAATGATCATGCTTGTCCAATTAAAAGATAATTGTCAAAGTTTCAAGATTTATATTAGTTTATATGATTTCTTGAAAATTGTTGATGTGAATTATCTTTGCTGATGAGTTTGTCCAGATCATAGATATTATTTGACATTTCTTATTAGTTTAATTGTTGATCTAAATGCCTTTTAATGGATTCCATAACTTGTTGTCAAGTTATTTAAAACCAAAAGTCTTTTTCATAAAAGTCATTAAACTAATAAGTTAAGAAAATGAAAAGTTTTGAATGGTGTCAAAACTTGTCCTCAAGTTTTGGAATTTGTAAAGTCACACTTAAGATACTTTAATTCCAAACCCTAGAATTTTAAAAGTTTAAAATTTAAACCTTATACTTTATAGTATTATAAGTTTAATAATATATATAGGTATAATATCAAGTCAGTCTTACCGTTAGTAGGCGTCATTCACGAAGCCGGTCAAAAAGGGGGTATAAGGTTACTGCTTATAAAATGGCTGGTGGAGGTTCGTTAGCCGAACGGATAGGATAGAAGTATAATTCTCATTAAAAGTATAATGAAAAGTAATAAAGTAACTAAATGTTTTATTAAAATTCCCAATCTTAGTTAATTTAGGACAATGTGAAATTCATGCTAATCCATTAAAATTTCACTTTGCACCTTGCCAAGTCGTTAACAGAGCGTGTGTGGTTAATCGACACATTAACTTGGACTAGTAAGGGTGGCAAAGGGTGGCTCGATGTTTATCATAAGATCAATGGAGCGTGTGTGGATAACTGACACATTAATTGGGTGATAAATGACATCAGGAGTACCAAGCACATTGTGCATGGTTATTACACCTTGTTTGTGATCCTCGGTATCCCAGTCACAAACCCGAAGGGCATAATCGAGATTTAAACATGTCATTCAATTGTTCAATGAATCTCAAAGGATATAGGATTTTCAATCTAATTAAAGCTTAATAATCAATTTCTTTTTTCATTGTGGAAATTGGTAAATTGTCATTTACCTACCTTCAAATATTTTGCAAGTTGGATTACGACATCCCTCTTCCAATTTGTAAAATATTGTGTTGGGTCCTCGCCTTAAAATTTCATTTTGGGTGTTATATTAAGGACTCTTTATCTAATCTAAACTTTGTCTTTCTATCTTTTCAGATGTCTTCCAACACTGCTTCTGGCTCAAACCCTACTGGCTCCTTCTCTCTCATGAACCCTTGTGGGAGAGTCATCTTTGATGGTTCCAACTTCAATGATTGGATTAGGAACATCAGCATGGTCACTCGATATGAGGACAAGGAATATGTCCTTGATAAGGAGCTTAAGGAAATCGATGAGTCTTCTACTACTCCTGAGGGGATCGCTGAGTTTAGGGCTCATGAGAAGGATGCCACTAAGGTGTCTTGTATCATGTTGGCTACCATGACAGCTGAACTCCAAAAGTCCTATGAGGACTTCTACCCTTTTGAGATGCACCAAGACCTGATGGAAAGATACCATCAGAGTGCTCGTCAAGAGAGGTATGAAATCATCTCTTCCATGATAACAACCAGGATAAAGGATGGTGAGCCCATCACGGGCCACATGCAAAAAATACAAATGTTTATGGACCGGTTGCTAAAGTTGAATGTGAACTTCCCTGAGGAGTTGCCTATAGATATCATTCTACACTCCTTACCTCCATGTTATGATTAGTCCCGCATGGCATATCATATGAACAAGGAGGAGGTCACACTAGCAAACTTCAAGGGATTTTGTTGACTGCTGAAAGTGGTCTCAAAGGTAAAAATGTTGTTTCTACTCCAACCGCAAATGCCCTTGTTCTGGTAATTGGAAAAGGGAAAGGGAAAAAGAGGAAGGCTCCGTCAAAGAGCCGCAGTGGAAAGTCTCTTGATAGATCCTCTTCAAGTGGGACCAAGGCTGGTTCTGCAGCTGCCTCGTCGATTCCTAAGGAAGCAGAGTGTTTCTACTTTCATTAGAAACCTTGACATAGGTTGTGGATTTCACATTTGTTCTGATGTGCAGGGCCTAAAAAGAAGTAAGGATATGGAGCACGGGAAGATAAACTTGATCATGGGGAATAAGAAGGTTTCAAATATCACCAAGATTGGAGTTTACTCTTTATTTCTTAGTATTGGTTAGAAAATCGATTTGAGTAATTGTTGCTACTCGTCTGATATGGCGAGAAATATTATTTCCTTTCATGGTTTGTACAAACAAGGCTATAGTTTATCATTTGATAATGAAATTGGTGCTATTAATACTTTTTACAATGGTGTATTTTATTTTAAAGCATTACCTTGTAATCGTGTATATGAAAATGTGAATGGTGTAGACAACTTAGGAAATAATGTGATGCATATCGATTCTTCCAATGAATTAGATAAGGCATCCTTGTGGCATTGTCGTCTTGGACATGTCAACAAGACGTGCGTTGGCCATCTCCAAAAGGCTGGAGTTTTAGAGTCATTCGACTTAAGGTTGGATGACACTTGCAAATCTTGTTTGCTTGGAAAGATAACTAAATCACCCTTCACTGGTACTTGTGAGAGGGGTGGGGGTTTGTTGTATTTCATACACACCAATGTGTGTGGGCCCTTCAGAACCGCCATAAGGGATGCTAACCGCTTCTATGTGACTTTTACTGATGACTATAGTAGATATGGCTATGTCTACTTAATCAAGCTTAAGTCAGAAACCTTTAAGAAATTCAAAGAGTTTAAGCAAGAAGTGGAGAATTAGCCGGGCAGGAAGATAAAGATGCTCCGATCCGATCAAGATGGTGAGTATCTTAGTATCGAGTTCCTTGACTATCTTAAGGATGGTGGGATTGTTTCACAGTTGACGCCAACTTGGACACCATAGCTTAACGGTGTGTCTGAGAGGCGCAATCGAACCTTGTTGGACATGGTTCATTCCATGATGAGTCGATCATCGTTACCTATCTCATTCTAGGGGTATGCCTTAGAGACTGCCGTCCATATCCTTAATGTAGTCCCAACTAACACGGTTCCTAAAACACCTCACGAGATGTGGACTGGGAAGGTCCCCACATTAGAACACATCAAGGTTTCGGGTTTTGAGGATTTCGTGAGACGCGATACTCATGACAAGCTTGAACCTCGAAGTGAGCGGTGTATTTTCTACAGACCGAGTGACAATGTTGTCTTCATTGCGAGGAGAGGAGTCATTCGTGAGAGAGAGCTTATAAGCCAAGGAGACAGTGAGAGGCAAATTGACCTTGAAGAACTTCAAGAGTAAAGTGATGAAGGAACCCCAAACACTAGCGATCAACCTGAGAAGGAAACTCCTGTTGAGCCGATTGACGAGTCTGTACATCTGAGGCGTTCCAGTAGAGTTAGAGTTCCACCTGAGTTTTATGGTTTTCATATTACTGCAGAAGGTGATACTTTTATCAATGATAGCACACTGGTAAATTTGGATAAACATAACAACTACAAGGAAACCATGGCAGGCCTCGAGTCTGCTAAATGGAAAGAGGCTATGGACAGTGAGATTCAGTCCATGTATGGCAATCAAGTTTGGAACTTGGTTGAAAATGTACCTGGTCGTAAGATAGTCGGGTGTGAATGGATCTTCATGAAGAATACTGACATGGATAGGAAGGTACACACATATAAGGTGTGACTGGTTGGGAAGGGCTTTATTTAAACTCCGGGAGTTGACTATGATGAGACCTTCTCACCAGTAGCGAAGGTTAAGTCTATTAGGGTTATGCTAGCCATAGCTGCATTTCATGATTATGAAATATGGAAAATGGATGTCAAAACCACTTTCCTTAATGGAAAGTTGGCTGAGGATGTTTACATGAGTCAGCCATAGGGTTTATCGATGCAAAGTACCCTAATAGAGTGTGTAATCTTGAGAAATCCATTTATGAATTGAAACAACCATCTCGCAGATGGAATCTTTGTTTTGATGATAAATTCAAAGAGTTTGGAATTTCGAGAAGCGAGGATGAGTCCTGTGTATATGTCAAAGCTAGTGGAAGCATAGTTAGCTTTCTGGTATTATATCTGGATGGCATAGTACTCATAGGAAATGACATCCCAACCTTATAGAAGGTTAAGTCCTAGCTTGGGAAGTGTTTTGCTATGAAGGACCTCAGAGAAGCTGCCTATATTCTGGGGATAAGGATATTGAGAGACAGGAGTAAGAGACAAATTGGACTTAATCAAAGTACCTGCTTGGATAAGGTATTGAAAAGATTCAGCATGCAGGATTCCAAGAAAAGTGACTTACTGATGCAGAGCAATGCCAAACTTAGTAAAACTCAAAGTCCAAGTACAGAGGCTGAGATAGATAAGACGATTCAAATATCATATGCTTCCGCTGTTGGCTCGATCATGTATGCTATGACTTGTACTTGCCCTGGTGTGGCCTTTTTTTTAGCATGGTCAGCTGATATCAAGGGAATCCTGGCAAGGCTCACTGGACTGCGGTAAAGAACATTCTCAAGTACCTACGCAGGACTAAGGACTGGGTCCTTACCCTCGGTAGGAGTGATGACTTGAGAGTGGTGGGGTATAGTGACACCAGCTTTCAGACCAACATGGATAATTTCCGCTCTCAGTCGGGTTGGGTCTTTACCTTGAATGGAGGAGCAATAACTTGGAAAAGTTCCAAGGAGGAGACAGTAGCTGATTCAACTTGCGAATTAGAGTACATAGCAGCAAGCGGAGCGGCGAAGGAGGAAATATGGCTGAAGAACTTCATCGGAGACCTTGGAGTTGTACCAGCTATAAAGGAGCCTATGGAGATTTTATGTGACAACGAGAATGCAGTTGCCTTATCCAAGGAACCAACGGATCATGGCAGATCTAGGAACATCGACATAAAATACCACTTCATTAGACATCGAATAGAAGAAGGCCTCCTTGTGGCAAAGAGGGTATCATCTGATGAGAACCTAGCAGATCCCCTCACGAAGGGACTGAGTAGGGTTAAGCACTTACAGCATGCGAGATGCATCGGGCTGAAGGACGATGTTAGTTTTAATGATTAGATTGGTTTCAAAACTTGTAATAGTTGAAATGTAATTGACATTTTATGCTTAAATAAAAGGTGCTTTTTATTATTGTTTCACTTTGCATGTTTTGACTTCCAGAAGAATTATATTATTCAAAATATCCACAGTCGATCGTACATTAGAAGTAGGTATTGAAGCAAGACTGTCATGAATTTGGCTTATAGATTGGTCTAAATTGTATTAGACATAACAAAGTTTGTTGCAACATTCAAGGGTGCTCATAAGGTCTGAGTATTGGATTAATCCCACGCTCATTTGTATCACTTCATGGAATTTATCTCGAGTGATCATGAGACGATAATATCATATAAGTCTTCAAATCAAGAGATACGAGTTGTTGACTATGAGTTGGTTGTGTATTGATAGTATGAAACCGCTTCAGTAACTTGATGCTATAAAACGTGTTGTTGAGTACAATTTGATGAGTAGTTAGTACAAGCATATGAGTCGAAGTTTATCTGTTCCTTTCAGTCTTTGGAGGATTAAAAGCGGTATCTTGGGCCCCTAGATGATTTTTTTTACCTATGTGTCGGGCCCGGTCAGAACTAAATTGATGTGTTCGATTAAGTTCTATGTCAAACAAATCGGAAATCGGGAAACAAACGGTTGGACAATAAGTATGACGTTCTTCCATGTATTTGTCTGGCTAATATCTTGAGAACAGAGGATTATATGATCACTTATCTAAAATGGAGCGTCTCAGTTCGACGGAGGCTTTTAAGGGCTACGATTGCTAGTCGGTGTTTTAAGTCGTACTTACAGTTATAGTTATTAGACTTATCCAAGTGGGAGACTGTTGGATTTAGTGTCTAAGCCCATAACTATAATTGATATGTACTTGACCCGAGAGTAGCATGGTCTATTTGGGTTGCATGGCATCGGAACAATTTGTAATGATGGACTTTTGAGAAGAGGATATTCATGATTTATTAATATATTATAATTATAATATATTAATATGAAATCATATTATTTAATTAGTATTGATCAAGAATTAATTTGGAATTAATTTTGTGATCAAAAGAAATTAATTAGATATAAGGGGTTGATTTGGTAAATCATTCATTCTTATGGTGTGGGCCAATGGAGGTTGAAACCCATGGAGCATGAGGAATATGGGAGGTCACGCACATTAAGGTTTACATGGTGTAACCTTAGTTTTGCCACACTATATAAGAAACCCATGAGCTCCTAAAATCAGTACCCTAGTGTTCTTGGAAGATCCATAGCCGATTTTTTAGTGCAAGTATTCTCTCTCAAGTCCTCCATTGTTGGTGGTGTTGTGTGAAGCATTTGAGGTATCACATTTGGGGTGGTAGGCTCTTAAAGGTCCAAGGAATCAAGCTACAAGAAAAGGTATGTGTTCTAAATAGATTTTTGTTATACAAGTACCCATGTTTGTATGCTAGTTAGGGAATACTTTGGAAAATTATTTTGCATGTATAATTAGAGAAAACGTAGATCCAAAGCATTTAGGGTAGTATGTGCACCTTAAGATTGTTAGGATGCTCAAAACCCCTCACTTTATAGAGATGTATGTCCAATACATGTCTAAGATCCATTTTAGGTAAAAAAAAATGAGCTCTAAAGACCAACACTTAAGCAAATCACAAGAACTTCTATCAAAGACTAGATCCACCACATATAACACTCTTGGGACTTAGGAAAGTCATATTGTTGCCAACTTTATGATTTCCTTCTCTCCAAACCTCATCAAACATGAAAAACATGGGATAATATTCAAGATCTAACCAGCGAATGACATAAAACAAGGAACTTAAACACTTACAACGGTCAAGAGATGCCCAAAACAGATCTTCACTTAAGCCAAGAGGATCCACAATCCTTTCTAAGGCCTCTTCTTTCTTCACAAGCAACCAAAGCCACGAAAATGAACTCACAACTCTTAAGGGGGAATTAGGGTTAGGGTTTCTGGAACTTAAGGGTGATGGATGCTTATAAGGAACCCTAAAATTGGATTAAAGGTGTTTAAATACGAATGGAACCCTAAAAAAGTCATGAGCTTGGGCCTAAATAGATGCCACACTGTGGCCTTCCTTGGCCACATCGTGGTGGTCCAAAAAAATATGCGATCCGATTAATCATTTCCACGACGTGGTATCCTAGCGCGACGCCGTGGCACATGGTCTCTTCCAAAATTTCATATTCGACCCTTGATAATCGGGAGCATAACCAATTTAAAACACGGGTATTACATATGTGCTAAATACCAGTGAGAGTTTAAACCACATTTTCTTCAATTTTGGGTTGTGTAAATATGTGTGGAGCAACTTTGAAAAGTAATGGAACATAAATGTTATTGGTGATTTTAGCGTCACCAGACATTTTGTGTAATTGGAACTAATATGTGAGAGGGGTCAAGAGGTTGCGCCGCAAAAGATCTTCAGGCATTTGAATTAGTATCAATTACGGAAAATTCGAATTCTAGTGAGTGATATTGGTATGATTGACATAGATCCTCGGTTTTGGAAACCATTAATTATGTCATTAGTTTCGTGATTTACTTAACTAATTTAAAAGACACAAATCCTAATTGTCAAGTATAAAATACAACTCCTCAATTGAGCCATATAGATGTCTTCTTAACTTTCATTCTTTAAAATAATTTTATAATTCTTTGGCAATTTGGTTTACGTTTTTTGTCTAAATTCGTGAGTGTCCTTTTCAATTATCTTAGATTGGATTTCTTATAACCCGAACATATGATAGTAGAAATATTAGTTCGGAAAACGACGTTACGTATTCCAATTGGTGTCTAAATTCGTGAGTGTCCTTTTCAATTATCCTAGATTGAATTTCTTATAACCCGAACATATGAAAATAGAAATATCAGTTCGGAAAACGACGTTACGCATTCCAATTGGTTGCCCTAATAAATGCCACCTTTGTTCACAACATATACTATATGTACAAGCTGATTGACAACCAAAAGATTGATTGATTTTCTAGATTGGTCGTGGAAGCTACAGTAGGAATAATTATTTAGAGATCTAAAGAATGAGGAATAATCTCCTTTTTTTAAAAGATAAAATGTGTCCCTATTTTATGTTTTTTTTTTTTTTTTTTTTTTTTTTTGAACTGTGTTAACACGTCTTTCAACAAATTTATGGCTGCAATTTCCCTAGTGGAGCTTCTCTTAAAAGTAATAATCGCTAGCCATTTTTTGTTTTTCTTTTGCTAGCCCCTGGCTAGATCTATTTTCTTTCTTACATTTTTAATCAATCCGTTTTCAAAAAAAAAAAACAACGTAATCCAAAGCTGTACACTAGCAAACAAAAGAAAGATATAATATTGATGTAAAATAGCCTGGAGGAAGAATATTCATTTGCAAGTTGTGTATAGCATCTCATTTCCTACCATAACTCATTGACAAAGTCAGATCCACCCCTCCCATTAAATACCTCAAAACCATGCTATGTTGACTTCCTTCCCATCGGATACCAAAAAGAAACTCAGTTGCGAAGAGAAAAAAGAAAGATGGGGTGGACATGGAAGGAAGAACACTTGGATATAATCCTAGTCCCATCTGGGTTCTTGATCATGTGCGTCTATCATCTCTTTCTTTTCTATAGATATCTCAAGCATCCTGAAACCACAGCGATCGGATACGAGAATCATAACAAAAAGGCATGGGTTGAAAAAATGCTTCTGGTATATATAACTTCAACCACTTGTATTTCATAACAAAATTGTCTTCTTTCTATATTTTCTTTAAAACTTTTCTTGAAATGATGCAGATTGACACCAAAGATAGAGGGTTTGTAGTAGCTGTTCTTAATAGCCACTTATCTGCTTCAACTTCCTTGTGTTCTATTTCTCTAGTTCTATGTTCTCTTATCGGAGCTTTACTAGGAAACTCATCTAATAACTTTCTTACAAGCACTTTTATCTTTGGTGACACAAGTAAATCCACCAGCTCTATCAAATACATCGGCATTTTATCATGCTTCCTACTGGCGTTTGCTTGTTTTGTACAAACTACAAGACATTTTGTGCATGCTAGTTTCCTCATAAGCATGCCAACAGGTTCTGTTCCTGTTCTTTGCATCCAAAAGTCGGTGATAAGAGGAAACAATTTTTGGACAGTAGGATTGCGTGCACTCTACTTTGCAATCACTTTGCTCCTATGGATTTTCGGTCCAATTCCTATGTGTGTTGGTTCTGTAGCTACAGTCATAGTCTTGCATTTTCTAGATGTCAATAAAGCACCCATGATTGAGTATGGATCACACAAGGGTTCTACCAGTGATCATTTGCGGAAGATTGGACATGAACTAGCTTCTGTGGTTAGGCCTTTTGAACACAACGGAAGGCCATAGAGATATGCACGAAAACCCGTTGAAATCTAGTTATTTCGAAGCTTAAATCTATGTTCTTGCTTATTTGTTCTTTTTCTTTTGTTGATTCTAAGATGATTCTTATCATCAGAACCAGCTTAATTGGTTGGGTATTGTAATTATGTTTATAGATAAACAATCAATCGTGAGAATATCTATAAATATGTTATGTTTCGGTTACTAGACAAGACCAGCTATTTATTTTTTTCTGAACCTATCTTTTATGTTTCCTTGATTGACTTATTCTTTTGCTTTTCCTTTTATATTTTCAAATCTATCTTTCATATTTCGTAGATCCAATTCTTTTACAAATTATTAGTCTGAGTAGTGTCCAAATATATAATAAAGCAAGGTTTTATGTACTATATACATATTTAAATTTAATCTGACTTCGTTTAAGCAAAAAATTAATACCCAAGCACTTCAATCACTATTTGAATTAGGAACCAAAACAATGGAGATTTCAAATTTTTAACCAAAGAAACAGCAAGTTGACTAAAAGAATGTAGGTTGTAGAAATCATTAGTCAATATTTATTAAAGAATTATTAAACGCGACTTGGAAATATAGTATTCGAGTTATTCAATTAGAGCATTTAAAACATTATCGTATTTTAATTCCTAATTTATGTACACCATATTTTCATAGCAACTATATTTCCACTTATCAATTTGATGCTTCTATTTATAATAGAATTGTTTTTACATTTTTGCTATTAATTGAAATTTACGAAAATAAGTATTTAACATAAAATGCTGAATTTTAAGAGGTACAACCCCTTAAAACATCATATACAACAAGTTCATGCGTTGAATCTTATTTGGTCAACAAAAGTCATAAAGTCAAGGGCTGAGAGTGGGTCATTCGATTCAAATTTTTCTAAAAGCCTACATAGAATGTGTTTGACTCAAAAGTCATAAAGCCAAGGGATTTGATTCAAATTTTTCTAAAAGCCTACATAGAATGTGTTTGACCAGATGAAGTCTGTTGAATCCGAGATCTTGGCAAATATACGAGGAATCTAGCCAGTCTCCCTTATATATGGCGTCAATATGTTAAGCACTTGAACTTTATCAACTTCATCTCCACACTCTTTCACCGCCTTCATCAATCTCTCTTCTTCCCTCTAAGAGAAACCCTAAACATCTCCTATAAAATAGACGTTATTATATGGTTATATCTACTTAATCAAGCATAAATCAGAAACCTTTGAAAGGTTCAAATAGTTTAAACATGAAGTCAATAATCAAAGGCAAGAAGATAAAGATGCTCTGATCTGACAAAGGCAAAGAGTATCTTAGTATCGAGTTCCACGACTATCTCAAGGAATGTGAAATTATTTCACATTTGACTCCTCCTAGGACACCACAACTTAATGGTATAGCTGAGAGGCATAATCGGACATTGTTAGACATGGATCGTTGCATGATGATTCGGGCTTCTCTTTCCATTTCTTTCAGGGGGTATGCCTTAGAGACAGCCGCTCATATCCTCGATTGTCCCTACCAAGAAGTTTGCCGAAAAACCTCATCAGATGTGAACAAGGAAAGTTCCCTCATTAGCATATATTTTGGTTTAGGGTTGTGAAGCTTTCGTTACACGAAAGACTCATGACACGCTACATCCTAGAAGTGAAAGATGTATTTTCATGGGTTACCCTCAAAAGTCTTTTGGATATTTGTTTTTCAGACCTAGTGAAAACATGGCCTTTATAGCACGAAGAGGAGTCTTTCACGAAAGAGAGCTCATATGCAAAGAGGGCAGTGGGAGTACAATTAACCTTGAAGAGATTCAAGAGTCAACCAATGAATGAACCATAGAAGACATTAGCGCTCAACTAGAGGACGAGACTCCCGTTGAACCCATTGATAAATCATTACCTCTTCACCAATCTGGCAGAGTTAGCATGTCACATGAGTTCTATGGTTTCCATATAACTACAGAGGGTGACATATTTGTAAGTGATTGTACACTCGTAAATTTGGATGAGCCAGCTAACTACAAGGAAGAAATGGTAGGCCATGAAGCTGCCAAGTGGAAAAAGGAAACGGATAGCAAGATCAAGTCCACGTATGATAACCAAGTTTGAAATTTCATTGATCAAGAACTTGGTCAAAAGACACTTTATTGCAAATGGATCATCAAAAAGAAGATCGACATGGATGGAAAGATATACACTTTCAAGGAACGACTGGTTCCGAAAAGATTTACTCAAACCCTAGGGATTGACTATGTTTTCCATAGCTGCCTTTCATGATTATGAAATATGGTAGATGAATGTAAAAACCGCTTTCCTTTGGAAGTTGGCTAAAATGTTTACATGAGTCATCCAGAGGGTTTTTGTAGATGCAAAGTTTCCTAGTAGCGTGTGTACGCTTGAGAAATCCATTTATGGATTGAAACAAGTGTCTTGTAGCTGGAATCTTTACTTCCATAAGAAACTCAGAGAATTTGGTTTCTCTAGGAGCGAAGATGAGTCTTGTGTTTATGTCATGGCTAGTACGAGTATAGTAACCTTTCTAGTATTGTAGGTTGATGACATACTCCTTATGGGGAACGACATTCCAACTTTTGCAAGAAGTAAAGTCTTCGCTTGGAAAGTGTTTTGCTAAGAAGGATCTATAAGACCCGGCCTATATTCTTGGGATAAGAATGTTAAGGGATAGAAAGAAAAGATTAATTAGTCTTAGTCAAAATACATACTTGGATAAGGTACTGAAACATTTTAGTATGGAGAATTCCAAGAAAGGAGAGCTACATATTCAGAGTAATGCCAAATTGAGTACAAATCAAATCCCTAGTATAGATAAAGAGACAGGAGAAACGAGTTGATTTCCATATGCTTCGGCTGTAGCATTGATTATATACGCTATGAAATGTACTCGCCCTGAGGTGTCATTTTCTTTAAGCATGGACATTCTCTTTCAGGGAAATCATGACAGAGCTTATTGGATAGCAATAAAGAATATTCTCAAGTATCTAGAAAGGACAAAGGATCTGATTCTAGTCTTTAGTGGTTATGATCTGTAACATCCTAATTTTCAAGACCAAAAATTTCATTTTTGATATAACGATTTATAAAACATTTATAAGAAAACATTATCGAGTCACATTACTTCATGAAACCATAATCACATGTTTCAAAACCATATCATGAAAATAGTAATATTGTCAGAGTACAATCCCAAGAATCTCATAATGTTGAAATCCAGTGTGTGTTATGTGCTGCTACCGTACCGGCTCCTTCCCCTTCGAAGAAGAGGTACCTGAAAACAAAACTGAATATTGTAAGCACAAAGCTTAGTGAGTTCCCCCATCATACCACATACTATACATAACACATACTTCATACATAACTGGGTACTAACTACCCCTTTGGTTGTGTCGATCGGTACTTTGCATAGCATATCTAGGTGTTGGCCTCCCTTTCGATCGGCCCTGTCGACTGGTACCTTGCCTAGCATATCAGGGTGCTAGCTTACCCCTTCGGTCCTTTCGATCAGTATCGGGGACTATTTCACCCCGTAGTCTACCACATAGCATCCTAGTGCATAAATATGCAAGTCATATACTGCCTGACTTATCTGGGTGCTCTCATACCCCTTCGGCCCTATCGACCGATATTGGGGCCTACCCTACCCCTTCTATCACATACCACATAACATCATACCATAATAACACATAAACATAACAGATAACAATATACCAGATAATTATCACAAAGACAATTACCCATACTTTAACTCGTACTAGTGGGCCGACCTTAGTGCCTTCGACCCACTTCTACTGGAAGGTAAGTCACCACAATGTCGTGAAGTGTATGAACTGTCCTTGATGCTGGGATCAACACCTCTTAACTCCTACACATAACAACCCTCCTTTATTATCATTTCGTGCACTTGACCCCTTTCAAGGCTCAGCTCAGGTCATGGTCAAGGTCAACACCCTGGTTAAAGTCAACATCTGGTTGACTCAACTCTTCAAGTTGATCCATCAACTCGCCGAGTTCCATAATCCTTAGAATGCTAAAATCTTCGACCCTACTCGCCGAGTCTTTCAAGAACTCGCCACATTCTCCTTCGCACAAATATCAGGACCTTCTACTACTGACTCGTCCAGTTCATCCTTGAACTCGTCGAGTTGTGTTGCTTGTAAGTTGGCACGTCTGGTCCTGGACTCGCCGAGTTCCTTATGAACTCGTCGAGTTTCCTATGAACTCGCCTAGCCAATCGTAATCCGCAAGGTCACTGGAGTTGGCGCCACCACTGGTGCTACTATTGTTGTCAGTCATGGGCAGTCGGCCTGTTTATGGCCCTTCTGATTGCAACGGAAGCGAATCAAGTCTAATGTCTAGAATGTGGGGGTAGGGGCAATACAATCCTTGCTAATGTGCCCAGTCTTTCTGCACTTGTAGCAGCCCGATGATCCCAATCTACCAACCCCCTCATGGTCTTGTCGTACTTTCCGCAGCGGCCCCAACCCTGTTGGCCCTTTGACCTAGTGTCGGATCCCTTAGGCTTCTTCCCCGAAGCCCTAATAACATGCCCATATCCTGCCTTCCTCTTCCTGAGGTGCTCTATATCAATTTCCCTCTCCCTCGCCCTTGCAATCATGTCATCCAATGACGGACATGCAGAGTAGCTGACATGTTTTCGAATGTCAGCTCTCAACATGTCATGATAGCAGGTCTTCTGCATCTTCTCATCCCATGCATACTGAGGCACCAATAAGGCCCTCTCTCGAAACTTGGCGGTAATCTCCGCCACTGTCTCTGTCGTCTGTCTCATGTCAAAAAACTCCCTGGCCAGCTGCTAAAGCTCCATAGTCGGCGCAAACTCAGCCCTAAACCTAGCCATGAAATCCGACCAAGGCATAGCCTCAATGGCTTAGGCCCCTAGTGAATCACCAAATGACTCCCACCAATCTCTAGCTCTCTCCCTCAAACAACCTACAGCATACCGGATCTTCGACCCCTCGAGGCAGAAGCTCATCAACTGAGCAAACTCCATGTCTGCGATCCACCTCCTGGCAACAATGGGGTCCTTCACCCCATGGAAGTCTGGTGCACCACATCCCCTGAAGTCCTTGAAGGAGAGTGTGTGTGTCCCTATCTAGCCAGATTCCATGTCACTCCTGAACGTCCTAAGGAGATCCTCCAACAGCTCCACAATCCCCTCCTTGATCGACCCAAAATCACCAGGGTCGCCTCAAGGATGTCTCTGGTGATCTCTGACACGATGAACTCATGCAGTCTCTTATCAACCTATTCGGAACCCAAACCCGAACCTGATCCTAATCCCGACCCTGATCCCGACCCTCCTGCTCCGTGACGCGTAGTCATCACCATTCTGAAACAAAACATACAATTATCACGATCATACATAATCTCGAGAGATTCTACACACTTTACTAGTTCCTTGGTTCTACCTCGGCCCTCCTTGACTCGACTACAGATCCTTTTCTTTCATTAGTACGGGTTTATACTATCTTCAACATCTATCATGATTGCTTCGGTTTCAACAAGTCCATTCTACTACTATTGTATTCTGTGCTAATCTTATCCTAGGCTTACCCTAGGATAACTCTCCAACCCACTCTCCACCATCAACTGCATAAGAAGTCCCTGCTACCTTTACCTAACTAGCTCGCGAATACCATTACATATTACTAAGACCAGATAAATCTTTGAATGAGTGGTCCGGCCCTACAACGATTAGACTCAAACAAGAGCTGCGAAATAGGGCTAGACCTAACCTTCTGAAATTATTTATTCCTCACAATATGTAATGTAGTGTGTTTGTTTACTAATTACCTAAAGATAGCTAGGACTCCTAATAGCACAAAGCAAGTAGTATTCGGGCATTGAGTAACCCAAACCAAGCATATCATATCCAGACTATCATATCACTGTCTAATCAGTCTTATCATGCATCTAAAAAAGAACATATAACAAGCATATCAGGCATCTTCCTAGATCCTTAGCCCTAATCTAGAATGCAGTTCTCATACACATACAATAGGCATAAAGGCATCCTTCCTAGATCCTTATCCCTAATATAGCATGCAGTTCTCATAATCATATCATATCATAGCATAAACTGTATGGGTATCTTAGGGAAAACTTACTTGAGCTCAGTCAGTCGCGCACATCACACACCTTGTTCTTTCTCAAAACTCTTTACTTTAACTTTTGGAAAAAACTATTTCCTTGTGAAAATCTTTCAAACCCTCAATTTGAGTCCAGACACTCCCAAAAGTGTGTCCAAATCCCTCAAACCAAGGCTCTGATACCAACTTGTAACGTCCCAATTTTCAAGACAAAAATTTCATTTTTGATATGACGATTTAGAAAACATTTATAAGTAAACATCGTCGAGTCACATTACTTCATAAAATCATAATCACATGTTTCAAAACCATATCATGAAAATAGTAATAATGTTAGAGTACAATCTCAAGAATCTCATAATGCTGAAATCCTGTTTGTGTGCGACGCGCTGCTACCATGTCGGCTCCTTCCCTTTCGAAGAAGAGGTACCTGAAAACAAAACTGAAAACTGTAACCACAAAGCTTAGTGAGTTCCCCCACTATACATAACACATACTCCATACATAACTGGGTACTAACTACCCCTTCGGTCCTGTCGACCGGTACTTTGCCTAGCATATCTGGGTGCTGGCCTACCCTTCGATCGGCCCAGTCGACCGATACCTTGCCTAACATATCAGGGTGTTCGCCTACCCCTTCAGTCCTTTCGATCAGTATCGGGGACTATTTCACCCCTACTCTACCAGATAGCATCCTAGTGCATAAATATACAAGTTATATACTGCCTAACTTATCTGGGTGCGGTCATACCCCTTCGGCCCTATTGACCGGTATTGGGGCCTATCCTACCCCTTCTATCACATACCACATAACATCATAGCATACTAGCACATAAACATAACAGATAACAATATACCAGATAATTATCACAAAGATAATTAACCATACTATAACTCTTACTAGTGGGCCGGCCTTGGTGCATTCGACGCACTTATACTAGAAGGTAACTCACCTTAATGTCGTGATGTGTCTGAATTGTCCTTGATGACGGGATCAACTCCTCTCAATTCCTACACATAACAACCCTCGTTTATGATCATTTCATACACTTGACCCCTTTCAAGGGTCAGCTCAGGTCAACATCAAAGTCGAGGTCAACACCCTGGTCAAAGTCAGCATCTGGTTGACTCAACTCGCAGAGTTCTATAATCCTTAGAATGCTAAAAGCTTTGACTCTACTCGCCGAGTCTTTCAAGAACTTGTCGAGTTCTCCTTCATACAAAAATCGGGACCATCTACTACCGATTCTCCGAGTTCATCCTTGAACCCGTTGAGTCCTATTCCTTGCAAGTTGGCACGTCTGGTCCTAGACTCGTCGAGTTCCCTATGAACTCGTCGATTTCTTCTTCATGCAGTTAGGACTTAGTCTGGAACTCGTCGAGTTTTGTTCTTGAACTCGTCGAGTTCCATGATCTTCAAGTCCACAATGAACCCAACTGGATAAGTCTTCTTCCAACTTTACACATTGCTAATTATCAGAAGAGGTTTAGGGGAAACAATGACCCGACTGGCCGAGTCGAATGAGCGACTCGTCGAGTCCCTCCATGTCCAAAAGTATTCAGTCGATTTCAGTCAGCCTTAATGCATCCAAAACATAGATCTAACCTCCTAGGGTCAATATTACATGTAAAGTTACAAACTTTATGTCCATGCATGGGTTTTCAAGCTCAAAAAACCCGAAAATGAGGTCCACAAGGTGCATGGGACTCCCATGGCCATAAAGTTGGCACCTTTGTGCCATGGGAGCCCTCGATGGTTCCAGATCTGACGTGATACCCCCCCTTAGAACCACAATGTCCTAAAAATGGTTCTACTAAAGCTTAGAAATGGTAGAAACTAGCCCTAACTAGAGATCTAAGAGATAGATGGTCAAGGTTGAAGCTTTTTACCTTAAACAAGCTGGAAGTGTGCCAAAACTTCTGGATCTACTAGCCTTCTCTTGATCTCCCAAGTCTCCTCTTTCTTCTCAAGCTTCTAACACACACAAAATGTCACAAAGAACTTAAAATCACTCAAAATCGATTAGGGTTTCGTGAGGATGGTCTGATGGTGTTGGAGGCTGTAAACGAAGCCAGTTAAGGTGTTTAAATAGGGTGCAAACCCTTAAAGTTAGGGTTTCATCCAGACAGGCCTACTCATCGAGTCGAGGCATTCGACTCGGCGAGTAGGTCCTTCCACCTGCATCCAAGTTTTGGCTCGACTCGACGAGTTGGGGCCTCCAACTCGCCGAGTTCCAGAGTGAAAATGCTAAAAATTCATATTTAAAGTACATATCAGGAATCGGGCGCAACAAATACATTGAGAGCAAGTGGGTATAGTGATGCCAAGTTTCAAATAGATAGAGGTGATCTTTGTTCTAAATATGGCTAGGTGTTTCTGTTAAATGGGGGAGTAGTCATTTGGAAAAGTTCCAAGTACGACACAGTGGTTGATTCTACTTGTGAATCAGAGTACATAGCAGCAAGTGAAACATCAAACGAAGCAGCTTGGTTGAAGAATTTCATTGGTGATCTCGAAGTAGTTCAGACCATTCAGGAGCCAAGGGAACTTTTCTGTGATAATGAAGGAGCAGTTTCTTTGACTAAAGGATCGAGATATCATGGTAAATCAACAAATATCGACATAAAGTGGCATTATATCAGGACATAGAGTTGAAGAAGGATAGTGAAAATAGTTTCATCAGAATACAATCCTACAGTTCCTCTCACAAAGGCTCTGAGTAGGGTTAAACATAGTCAACATGCTAGCAGCATTGGTTTGAGATATGACATTAGTTTTAGTAGTTAGATGATCAGTTTGAAACTTTTAACAGAATAAATGTAATTAATTTTGGTGATTGAATAATATAGATTATTTATGAGTTTGTTTACTACCTTTGTCAATTGTTTATTCTTGTGTTTCATTTTACATGCTTTACTTCCTGAATAATTTGATTATTCGAAGCTCCACAGTCGCTCATACTTTAAGAAGTAAGTAGTGAATGAACATTGTCATGAATTTGATTGTAGATTGTCTAAGGAGCTTAGACATAGCAATTGTGTTGCTAAATGTTCATGGGTACTTAAAAAATGAAGATTTGAGTATTGGATAAACCTACGCTTAGATAATTACTTCATGGGTTATATCATGAGTACCTCTAATACGATAATATATTATTTTATTAAAACAGAGATATATGAGTTGTAAATTACAAGTCGGTTGTACATTGGTATTGCGTAAATGCATCAGTTACTTGATGTTATAAAATGTAGTGTCATGTATGATTATGTGAGTAAAAGATAAAAGCATATGAGTCAAAGTTTATTCATTCCTTTTTTCCTAACAAGAAAAGTTATATCTTTTGGCCCCTTAGTGATTTGGTATTAACTTATAGTGTTGGGCTCAGGTAGGACCTATGCAGTTATAGCGGTTCAAAATAAAATATCGGTCAAGGATCAATATTCGATATATAGGTTGTCGCGGTGGGATATCGGTATTTTTATGTTATGTATGGCCTTTGTAACCTTGTGTTTTATTGGATGAATACATGGTCATTAAGTAAAACATATAGTAAATTAGAAAATGTTTGAAGCAAATGTTTATCAATCTCATAAAACCCCCACCATATACCTACATTTTATTAATAAATGAAGTGACTTAATAAAAATTTTAGCTATAAATGCTATTTCACCGCTATCCCACCAATATTTGTCAAATATCAATCAAATATAGGTCAATATCGGTCACTATCACTGATATTTGCGGTACCGCTATTTAGTACCGCTATTTTACCAGTTACCAATAACCGCTATCTCACCGCTATCCCACCACTATTGACTGCATAGGGTAGGACAACATTGATGTGTTAAATTAGATGTCTTATGACGTCAACACAAATCAGGAAATTAGGAAACAAAATTTTAGACAATGAGATTGATTATAATCCATGTCTCATATCCATACCATATCTTGTAGAACAGAGAAATACTTGCTCACTTATCTAAAAGACAAATATCTTAGACAAAATTGCAAAAATGGTCCCTGTGGTATGCAATTTTTTGGGGTTTTAGTCTAAACCTCGACTTTTTTGGATTGATGGTCCTTTAGAGCTAGTTTACATGCAGTTTTGGTCGCTGACCAAACTAAAAAGACTATTATACCCTTAATGAATTTAATTTTCATTTTTCTTTCACTTTTTAAAATTATTATAATTATTAAATATAAAGCCCAGTCCACCCCCCTCTCTCTCTCTCATCATCAAGAAACCCTCGTTTTCCATTTCACTTTAGTGGGTTCTCTACATCCCAAATCATTCACTCTTATCCACTATGTTCCCTTCCAAATCTCCATCTTCACTCATTGCAACGACACACAAATCATTCGTTGCCCTTTTTACCTATTGTTGAAATCAGAAAATGTGTTCCCATTTGAAATCAATATCCTCAAACTGAAAAACACACAGTGAAGAACACGAAAAGGGTGTGTAAACCCATTTCAAATCAATATCCTCAAACTGATTCTTCTTTTGGTTTTTCATATTTTGAATCTGAAATTGATTTTACATGTGAAATCGAACCATGGATATCCTTTCTTTATCTTATATGGATCGATTAATAGGTGTGTGTATGTATTTTTTATCGCAACTCTCAATGATCCTCTTTTTCTTATTTGATTTTAAACAAGAAGATAGGACATGGATGGAGATTCGATGTCTCTTTCTTCTTTCTTTGTAAAATTGATAAGCATCTCTAAAGTTGTAGGTATTCAATGATGATAAGGGCTGATTTTCTTTGGATTCGGTGGTGATGTAGAGGGAGAGAAATCGTCTCCAGATTGCTGCAAACGCCATTGATGGGAGGTTTGGATCAATAGCAGTCAATTGCTGGATGATTAGATGGGGATAATTTAGGGATATCATTCCTTTTTCCTGTGGATAGATGACTCCAGGCGATAACAGAGACCAAGGATGAGGCAAGGTTAAATCAGAGAAAAAGACGGAGGCGTAAGGTAAAGCAAGAGCGATGAAGGTGAATGGTTCGGCTGGGGAAGAATGGGGGTCGGGATCGTGTGTGTTTATATATATATATATATATATATATATATATATATATATATATATATATATACACACACACATACATATATATATATATATATATAGAGAGAGAGAGAGAGAGAAAGAAAGAGAGAGAAGGGGTGGGCCCAAATTAATTATTTATTTTCTTTTTCATATAAATTAAGTAGAAAAAAATAAAAAAAATATATCATAAGGGTATTAGTCATTTCAATTTACGAGGGACCAAATCTACATACAAACATGGCCAAAAAGACTACCAATCCAAAAAAGTCATAGTTTGGACTAAAACCCCAAAAAAATGCATACCACAGGGACCATTTTTGCAGTTTTGTGTATATCTTGTTGGATCAGAATTTGGCAGTTGCTTTGGAAAACACCCTTTGTTGTTTAATTTAGAAGTTATACATGTAATTTATTTTTACACTTATCCAAGTAGGAGATTGTTAGATTAAGTTTCTAAGCCAATAACTAAATTAGTATAATCTTGAATTATTAGCAAACTCCTTTTGGGTTGCCCTCAAACCTAGTAGTTGACTGGAATGCTTCTTGGAGAGAGACACTGGGTTTTATCAATTTATTAAATGGTTAATAAATTAACTAGAAATAAAATAAATAATTTACTAATATATTATAAGAATAATACATTAATTAGAAATAGTATTGTTTAATTAGAAAATAATAGGATTGATTAAATGTAGAAGGACTAAACGTGACAGCGTTTAAAAGTTAAACATTGACCAACTCTAGAACCTCACATACGGGGGATAGTTCTAGAGGAGTTCTAGAGGATTTTAGAGCTTTTCTTGGGCTCTAAGGAAACTTAAATGCCTTATAAGTAAAGCAAAAGGATTAGGGTTATCTAAAAGGAAAATGCCTTATCCTTAGCCTCCCTATCACCTATATAAACCCCCATGGGTTATAATTTTTGGAATTCACTTCATTTCAAAATAGAAAATCCAAAATTTTCCTTCCTCGTCTTCTCTCCTCGTAAGCCTCCAACTTGCTAGGGTTTGGGTGTGGGCTATTAGAGGCACAAGACTTCTATTGCTTGCTTTCTAAAGACCAAAAAGGAATGATTAGTAGTTTATTTGCTTTAATAAACTAAAGGTGTTGTTTTCTTATAACCCTTTGTTAATTATGAAAATAGCAATGTACTTCTATAGTTCTTGATATTCAATAGTTGTTTGAAGATGATAGTTAGAACAGAGATCCTTTAGGGTGCATGTGAACATAGGGATTATGTTTTTTTGCCAAAATAAGATTTTTATAACATATAAAACCCATGAGTACATATGTAAGATTCTATAGGCTGAGAATGTTTAGTTTAGCCTTATTTTGTGTTCCTTGTTTTTTGTGTGCTTAGGGAAGAATCAAGCATTCGACTGTCTATGGAATCCAACGTTATGTATGATTATCATGCATGAGTGGCTGCAGGGTTGGTGGAAGTTTCATGAGTGAGTATGGGTATAGCAGGCCAGTTGAGGAATGTTTAGACACTCTTGAGAGAGTAGACGTAGGATATATGTGTATCCTAGATGCTTGGGCCTAGTGGATAGGAATTTCATGTAAGAATCTGCCTGATTTAATGGTGTCTTGGTACCATCAGTTTTCACTACTCAAATGTTGCTTGCTTTGTGCTTTTTAGGACCCATATTGATGTTACTTAACTATCAAATGAATATGTTAAGCTACATGTTGCAAAGGTCAGATAATTTTAGAATGATTGATTTAGCTCTATTATGCAGCTCTCGTCTGAATTTAATTGTTGTAAGGTTGGGTCTTTTAGTTAAAAGATTGTTCAAGTTTTTTTACATGTAATTATTGGTGATTGGCTCGAGGATTGAAGCCAGAGGCTGAGCAATTGGAAAATGGATTGCAATGTCGCTATCTATGGCGGGGTTATGTGTAAAGCCCGCAGTTTCGGGCTAGTCAATTTAGAGACAATGAGCATCAAAAATGAGTTTTTGATGGAAGATTATTTAGAAGGATTAATCTTAACCAAGTTATAGTATATGTTACAAGGATTTTGTACATATAAAGAACTCCGAAATCCGAGTTATAACGAAGAAGTTATGGCCCGTCGAAGTTTTACGGCAAAACTGGCACGGCACCAGGAAACATAAATAGTGAATTTATGATAGAGGACTTTTTGGCATTAGTGATCTAAGCTAAAGTTGTAGTATATGTTAAACCGAGAGCGTGCATAAAAAGAACGCCCAAATCAGACTTCATATGAGGTAGTTATGATTTTTCTAAGATTTGGCTTGACAGTGCACAGCCCGAAATTCGAATTTTAGATCGATCGGCTTTTGGCCGATGCAACCTAAATGATAATTTAAGATCTCATTATTAGTAGCGCAACGGTAAAAAGACAGACGAAAACGGATGTCGGATGAAGAAGTTATGAATATTTAACGGACTTTTCCTATCCCCGCCTGTTAAAAATATAACTTTAAAAATAAAGTCAAAATTAGCCGACGGAGTCTTAACGAAAGTTGTTGATCATGTTTCCACCTATGCGTGGATATAAAGAACATCAAAAAAGGAGATCGTATGTGAAAGTTACGGGTTTTAGAAGATAATTAGTTTTTGGGGTAATCTATGAGTGACACGTGGCGCAATATGGGCCACACCTTCTTCCCCAAGGCTTGGAACGAGATGGCGACACGTGGCAACAAATGCGCTGCGTTCTTAACATACTCAGCCACCTCTCCACTTCTTTTCTCCGAAACACCCCAAAACCCTCAAGGTTTTTCCCTAGCACCTCCAAGGTGTTAGAAGCAAGTCCCGGAGCGCTAGAAGGTTCCGAGAAGAAGAGCTTTCGGCTCGGAAGTTCTGCCCCCGCAGAGCCCGGTTCTTAACCAAACCCTTAGTAAGTGAGTAATGTTTACCCTACTTTTAGTATAACTTATGTTTAAGTTCATTATCTTTATTATTAGCATATAAACAAGATGTATCAGTGATTCCAAGTCGTTATAGTGATTGATCTACTTACGGGGATGATATCTAGGCTGTGATTTAGTGAGGTGTTTAAAGTGGGATTTCCAAACAGTATACTTCGTATACCAAATGGACCCTTCCCAGATATGATCCTACCTGGTTGTTCATTACTTGATAGATCATGAAATTAGACTCGTTTTTAATAGAAGTTTTTAGGGTAATCTACGAGTGACACGTGGCGCAATATGGGCCACACCTTCTTCCCCATGACTTGGAACGAGATGGAGACACGTGGCAACGAACGCGTTGCGTTCATCTAGGGAACGCACTGCATTCGTAGCGAACTCAGCCTACAAATAGAGGCGCAAATCTCCTATTTTCTTCACACCTCTCCACTTCTTTTCTCCCAAACACCCTCAAACCATCAAGGTTTTTCCGTAGCACCTCCAAGGTGTTAGAAGCAAGTCCCAGAGTGCCAGAAGGCTCCAAGAATAATAGCTTTCGGCTCAAAAGTTCTGCCTCCATAGAGCCTGGTTCTTAACCAAGCCCCCTAGTAAGCGACTTATGCTTACCCTAGTTTTAGTATAACTTATGTTTAAGTTCATTATCATTATTATGAGCATATAAAAAAATTTTAACAGTGATTCCAAATCATTATACTGATTGATCTACTTACGGGGATGATGTAGGCTGTGATTTAGTGAGGTGTTTAAAGTGGCAAACAGTATACTTCGTATACCAAACAGATCCTACCTCCGATATGATCCTACCTGGTTTTTCGTTACTTGATAGATCATGAAAGTATACTTTGAGTTACTGATGAATCTAGACTAATAATTAGTCGCAATAAAGATTAGACTAAAACTTAGCGATAATAATGTTAGGTGTCGTCGAAGGAAAAATAGAATCGTTTGAAGCAAAGCGCTACCCGAGTTTGGAATCATCACTATAACAAGTGAGTGCATAGTTACTTTCATCTTACACATAGACATGAAGTATTTTATATAAATTACGTACTATGTGTGCATATTATCTGAATACTCGTTGTCTAGGTTGGATGAATGATTTTATTCATGATTTAAACTGTATATATGTATTTTATATCTATGAATATGTTGGGCAAAACATGGGTTAATGAATGAGAAGGGATGAAAGAGTAAACATTGGCGACTATGGACTTAGTGCCTATTGTATAAACCCTGGAGACTATGGACTTAGTGCCTATTGTATAAACCCGGGCGACTATGGACTTATTTCCTATTGTATAAACCCTGGCAACTATGGAATTAGTGCCAATTGTATGAACCTTGGCGACTATGGAATTAGTGCCTAATGTATAAACCCTGGTGACTATGGACTTAGTGCCTATTGTATAAACCCTGGCAACTATGGGCTTAGTGCCTATTGTACAAACCCTGGCTACTATGGACGTAGTGCCTGTTGTATAAACTCTGGCGACTATGCAGACTTAGTGTCTAAACCCAGGTGATTATGTACTTAGTGTCTGTTGGATAAACTGTGGTGCCGATGGACTTCATTCCGATTCCTTAGGATAATCCTTAGGTAAGAATAAATGAAGAATGGTGGATTATTAGGGTAAATCCTTAAGAGTAAAGAAGATAATGGGGATGGGTAATTCGGTTGATTGTTTGATGTTTAAACATAATAATTATATTATTGTGGGTTGAAAACCCTATGGACTCAACAAGTTTCCCAACCTGACCCACTCAGTTTATTTGTACCATAGGTGTCGATATGAAGTTACATTACACTGAGAGATTAAGGAGACATAAATCACTAGTGATAATGAATGTAAGTTATGTTTATTCTTATGCTTCTGTATTGACGATGACATCCGAATGTTTTAAAATGAATGAAATACATTTCTTCGGAGATGCTTTGATTACGTATTTATCATGTTTTTATGGGAACAAATTCCGCAACTCTTTTCTTTAAAAGGTTATTCTGATTTTCGAAATAAAGCATAAACAAAATCGGTCTTTTCTGGCCGTGAAAATGGGGATGTCACATTATGTCATTTCCAGTTTTCCGTGTTCGAAGGAAAGACTGAGTAGGCATGAGACTTTCAAAGTTGATATGTAAACCCAACATTAGGCTAGATGATTGCGGTCTTAGGCGGCAATATGGCAGTGTGAGAATACACAAGAGGATTTATGTGGTATGGTTGGCTTGATATGAAACCATAGTCTGCTTTCTTGGGATATAGGCAAGTTAGGTGCTAGCTGATGGTTTCAGGTGATTAGGGAAATGAATCATGAGTGAGAAATTTATTGTGTCTACTGTATCCCGATTATGAGAATGATTCCTTTTGTATTTATGAATGATTCGGCAATAAATTGACAGTTCAATATTTGAAGGGAAGGAGTGTGGTAGTTCATTTGTTTCCAGATAGGAAGTTATTGTTATGAATGGACTGCCAAAATTATTGCTTGTGTATCTGTATGAGTTTCTTGATGTTAGAGGAAGTCATGATTGGGGAGTTTCTAATGTCTCCATCTGAGATTTGGAATCTCTTTGAGTTGTTTGGTCTTTATCTAGAAGATCATCTTGCGGTGTGTTATACATTCCAAGGTTCATGGATGTTATGCTTCTCGTTGAGCCGATTTGAGTTTTGGTCAGTTTTCAATGTCATTTGGTGGTAGTTCGAATCTTAAGTGGAGGATAATTGGGTATTATGCTTGGAGGATAATCATTCTGTTCGAACTTATGGTTTCAGAAGAATGAGTCATATGTATTTGCGGCTCGGGTATGTGAAACTTTGGTTTAGGATTTGGTCAAGATGGGGGTGCATAGAAAGATTCCATCATATGTATGTGTTTAGGAATACAAGAGTCGTTTAACATACATAAAATTCATGAAAATTTTAAACTTTTTAAAACAACCATAAATCATCATTGTTTAAAATAGTTTCCAAATCAAGTTTAATATAAGAGTTTTCCCAAAATCATAAAAGAAAACATGAGGAGGTGCAGGATCACGCATTCGCCTTCCCACGGTCCTCTGAGGTACCTGAAACATAATCCAAAACTGTAAGCACAAAGCTTAGTGAGTTTCCCCAAATTAACAATACACAACAAATAGCACATATACAATAACAATATGCAATGGGCCCACAACTAACAGACTGGATTACCACTGAGCCCACAACATAATTCATGCTTGCCCTTGGCCCACAACTTATGTCTAGCTTGCTCCCCGACCTAATTCACTCCTCGGATTGAATATCACTAAGCCCTCGGTACGAGTCTGGCATGCCCTTCCCGACCCTCAACTCATCTTTGGAATGCTCATGAGCCCTCAGTATGAGTCTAGCATACCCTCCCCGACCCTCAGCTCATATCTTGCTTGCTCCAGGATTTGTAGGCTACAACATGGAGCACTACAACCTCAACCCAACCCACACAATATATCGACATATAAACAAACAGTATCACAGGTAGTCCTACAGATCTACCAGACTAGCATATCAAACTAGCATGTATATCTATCCCATACTCAACATATTAATGAATATCAGGTTATCAAAGAAATGGTTCGGCCTTAGTGCCTTTGACCTATAAGCACAGTGCGGAGAACTCACTTCACAAACTAGACAGAAATGATAAGGCCCGACTCCGAATCTCAGCTCTCTACTCAATACCTACATCCACCAAGTGTGATCAATTCCATTAAAATCCCGAAATACCCAAAATGCCCTCAAAGTCAAACTTGGTCAAACGTGTTCAAACTCAAAGTCAACTGGTCAAAGTCAAATGGTCAAACCCATTAAACCAACTTAGTCAACCCAGCCAAGTCAACTCAATCGAGTCAACTCAATAAGGGCTGACTCATACGAGTACATGGGCGTAACCCAGAGATATGCTAAGCGTATGCGAAAGCTCACAATGACCAGCTTATGGGGTGGCTAACCAAGTACGTGGAGGGAGCGTACTCCCACCTACACGGGGCATAACCTCGTAGACTTCAAATCCTCATTACGTGCTTAATGGCTTAAGCACTTAAGCTCATACTTCAGAGATCTACGGTTTCAATGCACCCTAAAGTCATAAAGTCTCCAACTTTATGACTTCGCACATCCATAAAGTCCTTAATACAAGGTCTTAACTAATTAAGACCTTCTACAAGATGCATGAGA
The DNA here is from genome assembly GCF_051521515.1 of Lactuca serriola. Lineage (NCBI taxonomy): Eukaryota > Viridiplantae > Streptophyta > Magnoliopsida > Asterales > Asteraceae > Lactuca > Lactuca serriola. Next base: position 175,325,083 of record NC_136416.1, on the reverse strand, counting down.
CAATTCTAGCCATTGGGACCTCATTTTTATGGCTTAAACATTCCTAGGGTCTGAAAGGACAACTCAAAATGTCAATAACCAAACATGCACAGAGTGGGACCTTTGGGACAAGAAAAGCAACATAAAACTTCCAAAGATTAGATCTAACAATCAAAACATAAAGGTATATACTTTATATCTTATAGAGCTTCATAAAGGGCCAACGATCCAAAATCCAAAAGCTTGCTTCCACTTCAAAGCTTCTTGATTCAACTCATCCTTCCTCTAATGCACCAAGAACACACTTTAAGTCTCAAATCACACTTTAAGGGACTAGGGTTTTGCAAGAACGACTCAAAGGATTTGGAGGCTAAAAAGGTGGGGATGAATGAGCCATAAGGATGTTTAAATACCCCTCAAACCCTAAAACATATGGTTTCCTCCAGACATGAGTACACCTAACATACATAAGTGCAGTGTTGTAAAACTCGCCGAGTTGGTCGATTACTCCTCCGAGTACTCGCTACTCCCCCCCTTGTCGAGGCGAGTTACATAATCCCGAGTACTCCCCGATCGGCCCCTTACGAACTGAGTAGTGTTGTGAAATTCGGTCAACTCAGTGATTAATGTGTATAATATACTTAATGATTTATTATTTAACACACACATGTGATTATTACTACATATATATCTTAAATTTTTAGTAATTATTCACGAAGTGAGACCATTATGTGTTTTTCATTTTTTGTGTATTCACATGTATCCAATTTTGTTATATATTTAATCAACTTATGATTTTGACATATATAATTTCCCTAAAAATATTTGTACACAAATTTCCAAATCCAAGTACTCCCCGACTACTCCCGGGTACTCCCGAGTACTCACTACTCGGTAGTCGGCCAAACAGGTACCGAGTAAAGAGTTCTACAACCTTGCATAAGTGTACACCCAACATACTAAATCGCGCCCTAGAACGCTCAGCGTACCCTCATGTACACTTAGCGTACTCCTCTTATCCCAAAATTACAATACTGCCACTAGGGCTTCTCATTGCTACTTCCTTCTATTATAAGGTACCAAAATGACATAAATAAAACCATAAGGATAAATTTGAAAGTACCTGAATATCGAGGTGTTACAAGTCATCCTCATGGCAAGAAGTTGTTGGACGAAGAACTTGTTGTAGCCAATGGTTTCTTTTGGGAACGTCGAGGAATAGGTCAAGAGGCATTTAGGTCGCTCAGGTTGAGTATCGATTGTTGAGGGATTTGTCACCTTGTTGTGTAGATTGATATATATATATATATATATATATATATATATATATATATAGTCTAGGATGGGAAGTTGATGATCGGTTAATCAGTTCAAAGTTTGTATGTTTAGTCTCTCATGGGCTTTGTCCAGTAGAGTATTGGTCAATGGATTAGTTGTCAATGCACTCTCGATATTTGGTCTTTTCATTCATCATTAATAGAATAGGCTCTTTAGAAGTTTCAAGATGTATCAGTTGGAGTTCAACTGATGCCTCAACCTATTGTCATAAGTCTTACATTGTACATTTTCACTTCTGGATATGGGCACCATCAATGGTTGGTTGTGCAATTATTGTTCATAGAAGGATTGAGTTTGGTAGATGACCTTGTTTATTGGAAGTTCAGATGTTTGGGCGTCGTTTTTTAATTTTCAGGTGTGGCTTGGGATCTAAGAAGAATTGAATTTTGGCGTGTTGCGTCGGCAGGGACGATATCTGTATTGAACCGAACAGGGTTTGCAAGTATTTCTGATAGCTTTAAAAGTTTTGTCAAGTTAGATAAGTATTGGTAGGACCTATTCGACTTCAATCAAGGTGTGGTATCTTAGTTTCGACCATTCATGAGGATGTTTCAGTTAGCGGCTTAGGTTCGTCATTTCGGATAGATTTATTAGTACCACACCCTATGGGTAAGGTTGTGAGGAAGAAGGAGTGCAGTAGATCTAGGGTTGGTTATGTGTTTCTCTTGTGGATATATGTAGGATGAGTAAGATCGCATGAGGATGCTTGGCTCGAGTTATTGGCATGGTTCTTAATTGGTTTGTAACCCTTGAATTGGAAGAAGAGTGCAACTGACTATCTCATTTTCTGGTTGTGTGCGACCATGTTTTCGTCTGATTTCGCATTGGTAGCAGCATATACTATGAAAGGAATTGTGTGTGATTGAAGGTTATGGCATGTGTTGTGTTCGGTTAGCATTGAGGGGCACGTTGTTTGCATTCTTACAAGATAGTGGATTGATGGTTCAGTATCATTAGGCCCGGTGGTGCTGGTGGTGAGTCTTCGGGCTTTTGGTAGAATGACAGCAAGATCGGCGTAGTATAATGAACTTCCCTATTAGTGGTTGAAGGTGTCATGACGTATCGTGAGCCAGTAGCTAAATGTTTCATATGGGTGACACCCAATATTCATTTGATTGAGATTCTTAGGTCTCAAATCGTTAGTGTTCCTGGCATGTTTGGGTGTTAGTGCACTATTGGGAGTCGAAAGACTCAATGACCCACTGGTTTGGATCATGTGGGCAGTTAAAAGTTGTTGGGAGTAATAATTATGCATCAGAAGTCTCTTGCAGAGTGTTTGCAATATGAACCCCGTTTGATTGTGGGTTGCTTATTTGAAGTATGGTTACCAATGTTGGGTATCAGTTATAGAGACTTGAGTCGTGAAGTTCGTTGTAACTGTATCGAGTGATTCGTCATGTGGATATACACCTGAGCTGATAAGGGATTTGGATGCAATGTGAAATTCTTGGATGGACCAACATTATGCTCGTAGGACCAGTGGGTTGGTGATGACTTGTCAGGAAGTCAAGTGGTTATTTATGGTTGGGCACAACTTCTGGATTTAGGATTGGCTAGAATTCATGGTCAATATGTTTTAAGTATTCTTTCCACATGTTTTGGTGGTGTTCCTAGTCACGGACTAGGGGTAGGTACGACAAATGGATGATCATCAGATTCAGAGTATGGTTTTTGAAGTTTAAAACTGATGGGTTTTCGGTTCTGGAAAGTATATTGATGGAGTTGGTTGTGGTTTTTGCTTTTAGAGTTCGTAGTTGGGTGGTTCTCACTAAAAGTTGGGTCTTACAGTTAGGGAGAGAAAGGTAGTCGTTGCTATTGAGTAATTTTAAGATTATTAGGTTGTTTGTTGGCAGTTGTTGTTTTTCGTGTGGTCTCTCGAGTTTTCCTTATAAGATACCTTTATTTCGAAGTGGTTAAAGGGAGTTTGTAGAATATGTTGACGTTATTCGTGTTCCACTTCAATGGTTATCTAGTTGAGACTCGTGTTGGGAGGTGGTTTTGATTCAAGTGGAGGATTCAATAACACTGAATAGTCATAGGTTGTGTTTTTCTAGTGGTATCAGTGAGATAATTCAGGGCCAGAAGGGTTTTGTATGTTTCAGATTGTGAAGTGAAGTCATTTTGACTATGTTTCGAGATGGTTTTGCTTGCTTGGGAGTTTCAGACTTCGAGCAGAGAAGTGATGGTTATTCCTTATTTGTTAAGTTAATAGGTCATGAATTCATTATTAGACAGGGTATGTGAGTTTCACTAAGATTGGGTTTGAGTGTAGTAAGGGAAGGTGATCAAGATTCTGGAAGGATTGTCTGAATGGCCTGAGGTGTAGTCATGAAGGATTTCGATGACGAAATCTAATTTAGGTGGGGGAGAGTTGTAACACCCTTTTTTCAGGTAATTTCATTTTTGACCCTAAATAATTAATTTGTTGCAACTCGGTCCCATGGCTCACTTAATGAAAACACGTCGTTAAGTGAGTATGCTGAGCGTACTCTTTGGTGTGTTGGGCGTACGTGGCAAAAGTGCAAACCCTAATTTATTGGGTTTGAGCACTATTTAAGCATCATTAACTTCTCAAGACCTTTTTCCTCATCAACCTCCATCTCCCAATTCATCCCTAGCAAACCCTAATACTTTGTGCGAGCCTTTTTGAGCTGAGAGTGCTTTTTTGGTGTTTTTGAAGGAAGATGAAGGAATGGAAATCATCTTGGTAGTTCAAGGTATCTTGGATCCAAAATTGTTTCACCCTTAAGCATCCTTTCGAGCTATAAATTCTGAAACTTGATGAGTTATTTTCTTATATCTTGTTCACCCTAAGTTTATGTTTGTTTTTGGTCCCATAAGCTTGGTGATCATTAGTATGGATTACTCTAACCAGAAGAGTTGTCCTTACAGATGTTTTTAGTTGTTAGGAACCATAAAATGTGATATTGGACCATCTATTCCTTCCATGCAAGAGTTATGATGTCTTAATGGTTTATTAAGTTAGGGTTTTAGCTTTTGGACCTTTTCTGGCCATGGAAAGCCATAAAGGTGGAAACTTTATGACTAAGAATGATGTTTTGGGTCTAGATAGAGTTCAGATGAAATATCTTCAAGGAATAAGCACTTAATGAGAAGATTTTGACCCTGGCGGAGTACGTTGGGCGTACCAAGAGGTATGATGTGCGTACTATGTTTGAAACTCGTGGTTTGGCTGAGTCACGACTACGCCCATCGTAGTGACTGAGTACGCAGGGCATACTCAGTCAACTTGTCTTTCCTTGACTTTTTGACTTTGACCTTTGATCTAGGGATTGACAAAGTTTGACCTAGGGTCATTTTCGGTATTTTGAGGAGTAGTTTGAGATTAGGTCATGATTTATTGTATAGGTGACCTGTAGAGTCAGCATCTGGAGTTATGATTCGTTCAGCTACATTTCAGACTGTGAGGTGAGTTTCCTCACTGTACTTGTGGGTGGAAGGCACCAATGCCGACCCATTCAGTTATGTATCGTGGTATATAGGATGTTGCAATGATGTAGTGATTGGTTACATATACATGATTATATGTTTGTTGGCTGTATGTTCATCTGTTGCATATGTTGACATAATACGGTTAGGTTTAGGGAATACTACTCTATGCGGAAGCCAACAATCCTGGGAGCAAGCCAGACATAAGTTATAGGCTGGAAATGCAAATCAGACTTATGATGCGGGCTTAGGAGCAATCCATGCATGAGTTGTGGGTCGGAAAGGCAAGACAGACTCGTGATGTGGGCTTAGGGATAATCCAACCTGATGGCTGCTGATCCGAGGGTATTCTAGTCCGATAACTGATTGGACCCAACATGCACTTTTGTATACGTTCTATTTTGTGTGGTATTTGGGGAACTCACTAAGTTTTGACTTATAGTTTAAGTTTTTATGTTTCAGGTAGTTCAGATGATTGGGGCAAGGCGAAGACTTGATCATGCACATTTTTCAGTATTTATAAGAATTGATTTTGGGATACTTTGATTTGTGATTTTGACTTTTGGAAACTAAGTTTTGTAAACATATATTGTTCGTGGTTTGGTTTTGAAAAATAAAAATTTCACCTTGATTTTTGGAATGTTACAGCATAGGACCATAATTCCAAGAATTTAATAATTGTAGCCATAAATGAATAGTACCTGAGAATCGGGTGTTACACTTTGGTCTTCTTTCATGGTTCCAACGTCTTTTGACAAGACATCAGATGTCTTCCGGTCAATAACACTCTTTTGATAAACATTACATTAATGATCAAATCATTCTACAATTTAAGATTTTTTGTCTTTGGGGATTGAACTGTCTGATATATAGATTGCTCCAACGTCATAATTTCTTTTCCAAACTCCTGGTGGATGAATCGAAATGTGTATATATCGGTAACATGGCAACTACACGTTAGTCCAATATTAGGAGGTTATTATAATAAAGTTATCCAGAGTCATTATAATTGGAATCTATGATTGTCGATGGAATCTAGTTTGCGTGGTGGTGGCAGAGGTGGTGGTTGGTGGTGGAGGGGAGGTGGTGGATTCATATATGAATACACTTACGTTTATATTCAAATATAAATATTACTCATACTCTATCGCAACCATATCCTGAAATATTTTGTGGCAAAAATAAATAATTGAGTGATAATAATTCCCCAACTGGGTTTTCTTTCTTATAGTTTTAATCAAGCCGTTTTCCAAAAAAAAAAAAAAAAAAAAAAAAGAAAGGGTAATCTTACCTAATCCAAAGCTTCACACTAGTAATAAAAGAAAGATAAAATATTAATCGATGTAAAATAGCCTGGAGGAAGAGTATTCATTTGCAAGTTGTGAATAGCATCTCAATTCCTTCCAAAACTCGTTGACAAAGTCAGATCCACCCCTCCCATGAAATAGATCATTACCATGCTATATGTTGACATTCATTCCCATTGGATACCAAAAAGAAACTCAGTTGCGAAGAGAAAAAAAGAAAGATGGGGTGGGCATGGAAGGAAGAACACTTAGATATAATCCTAGTCCCATCTGGGTTCTTGATCATGTGCGTCTATCATCTCTTTCTTTTCTATAGATATCTCAAGCATCCTGAAACCACAGCGATCGGATACGAGAATCATAACAAAAAGGCATGGGTTGAAAAAATGCTTCTGGTATATATAACTTCAACCACTTGTATTTCATAACAAAATTGTCTTCTTTCTATATTTTCTTTAAAACTTTTCTTGAAATGATGCAGATTGACACCAAAGATAGAGGGTTTGTAGTAGCTGTTCTTAATAGCCACTTATCTGCTTCAACTTCCCTGTGTTCCATTTCTCTAGTTCTATGTTCTCTTATCGGAGCTTTACTAGGAAACTCATCTAATAACTTTCTTACAAGCACTTTTATCTTTGGTGACACAAGTAAATCCACCAGCTCTATCAAATACATCGGCATTTTATCATGCTTCCTACTGGCGTTTGCTTGTTTTGTACAAACTACAAGACATTTTGTGCATGCTAGTTTCCTCATAAGCATGCCAACAGGTTCTGTTCCTGTTCTTTGCATCCAAAAGTCGGTGATAAGAGGAAACAATTTTTGGACAGTAGGATTGCGTGCACTCTACTTTGCAATCACTTTGCTCCTATGGATTTTCGGTCCAATTCCTATGTGTGTTGGTTCTGTAGCTACAGTCATAATGTTGCATTTTCTAGATGTCAATAAAGCACCCATGATTGAATATGGATCACACAAGGGTTCAAACAGTGATCACCTGCGGAATATTGGACATGAACTAGCTTCTGTGGTTAGGCCTTTTGAACACAACGGAAGGCCTTAGAGATATGCACGAAAACCCCTTGAAATCTAGTTATTTCGAAGCTTAAAGCTCTATGTTCTTGCTTATTTGTTCGTTTTCTTTTGTTGATTCTATGATGATTCTTTTCATATCAGAACAGGCTTAATTGGTTGAGTATTGTAACTATGTTATTTTTATCTGAACCTATCTTTTATGTTTCCTTGATTGACTTATTCTTTTGCTTTTCCTTTTATATTTTCAAATCTATCTTTCATATTTAGTAAATCCAATTCTTTTACAAATTATTAGTCTGAGTAATGTCCAAATATATAATAAAGCAAGGTTTTATGTACTATACACATATTTACATATAATCTGACTTCGTTTAAGCAAAAAAATTAATACCCAAGCACTTCAAATCAGTGTTTGAATTAGGAATCAAAACAATGGAGATTTCAAATTTTTAACCAAAGAAACAGCAAGTTGACTAAAACAATGTAGATTGTAGAAATGATTAGTCAATATTTAATAACGAAATGTTTAATGCAACTTGGAAATATAGTATTCGAGTTATTCAAGTCAGAGCATTTAAAATTTTAAATCATTATTGTATTTTAATCCCTAATTTATGTACATATTTTCATAGCAGCTATATTTCCACTTACCAATTTGATGCTTCTATTTAGAATAAAATTGTTTTTACATTTTCGCTCTTAATTAAAATTTAAAAAAATACCAAGAGATATAAATAGGGTAGGGATGTCAACGAAGGCAAACGGGACGGGGAGTGCATCCCCCGCTCCGAAATGTCCCCGTTCCCCGTCCCCAACCCCGAAATGTCTAGTCGTCTTACCCCCACCCCCACCCCCACCCCGAATCCTCCTTATGATCCCCGCCCCGCCCCCGTTTCCCTGCCCACAATTGATTTTGGGCTATTTTATTTGGAATAAATAAGTTATTTTTTTAGATAACAAATAATTATTTATAGCACAATTTTACATGTTAAAAATAAAAAAGTTATGGCATCTTAAAAACATTATACTAATAACTTGAAAACATTTTTTTGTTGAATTTTAGAAGCTCAAAATCATGTTATTATTTAATATATTTATATAATTAATATATGTATAATTTATTAACGAGGTCTCCATGGGGGTTTTGGGACAGGATTGCCCACCCCGCCCCGCCCCCAAAATTAAAACGGGGTTAAACCTTGCCCCCGCCCTCGTCCCTGCCCCCGATTGTTTTTAAGAAATACCTTCAAACGGGATGGGGCCCCCATGGGAATGGGGTCCCATGGGATTTTTTGACATCCCTAAAATAGGGGTTTATATGTCCACCTCTTATCCATAACATATTTAAGCCTTTTCGCCCCTCTTCTATCATTTTTTTTAACAACAACTATATTCTATTTCTAAATTACTCATAAATCCACTTTTGAGTCTTCGAGCTCAAGAAGGAAGGATAACATTGGATACCGTTGGGCTAAAAGTTATTTGGTCCATTTCTTTATAACTTACCAAATTAATTTGTTTCTATTTTGTGTCTATATTTATCCCTTACAATATTTCCTCCGGCCCATACAAAATCTCAAACGGTGATCGGTCAATGCTGACATGATAACTGTTATTGTAGGAAAATTCGGTCAGAGGAAGGTAAGTATCCCAACTCCCTCCAAAATCTAATACACATGCCCGGAGCATATCTTCGAGCTTCTGAATCATCCACTGGCTTTGACCTTGTGTGTGTGTGTGTGTCTGTGTGTGTGTATATATATATATATATATATATATATATATATATATATATGACTTATATTTTACTTCAATCTTTAGTATTTGTTATTTATGTTATAATTTGTTTAGGTTGGGTATAGTTTGTTTTGTTATGGACAGCATGTATTATATTTGAACATACAGGTTAAGTTTGGTTCGTGGTTTATTGGTGGGTCATCATTTGGATCATATAAGTTGTCTGAATACTGGTTACAGGTTCACTACTACAATACGCACAAAATATCTCAGTTTTCTTTCTCTCTCATTGTTAGAGTTACTATTCTTAGAGTTTTAAGCTTGTAGTCAAATTGATTCATTGTTCCTGATTATTTCATTCTAAGAGTAGTTTAGGAGAGAGTACCGTAGGCTATTGTAGTGAGTTTTTATATTGTAAACGTTGTTCAAATGAACCGATCTATCATCAATAATAGATTGTTCATATTGCGAAACAATTCCTATTATTTTTCACATGGTATCAGAGCTCGATGTCTTCGGATAAGTTACTCCAATTACTCCTCTTTTGTTTCCCTTTTGATCAATTGTGAATCTAAAGGTTAGGGTTTATTTTCCCTTTCTCTGCGGTTTTTGTTCTCTATTCGTCTGAATCTTGTCTCGACACCTGTTGTGTTGATCCAAGACTCCGATTGGAAAGAAAACTATATATCTTACTCCATCGGTGTCCATCTAGGATTTTCAATTGTTTTTTTGTGTTCATGCTCTTTATAAGACCTCGGTTACTGCAAGTTATTGTTTCTCTTTGCAGATTGTTCGTCTCAGTGGTTCTGTTGAATATTTTAACGATATATAATCTTACAACAAACCACGTTGATTCATATTAACTCATTTAGGGAACGGAACCTCGAAGTTCTAAAATAACTCTAAAGAGAATGGAATCTAACTGTGATCAAAATTTTGATAAAAAATGTAAACTCGATTGCAGGTACGTGTTTCTGAAGGTTGTAGATCTTCACTGTTGTTGTAAAAGACCCAATTACTTTCCACTATAAGTCTTCTTCATTCTATCTGTTCAGGATCTTCATCCTAGGTCTCTATTATTAGGTTTACTATAAGGATCTTCTAGTTACTCACTTTTTTTATTGAGGCCTATTTATTGATCTTAGTTCACCATCTTATTGATTAAATATTCTGATCTCTAGTCACTCAAGTTCATCTCTGTTTTTTTTACTTGTGTGTACTCTTTGTTGTTGTTGATTCACCATGACTACTGGTGAATCTCTTGGTGGTTCAAGGACCAAGTCCACTGAAGCACCAGATGCTAATGATCCTTTGTATATTTGTAATGACCTGAAAATCATGACAAATTTTTTTGTTTTTAGATTAATAAATCGTTAATAAATATTGTTTCCATAAAACCAAAGTAACCAATATTTAGCAAAACATCATTAAACCAGAGTAATTCTCAAAATGCAGAAACATGTGGCGTGTGCTCTCTAATCATCCCGAACTCTTCCATTTGAAAACCGGAGTACCTGGAACATAAACTAAAAACTGTAAACATCAAGCTTAGTGAGTTCCCCAAAATACCATACCACATACAACCACAGATTATCATGCACATATATATAGTTTCCATGGGCTCCCCCCATGGTCTTTACCTGGAATGCCATTGGCTCCCCCCCCCCCCCCATGGTCTGACATCCAATTGTCATGGACTCCCCCCCCCCCCCCCCCGAGGTCTTCCAAGCAAGTATCACAGAGATAACTAGCATACCACATAACACGCAATGGGCTGGCATTACTGCCTTTGACCCATGGATATAGTGAGAAGACTCACCTCAAATGCAGAAGCTCACTGATAGAAATCCCTAGCTAGTGCCCTGACGACTTCTCGAGCTATCAATACCAAAATTACATCCAATCAGCAATTGGGTTCCAAACTATGATCCATAATCCATACTTGGGTAAAATAACCATCTTACCCCTGACCCAACATGAACCAAAATTAACGCCCAAGCCCAAAACCAAAAAGGTCCAACTACAAGATCCAAAAAGCCCACTAATGGCCTAATTTTTCAAATCGGGCCCAAACCCTCACATGGGCCTTTCATTGAAGCCCATTAATATTTCCCAAACCAAAACGCACATTCAAAGCGAGCCCAACAAAACCTCAAAGAACACAAGCCCAAACGATAGTCCAAACTCTAAATGACACCACAAGGCCCAATAAGGCCTAATTACCCTAATTAGACCCAAATCCATCCTGGACCTATCCTGAGAAGGCCCAATATCCAAACAGACCCGAAATAATGAATGGTCACCCCTAACCAACTCCTGGTCCAAGGTCAAAAGCCTAAAAAGTCAACAAAACAAGAAGGGTCAACCAGGCCGAGTACGCCCAGCGTACACCCTTTGGGGCCAATACGCGCAACGTATCAGATGGGTACGCCCATCGTACTCTCCTGGACCCCAATCTCCTCCATTAAGCACTTGATCACCTCAGCCATTGCTCCAAACTCTCCATCTTGATTCCTATGGATGACTTTTCAAGTAAAGTTGGAAACTTTACTAGCATGCATGGCTTAGTGGGGGTCTATAGCTCAAAAAAGCTTAGTGGATGGTCTTAACACATGCATGAACTCAGAAACTCCACAAATCTTGCACCTTTATGAATGAGGGACCCATAAAATGTCTAGATCTACTAGATTATGCTCCTAAAACAACCCTTGCTCACAAAGACCAAGAAAAAGGGACTAAAATGGACATAAACCAACCCAAACGTAGATCAATTCAATGAGTAGCCAAGATACAGACTTTGTACCTCTAAAGTCTCGAAATAGAGATGCTAAAACTGGATCTCTAGGCTCTTATCCAGAGGTTTTATTTTGGAAGTCGCGTGGGGTGACTCCAGTATTCCAGATAGCTGGCAGATAAGTTGGGACCAGGGAGGTCTCGACTCATTTGGGAACTAGACAAGAGGCAGCATGATGTTTCGGGAAAAAGTAGCGATTTAAGGATTCGTGTGTGTGGATTAGCTTGTTGGTCGAAAGTGCTAAGTCACTTGCATTTGGATTAATTAACCTCAGAGTAATTCATTCGATCCTATTATGCAACTCTCGTTTGAGTCTAACCGTTGCAGGGATGAATCTTCTACTCGAAGGATTATTTGAGCCTTCTGCCAAGTATAAGGATTCTACAGCTGGTTATGGTTAGGGGCTTTGTGTTCGTAGGTTTCATCAAGGTAGTTAGGGTTGGAAGCATTATGGTTGGTCAGTTGTTTGGTGAGGTTTTGGCATGATAATATTGTTGGATTAGTTTCTAAGTCCATAACTATAATTGGTAAGACGTGACCCGACTCGGCATGGTCCATTTGGGTTGCATGGCATCGGGACATTTGGATAGACCGTTTGTGAGAAAAGGACATTTGTGACACATTAATATACTATAAGTTCTAATATATTAACATAAAATTATGTTATTTAATTAGTATTGATCAAGAAGAAATTTGGACTTAATTTATTGATCAAAAGAGACTAATTAAATATATGGGGATTGATTGTGTAAATCATTCATTCTTATATATGTGGGCTTATGATCCAAGATTCCTTATGTTGGGTTTAACCCATGTGGTGGTCCATGGATACTCCATGGAGGTTAAAAACCATGGAGCATAAGGAATGGGTAAAGTCATGGGTTACATGGTGTAACCCTAATGTGCGCACTATATAAGGACCCCTTTGGCTCATGAAATTGACACAAGTAATACACATATGAGGGCTAGTAAATTTGAGCTTGGAGTGTCTTCTTCTCATGGTTATTCCAAGTTTTCATGATGTTGTGTGAACCATTTGAGGTGTCACACTTGGGGCACTAGGCTCTCAAGCTTCATGGAGTCAAGCAACAATAACAAGGTATGTATTCTATTTATTTTATTACCCAAGTATATGATATTTGTATGCTAGTATAGGGTAATATCTTGGAAACTACATATTTGCATGTATAATAGAGAAAACATAGATCCAAGGTATTTAGGGTTGTATGTGCACCATAGGATGTTGTAGTATGCTCAAAACCCAACAGTGGTATCAGAGCCATGGGTTGTTTTCTGTTATATTCATGCAAATGTTTGATTTTCAAAGTTGAAAAAAAAAACATGAAGTTTGTCAAATTTTAAGATAATTACTTGTTTTGTGAAAAACTAATTATTTGTAAAATTTGAATCATTTGCTATATGAGTTGCATTAGGTCAAATTTAGTAAAAGATAAAATGATATGATTATTTTATTAGTTTTAAAAGTTTGATCTAAATGTTTTAAGGAGTTACAAATTTTTTCATAAAATTTTGGAGCTCAATTTTTTTTTTAAAGTTGTGATCTTAAGTGTTTTGAAACCTCCATAAGTTATGGATATGAAAAGGTTTTAAAAAAAATTTGATTCATAGTTTTTATGGAGTTACAAAATTTGGTGTTAATGTTTTAAAGAATTCCATAACTTATTCTTAAGTTATGGAACATGAAAAGTTTCATCATAAAACAAGCATTTAACTCCATAAGTTATGGATTACCAAAAGTTTTATGTTTCCTTGATTTATGAGTTAGTTTAGATTAATGAAAAAATAAAATTTGTGTTTTATTTGTTTTCAATCCTAATTAATCTAGAGGTAGTTCATAAAATGTGTTTTTGTAACTTATCCTCAAGTTACATAAAAGGTCACATTTATAAATCTTAAAACTCATAAAAGTGTCATAAGTTACATAAAAAAACGAAGAGTCTTTTTCATTAAATAGTAATATGACTCCATAACTTGTCCTCAAGTTATGGATGTTTAAGAGTCACTTCTTTAAAAGTATTATTAAAGAATAAGATGTTACATAAAAAATAAAGAGTCTTCATTTTAATGAACCATTAAACTCATATGTTATGAAATGAAAAGTTTTGAATAGTTTCAAAAACTTGCCCTCAAGTTTTGGAATTTGTAAAGTTTTCACTTATGAATACTTTAATTCCAAGTTAAGCCCTTAGAATTTTAAAAGTTAAAATTCAACCCTTATACTTTATAATATTATAAGTTAATAATAATATATATATATATATATATATATATAAGAGTAAAGTCGTCTTACCATTAGTAGGCCTCATTCACGAAGCCGGTCTATAAGGGGGTATAAGGTTACTGCCTATAAAATGGCAGTTTAATGGGTGTCCACTCTCACCCACTGCTTCCTTGACTGGTGGAGGGTCGTTAGCCGAACGGGTAGGACAAAGACTATAATTCTCCCTTCATTAAAAGTATTAATGATAAGAGTAAATTACATGAATGTTCCCTATGGTTTGGGGTAATTTACGCGTTTGGTCCCTAACTAACTTTTTTAACTCGGAAAGTCCCTACTGTTTGTTTTTGTTACGCATTTGGTCCCTATTATTTGTTTTTGTTACGTGCTTGGTCCCTATCTTACATAAAAAGACTATTATTTAAATAGGGAAAAATGGTGGAATAGGTAAGGTAAGGTGAGGGGAATGGAGTTCGGGGTGTGTTTATTTAAATAAATTAAAAAATCAATGGAAAAATAGTCTTTTTAGGTAAGACGGGGACCAAACGTGTAACAAAAACAAACTGTAGGGACCTTCTGAGTTCAAAAAATAAGTTAGGGACCAAACGTGCAAATTATCCTAAACCATAAGGACCATTTGTGTAATTTACTCTAATGATAAGTACTAAGTAACTAAACTCTTATTAATACCCAATCTTAGTTACTTAGGAAAATGTTAATTTGCTGCTAACCCATGAAATTACACTTTGCACTTTGTTTAAGTCAGTTAGTGGAGCGTGTGTGGTTAACCGGCACACTAGCTTGATTTAACAAGGTAGGCAAAGGGTAACTTAATGTTTATCATAGTATTGGTGGAGCATGTGTGGTTAACCGGCACATCGATTGAGGGGTAAATATTAAGGGTATCAAGTATATTTGCATGGTTATTCACACCTTGTTTTGTGATCCTCAGCATCCCAGTCACAAAACCTGAAGGGCACACTCGAGATTCAAACATGCCATTGAAAGTTCAATGTATCTCAAAAGATCTAGGAGTTTCAAATCCAATTAAAACTTAATTATATTTCGTTTTTCATGGTGGAAATTGGTAAATCGTCATTTACCTACCTTCAACTATTTTATAACTTGGATTACGGCATCCCTTTTCTAATTATAAATAGGTTGTTGGGTCCTAGCCTTAATATTTCATATTGGGTGTTATATTAAGGACTTTAAATCAACTAAACTTGAATATCTCCCAAAATATGTCTAGTTCAGACACCTATGATCTTCCCAAATCTCTTGGAACTTCACTTCCTCCACCTCCTCCAATTATTCTCCCTAACCCACAAGTTCAAGGTCACTCAAGCCCTATTGGCAAGGCAAGGTCTAGGTGTGATCTTGGAGATGAAGTCACATATTGACAAGCCGGGAGAGTTGGGTGTCAAAGTCTTGAGAAAGTTGGTGGTTCAATCACTTTCTAAGTCACATAGTGAGTTCCTTTGGGACTCCTATGAAACAGACTATGACAAGACCCTTAATGATCTTATCTATTTGCTTGGTACTGTTGAATCAGCAATGATTTGGAAGGCTAGTAAAGAAAATTTGATTAGAAGATCGACTTCCCAAAACTTTATGGACATTGACAATGATGACACTGGAAATACAGAAAAAGCATTCTCTTCCCAATGGAAAGGGATCGGCCATAATTAACTCGGTTGACCAAATGGTAAAGAGAAAAGCTAAGTCTGTGATAGTCCCATGTACCATTACCAAATGGTCCATTTGTTAAAATTGCCAAAGGAAGGGGCACTGTTTGCGAAGCTGCCAAATTTACCTAAGGATGTTAAATTCAGTAAGTTTGACTCTACTTCAGGTAAAGTCCATTGTCTAACTCTGTTAAGCTCCTATTTGGAGATTCTTATTACATAATGTGACTGAGTCACATGGTGATGTTATAAGAATCAAAGAAAAGAGAGAAAGCTTAAAGGAAGTATATGCTGTTGCTGATCGCGAAGATGGACTTCGATCGCATCAAAAATTTTGAAGTTGTTACTTAGGAGTTATGACACATTGCTTAGGAATATATATAACAACAAGGTTTTCATATGGATTGTAAGGATAATTTTTTCCGCAAAGTTTTAAAATAAAAGGAAATTTTTGATTTTATTTATTTTATGTATCCTTACAATGGCATTTGTGAAAAAAAATTGTTGTTTATATGATTCCATTGCTAGTAATATAGGAAAATGGTTTTGATTCTTTCATTTGTGGTAGTGTCTAAATTTACCAAATAAAGAAATTTTCTCATCACCCAAGTTTCAATTGGACCGAAACTTGGAATCACGCAAGTTGTATAGTATGATGAATGAGAACTTTCAAGCATTGGAAAATTAAGACTAATTACTTGTTCACATGGATGTATGAGTCAAGTAAAGGACTAAAGGATCGAGTACACATTCTTGTGCACTGATCAAGCCCACCACAAATGTAACTTGAGTGACACATCTTAATGAAAGTTTATTAACACTAGTGAAATGTAAGAGTAAAAGGTTTTCTACTCTTGTACATTTGAATTTGGTAAGTTGTGATGTTTTGGATAAAACAGAGACCAACTTAGGCTAATTGTGTTAAGTGTTTGTCTTAATTAGAATCCACACTATCTCTTGAAAGTTTGGCAAGAAAGTCTTATAGGTCAAGGAGACAGTGGGAGTCTAAAAGATCCTAAAAGGGTTTCAAGAAGTAATCAAGAATAAAACTTGTATTTCATCACTAGCACACAACTAGAGGTTTATAACCTATCGTGTTGACATTTTTGTGCCCATTCCAGTTAAGTTGGCTATACATTTGAGTTCTACATGTTCTCAATTGTTTGCATAGCTACTTGGAAGCAATGGCAGGCCATTGAGCTGCCAGGTGGCAAGAAGTTAAGATTGCACAAGTTCAATCCATATGAGTTAGGATTTGTCACTAACCTAGTCTTGTGATTATGGTTTGATAAATTCACATGGATAAGAACACATACACCATAAGATCTAAGTGTCATAAGGTTTCTCTCCGATTCATGAAAATGATGGTGAGGAAATTCTTTCACTAAGTAGATTTAAGTAGATAGCAATTGTGATATTTGTAGTTCTAAAAGTCATTATTGGAGCGTGCGTGGTTAACCGGCACACTAACATTGACTTATGAGAAATGACAAAAGGTCTAAAAAATTGAGACTATGATTATGGCATCCCTTTTCATAGTTCTGAAATTTTTTAGACACACCTGTGATCTATCTAAGATAAGGTGTATGATTTTGATAAAGTCTTATCAAAACAATATTGTATCAGAATTCGGAACTTTGGTAAGAATGTCAATAAAGTATTGACTTCTAGAGGTCCAGCTATTTTCTGGATGCATGTCAAAGCTAGTGGGAGCATAAGTGTTATGCTAATAATCATCATGTTAGTGGGAGCATAAGTATTGCAAGTTAGCAATGTTAATTATAGAAAACAAAAGTTTCAATTTGTGAGGTTGCAGGGATTGAAAAAGTCGTTTTGCTATAATTAAGGGAGAGGAAATTATACTTCATTTCAATTCTAAAAAGCTTAGATTGAGTTTATAATCATTCTAAAGAGCTTATATTGAGATTTTAATCACCTTTAGTCAAGAATTTATATATGAATTTCATGTTGGATTGGTTCAACTTAAGAAAATTCTATATATTGCGTTCTCAAAATTCGATTATGATTACGACATCCCTTTTCATAGTCAAATTTTGAGAATATGGCAAACAAAAAATTATTATGGCAAAAGACTGGTCTAGAACCATGTCTTTATGTGAAAAATCATGAATTGTGTCCCATTTACTTTGGGTACAAGATCGATTACATGTGTTATAATATTTATTCTTTCTGAATTTTCCAAATGCCTTGTGGCATTAAGGAGGAAAATGTCTAGAATTGGATATGACTAAAGTGATTAAGCAATTGATGAGGACAATCTAAGGTTTAACAAAGATTGGTTGCTCAAGGACAGTAAGAAGTATAATGTTAATATTGGAAGGACCATATTGACATAGTCTGAAAAGAGGCAACTCTTGTTCAGAAGTGGTAGTCAAAATGGGACCATATTGACATAGTCTTCATAGGTGGAAGCAATCTGTGTAAGGTTAAAGAAACTTAATGCAAGAAGCATGTTCAAAGCAATTAGCTTTGAATTTGAGACATCGTTTCCATGGAATTGCTCTCCATTGGAATACTCTTTAATGATTATTGCCAAGTCTTTGTGGCTTTGTGCATAATCATTACAAGAGGAACAGTGCATATAAGTTTAAAATCTAAACAGATTTTGATAAATGTTAGGAATTCTTACATTTACGACAAGGATTTGGAAGTGTGAAAAGAGAATCATTGAAATTATGTTCAATCGATCTAGTTCACAAAGTAAGGATCATAGATAAACATAGAGTGAATACTTGGTGTATGGCAAAGATATTGTTTAGAAAAACATAGTGTACATGCTTGGAGCATGGGACAACTAGTGTTTTTAATTCAGGTATAAAGTTGATAAAACCGAAATAATGAATAATGAGTAATCAGTATGGTGATAAATAAAAGTGGTCTATTTATATTCATAGGGTTTGATACCATATTTGATTCATTTATTCTTGTGTTTCACTTTGCATGTTTTGACTTCCATAATAACTAGGTTATTCTTCTGGAATGACTAAGTTATTCAAACTATCCACAGTCGGTCATATGTTGGAAGTAGATATGAATCAAGACTATCATGGGTTGGCTTGTAGAGGTCCAAGTTGGTGTACAAAGTTGTGCTACAACACTCATGAGTGCTCATAAGTTCTGAGTACTGGATTCAACCCGCGCTCATTTGAATCACTTCATGGATTTTATCACGAGTGATCATGAGACGATAATATCTTATATTCTTCAAACCTAGAGATATGAGTTGTTACTATGAGTTGGTTGTACATTGTTTGCACGAAAACGCATTCGGTAACTCGATGTTATAAAACGTGCCTTTGTGTATGATTCAACAAGTAGTAGAAGAACCCATATGAGTCGAAGTTTATCCATTCCTTTTACCTTCTGGATAAAAGCGATATATGTGGGCCCCTCGATGATTTAGTGATGACACATGTGAGTGCTTGGCCAAGCTAGGACTGATTTGATTTGTTCAATCAGTCAGTCATCATAAATCGGAAACCGGGAAACAACAAATGGACAGAGAGAATGATTGATAATCCATGTCTCAGTCCATATGATATCTAGAATGGAGGAATATATGATCCCTTATCTAATGGACAAGTCATTGACAAAGGTCAGAGTTCATCGACAAGGTCAGAGTTCGACAACAGCTTTTGAGAGTTATGATTGCCAGTTAGGTTTGAAGTTATACACAATAATGGTTTTAGACTTATCCAAGTGGGAGACTGTTGGATTAGTATCTAAGTCCATAACTATAATTGGTAAGACTTGACCCAACTCGGCATGGTCCATTTGGGTTGCATGGCATCGGGACATTTGGATTGATCATTTGTGAGAAGAGGACATTTGTGACATATTAATATATTATAAGTTCTAATATATTAACATAAAATTATGTTATTTAATTAGTATTGATCAAGAATAAATATGGACTTAATTTATTGATCAAAAGAGATTAATTAAATATATGGGGATTGATTGTGTAAATCATTCATTCTTATATATGTGGGCTTATGATCCAAGATTCCTTATGTTGGGTTTAACCCATGTGGTGGTCCATGGAGGTTAAAACCTATGGAGCATAAGGAATGGGTAAAGTCATGGGTTACATGGTGTAACCCTAATGTGCACACTATATAAGGACCCCTTTAGCTCAAGAATTGACACAAGTAATACACATATGAGGGCTAGTCAATTTGAGCTTGGAGTGTCTTCTTCTCATGGTTATTCCAAGTGTTCATGATGTTGTGTGAACCATTTGAGGTGTCACACTTGGGGCACTAGGCTCTCAAGCTTCATGGAGTCAAGCAACAATAACAAGGTATGTATTCTATTTATTTTATTACCCAAGTATATGATATTTGTATGCTAGTATAGGGTAATATCTTGGAAACTTCATATTTGCATGTATAATAGAGAAAACATAGATCCAAGGTATTTAGGGTTGTATGTGCACCATAGGATGTTGTAGTATGCTCAAAACCCAACAAATATTTCAGCATGGGCAGTCTATCGGGGAGGCAGGCCATTATAGATTTCAGACTATGGATGGGTAGAAGTGGTCTTGTGGGAGTTTAAGGTTTGCTTTCTTCAGGATGGAATTTTGGTTTGGGTTTCGGTTATCTCGGGAAGGTTGTCTTATGTGCCGAATCTTCGGTTGTATTCCTCAAATTGTTTGTTTTGATATAGGTGTTAGCAAGGAGCGATTTCGAGGATGAAATCTAATTTAAGTGAGGGAGAGTTGTAACAACCGGTTTTATATTTGCTCTGTTGCCTAGGGCTGCGACCCATTCATCAGTTGTCATCAAGCTTAGGGCTTCGAGAAATGAAGGATTTAGCCCACTTCGGATGTAATTGCCATGGTATAAGTGATCCAAGTATTCGTGTAACATCCGGTTTCGGATTATCCATGATTAGGGTTCATGGGCCGCGATTCGGGGGCTAGGAGGTCTCGGATGGAGGCGAGTTGCTAGAAGCGTAAGGCATCTCATTACCTTTCCGTAGGTATGAGGATTTTTTATATTCGAGTCATTTCGAAGATGCTATGGAAGTTTGGGAGAGTTGGAAAGATAAGTCCTTAAGTGAGGTTTTTGGCAGCGAAGTACGCTGGGCGTACGTATGCGTACACTTAGCGTATAGATATGCGTATTTCTTAAGCAAGAGCCACCTAGTACGCTGGGCGTACCAGGGGAGGTACGCTGGGCGTACTAGGCACAGAAGGAAACCCTAATTAAATGAAGTGCCCCTATATAAAGAAAGAGATGGTCTCATTTCTGGCCACCTTCCTCAGTTAATAAACCCTCTCAAACCCTAATATCCGTTCTTGAGCTTATGAGTGGCCATGATGAGCTTGTTTGTGTTCTTATGGGCTTTTGGGAGTTAAGAAGGAGCATGGAAGGGAGTGAAGTTGAAGAACGGGCTGTGGATCTGAGCTTTCTTGTGGATAGAGCACCATTTGAAGGTATAAAGCTCCAAGCTTTCCCTCTCTTTTTGTTTTGTGCATATTAGGGTCCATTTTAGGGTTTTTGGTCCCAGGCTTGAGGCTTTATGAGTTGATGCACTCCAGAGCTGAATAACCTTTCCTTTTAAGTGTTTCTAGTGGTGGAGAACCATAAAAATAAGGCCTTGATCGTGTGAATCTACCCATGCATGAGTTATGGGCATTTTGGGTTAAGAAAGTAAGAGTTCTTACGTGTTGTGACCTTATCAGCCATGCAAAGGCTTAAAGTTGTTAACTTTATGGAGTAAGAGATGTTAGGAAGTCCAGATCCAAGAGTTGAGCTAAGGTCTTAACGGGTTAAGACCTAGAAAATGGATTAAGCAAGTCTGAGGGTACACGCCGCGTAATTCCAATACGACCCGCGTACTCGGTTGAGGTCCCCGATCAATTTCTTGACTGTTTAGGTACGCTGAGCGTACCAGGGGGTACGCCCCGCGTAACTCCTTCTGGGGGTTTTTGGGCTAAGCATTGTGTTGGGCCTTGAGTGTTGGGCCGGGAGTTTGGACCTCATGTAATAGAGTCTTGGACTAGAGAAGTGTATGTATGTGCTTTGGGCCTTTGGTTTGGACTTGCCTTTTTGGTTGGGAATTGAGCCGTGTGAGGGCCCATTTATTATTGGGCTTTGGTAGGCCCAATGGGCTTAGGGCATTAATGGACTATAAGGTGGTCTATCTTTAGACCCAATAAGTGAGAGGTTGGACTTAGCTCCTAATTTTGATTATTGTGGGTTTGGCACAGAGTTAGAGTCCGGTGCGTAGCAGTAGTGATTATAGGAGCTGTTCTTCATCCGAGGTGAGTCTTCTCACTATACTTTACCTAGAGTGGTAATTAGATTTATGTGACAGAGTATTTTGTATGCTATTTATATGATGTGATACAATGCATTATTTCTATGTGATTTATACTATGTATGTTTCAGAGTTTACAGAGTTAGTACCGGAATGTCCACAGAGTTAGGACCAGAGGGTCCACAGAGTTATGGGACTGGAGGGTCCCACTGAGACACATTGACCAGAGGGTCAAACAGAGTTATAGCCTCGAGTGGCTAATATGTGTTGTATGTTGTATTTTGGGGAACTCACTAAGCTTCGTGCTTACCGTGTTATGTGATATGTGTTTCAGGTTTTTTTTTCTTATCTGGATCGCGGGACGGCACCAGTTTGATTGTACACACCAGATAAAGAGTTAAGAGGATCCTGGATTAATAATGAAGTTGTGCTTTGTAACTAAATAAAAGAGATTTTTATAAGATATGTTATGAAGAGTATGCATTTTAAAAATGAAAAATTGTTTTAAATTTTCACGGTGTTACAATTCGAGTGTGTCTTCGGAGCCAAAGGTATGATTGTAATTGGGTATCTCGGTATTTTATGGATTTTGGGTTTTGTTCGGGAGGTTTTAATGCTTGGGTGTGTTGTTAAGAGTGTAGGGCTTCTCGCTACCTTTTCATGGATATAATGTTCGTTGGAAACGGACCTAGGACGAGGGAGTTATGGTATTTTGAAGTTATTGGCAGTTTTGGTCCCTAATGGAAATATTTGGCAATGCAGTCCCATGCATGCAAGGATACATACGCGTGAGTACGCCTAGCGTAAGTTGGGGTACGCCCAGCATAGTGTTGGATAAGTGAAACAAGGGACTTAGACCAGTATGCCCAACGTAGTGTGCTGAGCTCCAAAACCCTAATTTTTAGGGTTGGATCACTATTTAAGCTCCTTAAGTCCATGGTGTGAGCCTCTCTTTCATCCTCAAGTCTCTTAAACCCTAAATCTCGAGCTATAGCTGCACCCAAGGGTTTTGTGAACCTTGTAACTGCATTTTTGGTGGATTCTAGTGTATTTCAAGAAGTGGAAGCTTGGTACAAGATGGTGGTTCAAGGAAAGGCTTGTGGATCTGGACTATTTGCTACATTCTTAGCTCATAAAAGGTAAAAAAGTTCTTAACTTTCTCATTAGAAGTTGGGATCTAAGATTATGTGGGTTTTGGTACCATTTTGACCTCAAGAGCGAGATCTAGTGGTTGGACACTACTCTAGAAGCTTTGAGTTGCCACTCTTGGCAGATCTAAGGTTATAAGTTTATAAAAATGCTTGCTTGATGCTTAGATGAGGTCCATGCATGCTCTTGTTGGGTTTTAATGGATTAAATTGGTGATTGGGTCTCCTTGAGTCATGTAAATGCATAAAGTTACCGACTTTATGCATTAAGAGCTTAGTTGGTAGGTATCCTGAGGTTTTGACGTAAGGACTTAACGGATTAATTCCTAATATGAGTTTTAGAGAAATAGTGGGTACGCCCCCATAAGTTCATGTACGCCCCGCCTACCGATTTGAGGCCCTGATTTGTATCTTCGAGTATGTTGAGCGTACCTAGGGGCACACCCCACGTACGTTTAGTTGTGGACTTTTGGGTTTGTTCTCGTTTGGGCTTCGATCTTGGGTTTAGACTTTGTGTGACACCCCCAAACCGAAATGGCGGAAATGTTCGAGGGTGGAGGACGTCATGTACTATCACAGCAATGAATAATAGTAATCAAACTAACAACAACCATTGTATTGTTAATATAATGTTTACATTGTATTCAAACCACATATGATTGACTCCAAAAGTAAAATAGTAAAATAAAGACTTGAAGCTACTATACTCCGACTTCTGGAACCTACGCGTGTACCTATCTACTAGTTCCATGAGAATACAAGTGGTTTTGAAAGTGTCAACATTAAAGTTGTTGAGTTCATAAGCATTTTGTTTTAGAAAGCATGTTCTTTTTTCTTTGAAAATGTTATATTGTACTTCCAGAAAATCCAATATTTCTTTTAGTGAATGTAATGTAGTCTTTTTAATGAATAAAACTATTTTCTGTGCGTTACTTATAATTGTATGTTGTATTAATGTACTCTGTACAAGTAAAGTAGTGTACTGTAATTCTATTTGTATGAAAATCTTTGTATAAATGTCTGGATACCATCAGCTGTAATGTATAGTAATGTATCGTATGAAAACCTTTGTATAAATGGCTGGATACCACCAGCTGAAATGTATAGTAGTGTATCATATGAAAACCTTTGTATAAATTCCTGGGTACCACCAACTGTAATGTATAGTAATGTATCGTATGAAAAACTTTGTATAAATGCCTAGATAACACCAGCTGAAATGTATAGTAGTGTATCGTATGAAAACCTTTGTATAAATGCCTGGATACCACTAGCTGAAATGTATAGTAGTGTATTGTAATTTCATTAATTTGAAATAAAACCATAAAGTAGTGTTAGTCCCATAAACAATGTTTAGTTGATACTATTCTGAGTTTCATATAACCATACTAATATGACCTAGTGGCCTCTACGATGTTCTTCAGGCGTCGGTATATTATGACATTTGTCACCTCAGGCCTGCCGACCTAGCTGTTGCAAGCAGCTCAGGTGTGAGATTGTCATTCCCGTATACATCTATACACAAATTTCACGCTCTCCCTCCAGGAGACTCTGGTAATTATACTTAAATAATTATTTAGTGGTGTATCCTTGAATCATTGTAATAGAGTAGTATTCCATAAACTATACCAACTATAATCTGTATATTTGTTTCTGAATAATGTTCTTGAATTTGTAAAATAGTGTAGTGTCTTCCAAACTATAAATATTATAGTTTAGATATATGTTCTGTATGTGATGAAAATCTTAGAGTTTAGCAGTTTGTATAACACAATGAATTAATTAGAGGAAACTACCCTTTTTGCTCGACATGTTACAAAAGGGTTAAAATTTTATCTAACGAGTCTTATATATATATATATATATATATATATATATATATATATATATATATATATATAACATGTATTTTGGAAAACCAAAGTATAAAATGGTTGAAGTAGCTTGAAACAGTTTTAAAATGGTTTAAATCAATTGAAATAGCTTGTCATGGTTCGAAACAGTTTGAAATCATTTGAATATTAACACAAGATTTCCTTGTGTTTTACTTGTATTCCCCCCCCCCCCCCCCCAAAAAAAAAAAAAAACAAAACAAAACAAAACAAAAACAAAAAAAGCAACATAGGCAAATTGTGAAAACGTAGGGGTATGAACTCGCTTCGAACATGTGTGCTTGTTTGAGTCGCGAAGTGCCAACGATGATCCTCGGATTAGAATACGTGACGGTAGTCGTAACAAAAAATAATTATACCCGACGTCGTATTTAAATTAATAAGATAATAACTTAAATAATTAAGTAATGGCTAAATAATAATTAAAGTGTTAGAGAACACTTAATTATGTAAGAAAAATACTTACAAAAAGTCTTAGGAATTATTTGGAATAATTCTAGACGTTTTTGGTGCACAAATAGAGTTTTCGGTGAGGGCTTGAGTGTTTTCGGTTGGAGGCTTGAAGATTTGAAAATATAGATGAATGTTATTGGTGTTCTTGGTGTTCTTGGTGAGAATAAGGAGATTTGGGCAAGAATCTTATGAATTTATGGGGTTTAATGATGATACTTGAGAGCAAAAAGTGATGTGTTTGAGGTGTGAAATGTGAGAAATGAGAATGGTTTGCGGTTGAACAATTATGTATAGAGGGTGTTTACGGTTCATAATGGGCCCTAAGATTGTGTTTTTGGTCCTTTAATGGGCTTGGTAATGTGATTTCGGTCACACCTAGACCGAAAACCCATTTGGTCTTCAATTCCAAACGGTAAACTCTTGATTCCTTGAATTCATGGCCGAAAACCTAACTACTTTTGACTTTTAGGACCGCAAACTAGAAGATCCTTGGATCTTTGGACCGAAATCTCCTATATGGGGGTTATTATATGCTTTAAACTTTAAACTTTTTCCAATTGTTGAATTATTCTAACTTAATTTAACTTAGGTTTCAATCCACGCTTAGTTACTAGCTCATAAACATGTCTTAATGGCCATAGGGAATACAATACAACAAGGATAGTAATGTGGTTTTACTAGTACTTGGTTAGGGTTTAGGCTTTGCTAGGTACAAAATTTCCCTATTGTGACAAGCTTATTGGTCAAAGGAATTTTATAGCCTTGAACTTGTTTGGGCATGTCTAGGTGGGTCAAGGTTTTGTATTGGGCCTCGGTGGGTCCAATGGGCTTGGGTCTTTAGGGCATCAGAGAATTATTAATGGACCAAGAATTGTTGGGCTTTTGGGTAAGGCCCATATGGGTTGGGCTCAATTTGGAAAATTAGGCCCTTAATGGGTTTTTATGGATCTTATAGTTTTGGGCCTAGTTTGTTTTAGGCTTAGGCCTTACTTGTAAGTCTTGTTGGGCTAGGGGTAAAATGGTATTTTAACCCAAGTTTGGATTATGGATCATGGTTTGGAACCTAATTTCTAATTAGGTGATATTTTGGTATTGATAACTCGGGAAGGCGTCAGAGCGGCAGCTAGGGATTTCTTTCAGTAAGCTCCTGCATTTGAGGTAAGTCTCCCTTCGTAGAATACATGGGTCGAAGGCACCAAGGCCGGCCCACTTGTATGTTATAATATGATGATTGTCTGTGTGATAACTGTCACTTCTGCGTATATTGCTTGATGTTTTCTATATTATATTATGTGGTAGTGGTAGGGGTGAAATAGATCCGGTATCCGGTTGAAATAGACCGAAAAGGAAGGTCGGGCACCCAGATATGTCTGACAATATGTTATGTATGATATTATGTGTTAGTGGTATGGGGTGAAATAGTCCCCGTAATCGGTTGAAATAAACTGAATGGTAGATCGGGTACCAAATATGTCTGACAAAGGTAGGTCGAGCACCTAGATATGATCGGCGGTATCCGGTTGAAATAGACCGAAGGGGTAGGTTGGACACCCAGATATGCCTGACAGTATGTTTGCATTATATGTGGTATTTGTGGAACTCACTAAGCTTTGTGCATACGGTTTTCAGTTTTTATTTCAGGTACTCCATTTTTCAAATGAAAGAGCTCTGAACGATCGCAGCACATGCACCCGTGTTTTCCGCAATATATGATTACTGGGATTAGACTCTGATATTTGTTTTAATTGAAATGTTTTTCAATTCGTGATCAAAGTTAAATTAGTGTTTTGGTTACAATAAAAATGAAATTTCTACTTTGGATTTTTGGGTCATTACATCAGAGGACTCTAAAGACTTTTTGTATTTTGAGAAGAAAGAAAAGGGAGAGATATATTACTAGAGGGTGAACGTAAGATGAACGTGGGATGGTGATGCTTTTTATCTTTTAGGCTTATAAAAATACAAATGAGCTAACATAATGGGTAACCGGTTTACCCCTGCATTTTGTTCAAATTGACTATTTAGACCCAACAAAATCCACCTTATGCACCTATAAAGCTTAAAAAATATTTAGTGACTGATTAGGCTAATTCCTAAAACTTAATAACATTTCAGTGTCATTTTCCCCATCTTTTTGAGTGTTGATCTTCAAAACCAAACAAGTGTTTGATTTCTCACTATTTTATACTTTGAATTTGTCCACCACAATGGCCACATGGCCACATAGAAAAAGGAATTCATTTTCAGTTTGATGTTTAGGTTTCACACACATACATTTGATTTTGTATTATAAAGAAGGTAGAAAGTAAAGGTTGGTAGGGGATTAAGAATTTCCCAATGCCTTTAAATCAGACATTTCCAGATGAAGATGATATTAGAATTAGTATGCAGTAGGTAGTGAAGGCCTCCAAAGGCAATGAACATAGGTTTTAGTGTTAAACAATGATGAGCCAAGATCTCAAAATTATTTATGTTTATTTTTCTTTTCTTTTTTTAACATTTCTTAATTGTTGAAGTATTTTGATTTTGATTCTTTTCTTCCTAGTCATTCATACCCGCCACTATGAAAGTGATGTATGAGTAGTGTATTTTTTTGTTTTCAAGAAGTGTATATAATCGGAACACTTCAAAGGAAAGTTTTTTTGCTTTTTTTTATTATGTACTCTTTGGTTTAATTTTTTGATTCGATCGAGTAGATTCATTTGTATTAGTGGTGGTATTCGAGTTTTTCGACTTGATGAAAATAGGTTAATCTTGTCACATATTCCCTTTACTATCCAAGTTCAAACCTTATCCATAAGAAAATGTATTTGATTTCATTTATGGGTTGTACCAGGTATCGTTTGATAGATCAGGGGATCAGAATCGATCTACTTTGAAGGATAGACAAAGGAGTTTGGAGTTTAATATTAGATTTTCTTTCTCTTTTAACTGGGAATCAATTAATAAATATTGCATCAATAATTTCAATTGTGCATTGATATGGAAGTAAAGTTTGCATATAATGTGATTGAGAAATCGAAGATAGTAGAAGATCAAGTTGGTTATAGGAATTATATATTGTTATGAAAATCAAGGCGGCCAATACCATGGGATTGGAGATGTTTGAGGAACAAGGTGGTTAAAGGCATCAACTGATGTGTGTGATATCATGGTTTTGAGAGAGAGAGAGAGAGAGAGATGACCCTTATTTTCTAAATTATGTTAGACATAACAAACATGTACGTATGTGTTTTAGAAATTCGTTTATCGTGTCTATTCTTGTAAACAAAAATTCTAAATTCATGTTTCATGTCTTATATGTGCCAAATATAAATTTATCTATTTAAACACGTGTAAGACATACATTAAATTTGTCTGATGCATGACATGTATAGACATGTGATACACGACATATACATACAAGTATACACATGAATTAAATGCATGTTTTCCTAGCTTAAACCATGATATTATACAATGCATGTTTAAATCGTGTAAATCTATATTTCTAATAACCTTGTTTAAAACATGTATATGAGTGACGTTTCATGTGTCACGTGTCACAAATTAATTACATATCATGCTCGTGTTTGATACACAAAACACATTTTACAATTTGTGTTCGTGTTTCACAAATTTGTATCATATAAGTTTGTTTGACATGTATACGCGACACGCAAACAAGAATTGTATGTCCTAATTTTGTAGTGGTAGTTTTTGACAATCTCAAAGAAGATACCCATTTTAATAATTTCAGAAAGTAAATTGCCTCATAAAATTATTGAAACTATACCGACAATTAATGTGTATCGGTAATATTAATTAATAATCTTTTAAAGCCGTACCTGTAACTTTACTTAAAACAATTAGACATTAAACTTTTTTGACGAAACTTTAATAACTTAAACTTTAATAAGAGAAAAAACATTAAAGATCATCTTTGGGCTTTCGTTTTCTTTGGAAGAAACTGTGTAGAGCCGAACCTCAGCCACCCGACCAAGGCCCAGAAATTCCAAGATGCTATCAAAACTTAGTCCACACAACCCGATCTGGTCTTTTATATGAAATTTGGGCCGTGTAGCCAATCGGGCTACGCCTAGGAAAAACCTCGGTCTTGTTCAAGCATTTTTTTTTTTTTTTTTTTTTTTGACGTTAACCATGCATTCGGGTCGATTAAATGCACCAATCCACAAATAAATGAGCTATTAGTGTTAACGTACAAGTATTTTTCTTCCGTATGTTTACCCTAATAACATATAAAATATCTTAGATAAGCAATCAAGAGGTTTGTTGAATAGGTTGAAGATACCCATAATTACTCATCTCCATAATGATGATTTGTCGGTTTTTAATCCCCACCACCATTTGACTATCAGCGACAACTTAAAGGCCCTGAGAGTGCCTAAACCTAAACCCCCTTTATCCTCTGGTGCAACGATTTTCTCCCAAACTACCCAAGCTATTTTATGTTTATTATGACTCCCACCCAGGCTATTTGAAAAATGATGGAATCAACTTTCAAGACATTTTAAAGAAACAGGTGAAGAATGGTGATGACACTCTTTTTTGGATGGACGGGTGGTGTGAAAGTGAGCCCCTTAAAAACAAATTCCCAGAATTGTACCCATTGGAGAGACGCAAAACATGTAGGGTTAACGAGATGATACAAGTGGCAAGTCAGACATGGGATTGGAGATCGCCCCTACATCTGACGACCAGGTACACAGTCTCCATAGGTTATTATCTACCATAGGTGATTTCTAGCCAACTGCAAGGACCGATCTATGGACATATCCCATATCGAATGATAGTGTCTATCATGTAGATGTTCTCGGATCAAAGATTGATAACATAGAAACCGACAGTTAATGAAGTAATCATCCCATGGATTCACGATGTTCCAATCAAAGTTATAACTTTTATTTGGAGAGTTAATCTTGGACGTATCCCAACCAATATCATGTTAATGAGAAGAGGAGTGCCAATTGAGAACGACATACGCTCTCAATGCCTACAGGAGGACGAATATGTTGGGCACATTCTGATCTGATGCCCTGTGGTGGTTACAGTATGGGAGTGGGTCTTTAAATGGTACGATATTCCCGCCCCACAATTCCACACTATTGGAGATCTTATCAGTTTCTTAAAAAGTTGGGGAAGATGTTCGAAAAGGAGAAACAATCTCATTAGTGTATGCTATGGTGTGGTATGGTTGATATGGAAATCATGATGTGATCGGGTGTTTAAGAACATACCCTCTTCTCCCTCTAGGATAATGGATTGTGTAAACTCTTTAGTGTTTACTTGGTTGAAACATAGAAGATCAAACAATCACTATAAGTGGGTTGAATGGTGCATATACCTTCTGAAATGTTTGTAATATTTCCGGTAGTTGTTGTAATCCTCTTTTTTTTGTTGCTCTCCTGCCCCGTCTAGTAACTTGCTAGGCGGTGATCCTTTAATAATATTTGCCGGTTCTAAAAAAACATAAAAAATATCAAAATCTATTCATATCGCATTAAAATTAATTAAAAACAAAAGTAAATACTTACATTCAAAATTTCTTGAATTGTATTCACTCGTTAGAGATTGAATCTGTAAAGGCATTTTCCTATCTAAATTTTAGACAAAATTACTAAAATGGTCCCTATGGTTTGCCAAAAGTCAGTCCGGAAGGGAGGAAGGTTTAAACTTCAGACCTCCACCCCTTTTATATTACAAAAGCCTTAGAGCATTAAGTATGTATCACGTTATAACACCAAGTTCATATGTCATCTCATTAAAAACACCACGATAACACCAAGGGGAAAATGGTGTTCCCCATGTTATAACATGTTAAAAAAATAGAGAAAGAAAAAAAGAAAATGATTTGATTGGTTGATAAAGGCAACAACCAATTAAACTTCCTGTTGCATCTTGTTCTCGTCACAACAAGATATGCCATAACATCCTCTTAACAAGAATGTGAGGTGGTGTTCATCTTGTTATGACTAGGTTATGAGGTGCTACATTTCTTGTTGCCCATACCGTATGCTCTTAACCAATTGATCTGAATGCTTACTTGGTTATACTTTCCTAAAACTAATTTATATAATAACGAAAACACTAATACATAAATAATAAATAAATTACAAAAAACATTGTTTTATTTACATAATTTTTTTAAATAAAAGAAAATGTATTTTATTGGTATTATAAAAAAAATAGTTTTTTACAAACAATTTCTATGGATTTTTATATATTTATTTTACATAAACTATATTTTTTTTTATGTCTTTAAAAAATACATTTTTGTATAAAAAATATGCTTTCGTAAAATATATTTTTTTATGTCTTTGAAATAATAATAATTAACACTACTCATGACATAAAAAAATATATAAATTCTTTTGGGTCGTTAGTTCTAAAATACGTATTTCATCTTATTTAAAATATGTATTTAATCGTATTTAAAATATGTATTTCATCTTTTTAAATACATATAACCGAAAAACCCTTTTAAGACTACTCATGACATAAAAAAAATGTATAAATTTTTTTGGATTGCTAGTTTTAAAACCGTTTTTTCGATTATATGTATTAAAAACAACTTAACGATTTTGTTATGTATCTAAACAGTTTATACAGTGTTTTTTTAATATCAAGAATACTATTAATTATCGTTATTTCAAAATGATTTATCACTATTTCTTTTCATCTTCATTTTGACCAAACGATTCAGAACTTACGATTAAGATAAAATACGTATTTTAAATAAGATATATAATCGAATAGGATTTTTATATTTTTTTAAATACATATAACCGAAAAACGGTTTTCAGAAAACCGATTGGTCCAATCGGTTTTCTGAAAACCGTTTTTCGGTTATATGTATTTAAAAAATATGAAATATGTATTTTAAATAAGACGAAATACATATTTTAAATAAGATGAAATACGTATTTTAAATAAGATGAAATACGTATTTTAGAACTAGCGACCCAAAAGAATTTATATTTTTTTTATGTCAAGAGTAGTGTTAATTATTATTATTTCAAAGACATAAAAAAAATTTATTTTAAGTAAACATATTTTTTATACGAAAACGTATTTTTTAAAGACATAGAAAATATATTTTACATAAAATAAATATATAAAAATACGTAGAAATTGTTTGTAAAAAACTATTTTTTTATAATACAACTAAAATACATTTTGTTTTATTTAAAAAAAAATTATGTAAAAAAACAATGTTTTTTGTAATTTATTTATTATTTGTGTATTAACGTTTTTTGTTATTATATAAATTAGTTTTAGAAAAATGTAACGAAGTGAACATCAATTGGTTAAGGCTTTTGTAATATAAAGGGAGTAGAGGTCTCGAGTTCTCGAACCTTCCCCCCTTCCTTCATTAAATTAATTAACTTTTTCAAACAAACTTCAAAATGGTCCATATTGTTTATCAAATGTTACGAATTCAGTCTTTTTATATTAGAAAAGACGAAAACGCCCTTACAGATTCAGTCCCTAACAGCTGAATACTAACAGTGTTACTAAAATGGCCATCTTTGCAGTTTTGCAAACCACAAGGACTATTTGCATCAAAAAATTTTAGCAAGGGACTGAGTTTATGATTTTTGATAAACCACAGACCATTTTTATAATTTATCTAAATTTTATTTTTATAGATAATTATTTTAAGACCCAAACTTGTCTTTAATATTGGATGTCTGTAATTTTGGTTTGATTTATCTTTTTGGATTTATCTTTTTGGATTACATTAAAAAAGTTCAACATGACATCTCGAACTAGACAAATATGTATCGGCCCAAAATAAAGCTAATAAATGGACAAATTTTGATAAAATGTAAATTACTATTTTAAATAACAACTTCAATAATTTGAAATTTGCTTTTTAGGTTATTAAACTTTAATAAACAAACAAAAATTTTATTTTGATTCTAAAATACCATCGGTTATAGCTTTTATCAGTTAAAATGACAGCAAACATTATTATTATTCTTGCAACGTCTACCTGATAGCCTATTATTGTTATTTATCTCAAACCCTAACTTCAACTACATATAATTTACTGATTAAAATGAGAAGGTCACAAGACAATATGACGTACTAATGGAAATCAATTATGGTTTGAAAAAAATGATTAAATGAGGCTTTTAGTTTAGCTGTGGCAAGGGCAATGACGACATCGTCCATTTTTCATTTTAATATACAAAAATCGTAATCCTTTCTATTTTAAAACCAAAATAAAAGTTTGTTTTTTGATTGGATACAATTAAAAATTTAATAATATAAAAACAACAAGTATTATATTATTGATTGTATTTAAAGTCATTTTCCCATACTTAATAAAATATAATTTGAGATAGTGAGCAATTGAATAATTTATAAAAACAAACTCTAATTTAGACCATCGCGGTATGAAAAGTAACATATCCTTCACCGACTTAAAGCCATCACATGAGATTTCACACCAAGAAATTATCAAATCCTATAACAACTTTCGTCAATGGGTATTTGAGTAAAATGTGATCACTCGACTCCTCCTCCATATTACATGAACCGCACATAACTGATGGAACTGTAACACCTCTCGGTTTTAGTGCTACTGATGATGGGATTCTACCCAGCTTTGCTCTCCATATAAAGCATAAAACTTTAAACAGGATCACCTTACACCACTCGAATGGTCCGTCACAAACAACGTGACCTACCAATTCAATCCGTTCTCGTAACAGCCTCACAGAGAAACGATGGTCAATCACAAAATCAGAGGCCCAACAACATTCGGTTGGGTTCCAATACACAATCTCATTAGGGTCGATATTGAAATGTTTTAAAATCGGCCTTATTTTGAATATGTTCTTCCAAATACCCGTTCTGGATCTATTGGCAAAAATAGACCACTGTCTTCCATCCAAGTTGTGGATACTTCAAATAATTTTCGCCCATAGTGCAGAGTTATCACTTTTCAATCGCCACATCCATTTAGCTAACAAGGATATTTTGAGGTTTTTGATAGATCTAAGCCCGATACTGCCCACATTTTTTGGAGCAATAAGTGTATCCCAAGCAACCCAACTAATACTTTTCTTTTCAATTTTACTGCTCCAAATAAATCGCCTTCTAATTCTCTCAAGGGTCTCAATGACACCTTTCGGAACAACAAAGATAGACATAAAGAAGGTAGGAATAATTTAGGAGTTGTTTAATATATTATTATATTTGCCAAAAAAAAAGCCAAAGCTGAGCGATTTCGCTTTCCATAGCGAGAGCGTGGAATGAAACTTTTCAATAATTTGCCTCCACGCATTCTTTAAGTTCATGTTTCCTCCTACTGGAATGCCAAGGTAAGTGAACGGGAGAGATGATGGCTCGCAACCAAGAGGAGCAGACCAATTCGATATTTCACTAGGGGATGCTCCTACACCAAATACTTTAGACTTGCTAAAGTTGACTTTCCACCCTGACGAAACGTAAAAACATCTTAAAATCCTTGCCAAGTTATCAATATTACGTCTCGACCATTCTCCAATGAATAAAGCATCGTCCGCGTAAAATAGACGAGACAAACAAATATTAGGATTTTGAAATTTTATTCCATCAAAAACTCGTTTATCAACTGCCGTCTTCATCGCTACATTTAACCCTTCCATCGCAACGATAAATAAGAAGGGAGAAAGCGGGTCTCCTTATCTCACCCCTTTCGTCGTTGAGAACTCTACTGTTGGGTTTCCGTTGATAATAACTAATTCTTTACACGATTCCAAACAATTACGAATCCAATATATCCATTTATTACCAAAGCACATTTGTTCCATAATTGATTCCAAAAAAAACCCAATTTAGAGAATCAAAAGCTTTATTAAAGTCAACTTTAAAAAGGAGCATATTTCTTCCTTTTGCTTTTGCCCAAGTACAGAGCTCGTTAACCACCATCGGACCCTCGAGGATATTCCTTCCTTCAACATACGCCGATTACACCTCATCAATAACATTAGTAATGACCTTCTTTACTCTGAGTGCTAACAATTTTGTAATGATTTTGTATAAGGATCCAATCAGGCTTATAGGTCTAAAATCTCCAAAATGAAGTGGGTCTTTAGTCTTGGCAGCAAGGGAGATAAACAAAGAATTGCATCCTTTTGTAACTGTGCCTCCCATTTCAAAGTACTTAACCATCCCAACGATATCATATTTTAATATCCCAATATTTTTTGAGAAATTTAAAAGTGAAACCATCCAGCCCAGGAGATTTATCCCCACCACACGACCAAACAACATTTTTTATTTCTTCAATAGAAAACTCTCCTTCCAGAAAATAGGCATCGGTTTCAGAAAGCTTGCGAAATCCTAAATTGCGAAACAAAGGTCTATTTCGTCATCGTTCTCTATATTTCTCTTCAAAAAATTTAGCCGCCTCCTGTTTAATTTTGGACGGATCGGTAGTCCAAACTCCCTTCGCGATAATCCCGTGAATGTGATTTTTCCAGTTCCTATTATTCACATAACCGTGGAAAAATGCGTATTTTCGTCACCCTCCACCTACCATTTTAATTTAGCTCTTTGCTTCAAGTCCATGGCGATAGTTCTGGCATGTTCAACAATTTTAACACCTCTAATAGATCTTTCTTCCATTTATGTTGTAGTTAAAGGCCTTGATTCCGCCGCCAATTCAATCTCTGTCATTCTTTTTTTCAAAGAATCCAAATATTTGATATCTTCCTTCACTATATTTGATTTCTAACACCTGATAACTTTTTTTAAGTATTTTAATTTATGAAAGAGGAATGCATTAGGAGTTTCGAACCCCACAAACTCAGAACATGCCTTCTTAACTACCTCATCGAACCCATCCTTAAGTATCCATGAGTTGTATAATTTGAACGGTGGGGGTCCAAAATCATCACTTTGAACCCTCAAAATAATAGGAGAGTGGTTTAAGAGGTCTCTATCCAATGCAAAGCAAGAGGCAAGGGGATACATAGATAAGAAATGATTACATACCAAAAATCGGTCTAGCTTACTTAATTTTGCACCCTACGTTTTGAAAAAGGTGAATATTTGACCTCGCATATTCAAATCAGTAAGTTCACCCGATCGAATAAATTGATTAAAATCAGTTGCACTAGTTTGACAAAAGACGGAGTTTATCTGCTCTTCTGGTCTATGAACCACATTAAAGTCGCCCATAAATATCCACGTAGCGGATAAAGAGGATTTCAAAGCTAACAACTCATCCCATAATTTCGATTTCTCATGAACCAGTTGAGGACCATAGATGTTTTGTGACATCCCCATTTTCACGGCCAGAAAAGACCGATTTGTTTATGCTTTGTTTTATAAAATCAGAGTAATCCTTTAATTAAAAGAGTTGCGGAATTTGTTCCCAAAACAAAATATGATAAGAATTTATCAAAGCATTTCTTTAAACAAATGTATTTTCATTAAATAACAAAATATCGGGATGTCATGTTCCGTTACAGACCAGAAGCACAAACAGTATAAAATAGACCTTACAACAGTTATTTATAACTACTGATCTATAATCCAAAATCTCTCGTCAAGTCCACCAACTTATACTCTTGTGCCATTACCTGTAATGCAAAGAAAACTGAGTGGGTCAGGCTTAGGAGCCTGGTGAGCATATAGGGTTTTCAACCCACAATAATATAATTATTATATTTAATCATCAAACAATCAACCCAATTACCCATCCCTATTATCTCCTTTTGTTTCTTAAAGCTTTACCCTAAGAGTCAATTATCCTTCATTCATTCATTCCTAAGGATGGAACTAAGGGATTGGCACAAAGTCCATTCGCTACCACATTTTATACAACAGGCACTACGTCACATAATCACCAGGGTTTATACAATAGGCACTACGTCTCATAGTCACCAGGGTTTATACAATAGGCACTACGTCTCATAGTCACCAGGGTTTATACAATAGGCACTATGTCTCATAGTCACCATGGTTTATACAATAGGCACTACGTCTCATAGTCACCAGGGTTTATATAATAGGCACTATGTCACATAATCGACAGGGTTTATACAATAGGCACTACGTCTCATAGTCACAAGGGTTTATACAATAGGCACTACGTCTCATAGTCTCTAGGGTTTATACAATAGGCACTGCGTCGCATAGTCGCCATGGTTTATACAATAGGCACTACGTCTCACAGTCACCATGGTTTATACAATAGGCACTACGTCTCATAGTCACCAGGGTTTACACAATAGGCACTACGTCTCATAGTCACCAAATATTTCATCTACCCATGTTCTACCCAACATATTTGTAGATATAAAATACATATACGGTTTAAATCATTAAAAACCTGTATAAAACATCCATTCCACACCTATCTCAAATAAACAAACAATACATAACACATAGCACGTATTTCATAGCAAATACTTCATATTTATGTGCTAGAAGAAAGTAACTACACACTCATTTGATCAGAAGATGATCGGGCAGCACTACGGCTCTAAGAGTAGTATTTTTTCGGTGAAACCGGGAGCTCTTCACAAAAATCGGGCTTCTCGCGGGCAGAGTTTCGGCTCGAAAACTTTACTTCTTGGGATCTTTGGGGCTTTGGGTCTCGGGATGATACCGGGGCTTCGGGAGTATAGCTTGCGCATGAAACGATGTAATACTGAGTAGAGGAAAGGAATTGAGCAACAAAACCCGAAGGCCTTGCTTTCCTTTTATAGGGCTGGGAAGAGGCCCGAACGTAGGGCTTTCCCTAGGGGAACGCAGGGCATTCCTACATACGTCATGGCTTACGATCTTCGAACTCGACAGGTGATCGGACAGTGTCTGGTGCTCCGAACGTGCTGCGTTTCCTGAAGGAACGGAAGGCGTTCCCCTCCAGCTTAGCCTCGAAGTATGTGCCTTAATCTTTGCACTTCCGTAATTTTCGCGTACGAGCTCCGTTTTCGACGTTCTTTATATCCACGCGTAGGTGAGATTATGATCTACAGCTATCGTTTAGACTTCGTCGGCAAATTTTGACTTTATTTTTATTATATTATTTTTAACAGGCCGAGACTGGAAAAGTCCGTTAAAAATCAATAACTTCTTCATCCAACGTCCGTTTTCTTCTGTCTTTCTTCCATTGCACTATTATCGACAAGATCTTCGTTTCTCGTTTAGATTGTTCCGACTAAAAATCGCTCGATCTCATAATCGAACTTTGGGCTGAATACCGCTAAGCTGAAACTTAGAAAAATCATACTTCCTCATACGAAGTCGGATTTAGACGTTCTTTTTATGCGTGCTCTTGGTTTAACGTATTCTACAATTTTCTTTTAGATCACTAAGGCTAAATGTCGCTCTAACGTAAATTCACTATTTATGTCGCGCTGTGTCGTGCCGGTTCTGTCGCGTAACTTCAACAGGTCATAACTTCTTCGTTATAACTCAGATTTTGGCGCTCTTTATATGTACGAAATAACATATACTACAACTTAGTTAAGATTAATCCTTCTAAATAATCTTCCATCAAAAAGTCATTTTTGATGCTTATCGTCTCTAAATTGACTAGCCTGGATATGCGGGCGTTACAATTATCTCCCCCTTAGGATGATTACGTCCCAAAATCATCAACGAAATAGGACTTTTATAATGATTCCAAACGTTATCTCTTCATCCTAGGTAATAACCGTAAGTTCTATGTTTCCTCGAAAAAGTATCTAACTCTTGGACTTCTCGATAGCACGTAGTGCTCAATCCTGCATCTGCTCTTCGTACTTTTTTGGACTTTCATTCGTAACCTTCGATTTACAAAATAAATACTTATTGAGGACTCCTTCTTCTTCTTAGGATAAGTACTTTCCTTTATCTATTGTAACAGACCGATGGGTCATGTTCAAATGACCTTTCATCGTATGATGCAACGCTTAGACTCAAGTCTCTTAGAGTCAAATTCCAGAATGGAATATACCTTCCTTCATATTCTAATGTGATATAATCACATTTTAGCATGTAGCATTTCTAGCTACTAACTTCTTAAACAACGAGCGCGATACTATTGATCGCATTGATTTCAATCTTCTGACTTAGGTTAGATGTTACATCGAACTTAGTCTATGAACCACGTAACAAACTCATCGTAGTCGGAATCAATTTGATATGACCACTAGGGTCAAAACATCAATCATCTCATTAGTAATTACCGAAATAATGGTAACGACATACTTGAATAAAACGAGACCAATCACTAGCTTCTTGGTAACCTTGTGACTTTCCTTGATCCAAGCATGAGTCATGTGCTTCCAGTAGTATAGATCTCTACTACTATTCACAGCTACTCATACTCGTCCCAAGTATTGTCTCGCAGTCCCCAAGTCCTAAAATCACAAAGCAATTTAACACATACGAATGTGTCCAATTAATCATAAAAATTTTCCTAGACTCTATTAGGACTTCTTCCATGCGTATCTTTTATCATCAATCATGCTTCAACTCAATTGGTGATGGAAATTCCAGATTATGGGACAACTTCAAGAATTACACCAATCGTTCCATCATCCTACCAATCGAAGGTGTACTTCAGATGTACCGTACTCCTCTAAACGTTCTGTTATTTTATCAGACATACTCTAAAGGCAAGATACCACTCTTACGATATCTTCTGATAGGTGTCATTCACTATCATAAGCCTTTCATTTCCTCCATTTACTCAATTCTCTACGAGTATTCACCATAACGTTTTGTACATCCAAGTAGACATTCAGTGTACTTAGGCAAGATTTTTTTTAAGATAAGAAAACTTTATTTACGATAGACGTATAAATCTCCTTATCACTCCGAAACATTTACATGCTAGTTCTAATACCGTAGTCGTATGCTTAAAATCCTAAACACATAAGGTTTCCAGATCCGGTCGGCATCAGACCATAGATCCAAACAAATAATATCATATATGGCAAACATATAACATTTAGTACATAAAAGCATTTTAGACAACTTTCCTAAAATATACTAGTGCTCGTGTCTTAAAATATGGTAGACACTCATTTCACAATCATCGCTTAACATTCTAAGTTTAAGTCTAGAAATCCTACAAATTCCAAGTTCGCTTAAACTAATGCTCTGATACCAACTGTGACATCCCCATTTTCACGGCTAGAAAGACCGATTTGTTTATGCATTGTTTTATAAAATCAGAGTAATCATTTGATTAAAAGAGTTGTGAAATTTTTTCCCAAAACAAAATATGATAAGAATTTATCAAAGCATTTCTTTAAAGAAATGTATTTCATTAAATAACAAAATCTCGGGATGTCATGTCCCGTTACAGACTAAAAGCATAAACAGTATAAAATAGACCATACAACAGTTATTTATAACTACTGATCTATTATCCAAAATCTCTCTTCAAGTCCAAAAACTTATACTCTTGTGACATTACCTATAAGGCGAAGAAAACTGAATGGATCAGGCTTGGGAGCCTGGTGAGCATATATACGGTTTTCAACCTATAATAATATAATTATTATATTTAATCATCAAACAATCAACCAATTACTCATCCCCATTATCTCCTTCTGTTTCTTAAAGCTTTACCCTAAGAGTCAATTATCCTTCATTCATTCATTCCTAAAGATCGACCTAAGGGATTGGCACAAAGTCCATTTGCTAACACAGTTTATACAACAGGCACTACGTCAAATAGTCACCAGGGTTTATACAATAGGCACTACGTCACATAGTCACCAGGGTTTATACAATAGGCACTACGTCTCATAGTTACCAGGGTTTATACAATAGGCACTATGTCTCATAGTCACCGAGGTTTATACAATAGGCACTACGTCTCATAGTCACCAGGGTTAATACAATAGACACTACATCTCATAGTCACCAGGGTTTATACAATAGGCACTACGTCGCATAGTCGCCAAGGTTTATACAATAGGAACTACGTCTCATAGTCACTCGGGTTTATACAATAGGCACTACGTCTCATAGTTGCCACGGTTTATACAATAAGCACTACGTCGCATAGTCGCCATGGTTTATACAATATGCATTACGTCTCATCGTCACCAGGGTTTATATAATAGGCACTACGTCTCATAGTCACCAGAGTTTACAAAATAGGCACTACGTCTCATAGTCACCAAATATTTCATCTACCCATGTTCTAACCAACATATTTGTAGATATAAAATACATATTCGGTTTAAATCATTAAAAACCTATATAAAACATCCATTTCACACCCATCTCAAATAAACATACAATACATAACACATAACACGTATTTCATAGCAAATAGTTCATATTTATGTGTTAGAAGAAAGGAACTACACACTCACTTGATCAGAAGATGATCGGGCAGCACTACGGCTCTAAGAGTAGTATTTCTTCGGTGAAACCGTGAGATCTTCACAAAAACCGGGCTTTTCGCGGGCAGAGTTTCGGCTCGGAAACTTTACTTCTCGGGATCTTTGGGGCTTCGGGACTCGTTTCGGGTCTCAGGATGATACCGGGGCTTCAGGAGGATAGCTTGCACATGAAAACGAGGTAATACGGAGGAGAGGAAAGGAATTGAGCAACAAAACCCGAAGGCCTTGCTTTCCTTTTATAGGGCTGGGAAGAGGCCTGAACGCAGGGCATTCCCACATATGTCATGGCTTACGATCTTCGGACTCGACAGGTGATAGGACAGGGTCTGGTGCTCCGAACGCTCAGGGAACGCATGACGTTCCCCTCCAGCTCAGCCTCGAAGTTTGTGCCTCAATCTTTGAACTTCCGTAACTTTCGTATACGAGCTCCGTTTTCGACGTTCTTTATATCCACGCGTAGGTGAGATTATGTTCTACAAATATCATTTAGACTTTGGCCGCAAATTTTGATTTATTTTTATTATATTATTGTTAACAGACGAGACTAGAAAAGTCCGTTAAAAATCCATAACTTCTTCATCCGACGTCCGTTTTCGTCTGTCTTTCTTCCATTGCACTATTATCGACGAGATCTTCGATTCTCGTTTAGATTGTTCCGACTAAAAATCGCTCGATCTCATAATTGAACTTTGGGGTACATACCGCTAAGCTGAAACTTAGAAAAATCATACTTCCTCATATGAAGTCAGATTTAGACGTTCTTTTTATGCACGCTCTCGGTTTAACGTATTCTACAATTTTCGTTTAGATCACTAAGACTAAATGTCGCTCTAACGTAAATTCACTATTTACATCGCGTTGTGTTATGCCGGTTCTGTCGTGAAACTTCAACATGTCATAACTTCTTCGTTATAACTCGGATTTCGACGTTCTTTATATGTACGAAATCCTTGTAACATATACTGCAACTTAGTTAAGATTAATCCTTCTAAATAATCTTCCATCAAAAAGTAATTTTTGGATGTTTATTGTCTCTAAATTGACTAGCCTGGATCTGCGGGCGTTACATGTTTACTATGACAATAAGACCATTAATGCCAACAAAATTACCCACTGTCACAATGTAGTATCTGGATTTAATAGTCTCAACTACCGAAAATACTTTATTATCCCACATAGTCATGAGACCTCCAAATCTTCCCGAGGTGAAAATAACTACAGTCAGGGTCACACTAGCAACTTGTAGTATTTAGGGGCATGGATGATTCTCCTAATTTGGATTCTTGGATGCCCATCATACATAACTTATGCTCACTTCGAAGCCTACGCACCCGATAAACCTTGTGTTTCTCTCCAAGACATCTAATGTTTAGAGTCATAATATTCATTGGATGTTTTGGTTTTCACCATCTTCGCCAAGGACTTCTTTAAGAACCGAATTATCGGCATCAACCTAAAATCCCAGTATATTGCCCACCTCTACTGTGTTTCGGATTTCCGATGAGGAAGATAGGGAATCAACATCTGTGTCTAGGAGAGGGACCTGAGTTGGAATCAGGCATTTATTGATATCTAAAGAGGCATGAGGCGCAGGAGAGTCTGTTAAATCAGTAGGGATATTATCGGTTTTCCTCAATATTTTTCTTCTTTTATCCTGGGCACTATCAAAATTTACCTCTTGCTCACCCATCTGAATATCTTTAACACCCACGTTATTTGGAAATGGCCCAAAACATCCAATATTGGCCAGGTTATCTAAAAGCTCATTAAGTGATCC
The DNA here is from genome assembly GCF_051521515.1 of Lactuca serriola. Taxonomy (NCBI): domain Eukaryota; kingdom Viridiplantae; phylum Streptophyta; class Magnoliopsida; order Asterales; family Asteraceae; genus Lactuca; species Lactuca serriola. The sequence goes on along the minus strand of NC_136416.1, from coordinate 175,281,603 downwards.
ACCTGTATCCCCGTTTCTGTTCACCGCCACAGCTATATCTTCGCAATCCAGTACATCATCTTGTTCCACAACATTAATGTATTCATTATTTCCAAGGGATTCAAATTCCGATTGCAATTTATCATGGATATTGATTCCCGACCCTTGGGGTCCCCATGTCTGTCGCTTTTAGTTCTCCGATCATCAACCTCCATTGGAACGTCTGCCAGAGACGACGCCACCTCCTCTAGGTTTGATTCCATAACCACTTCAACCTCCGTGGATCTAAACTCGCCGTCCTCCAAATCGTCGTGATCGACCCTGTCAGAAATCTCGTCCTCATCATCATCTTCATCGCCGTTCCCGTCATCATCCGATGATGAACTTCCATCCATAAGATATCGTGATTTGAATGGAACCCAGTCGATATTTATTTCTGAAATTCAAATTTTAATGATTTTTCCATTCACATCCACCAAAGTTTCACTATTCACCTTTGATAGTGATGATGTTAGGATACCGACTTTGCCAAGGGAGAGACTTACTGCTGTTTGATTCGCCATGAAAGGAACGACTATCTGACCAAAGGACTTAGCAATTAACGTGATGTTTTCCTCACACCACAATTCTGGTAGGAGGCATGATATTTTAATCCAAGCTATTCTTTAAAAAATAAAGTCTGCTATGTCGCTACTGTCGATTCTACTAAACCATTTTGTCGACCCTTTCATAAAAGCATCTCTACTTGACAGGTCCATGAACTTGATTGCAATTCTTAATCCACCAAGGTATTTAATTTCGCAATCGGATCCGTCACTACTTTTTAATGAATATGGGGCTTTCTCTAGATGATCGAAGTTATGTAGCACTCCAATCATCGTGTAGTTGCACTTAATCCATCCACAGAGCAGAGAATCGTTGTATAATCTAATAGGAACAAATTTCAACTGAGGTGGAGGAGGAGGGATTTGATTAAACACACGAGTGCCCGCTACAACAACCAAGAACGATCTATTATCTCTTACATTAATTCTTGACATCGGAGGGAATCCGGTTTGTATCCGGCTTCTAGCTTTTCCACGTTCTAAAGGACCTCAAAAAGGTTTCCTTTCAAACATCACGATGTTAACTTCCAGGAATCTGCCATCATATTTGATTCCTTGAAGGGTTTTCTCAAGTCCATGTTCATCTTTAGCCTTTCTGAATCTAACAAATGCAAAGGCTTTCTTGTTCACATCCTTCTTCATCGCCATATAAACATCTACGACTTCCCCAAACTTAGCAAATATCTTTTTTAAGGACTCCTTTCTAGCCTTCGGTGGAAGATTGGACACGAACATCGTTGTGACTCCGTTATGATTCCATCTTAGTTGGTCTCCAGTCCTCGGTAGATTCTTCCATCTCCGGCGTCTTGCTTCCGTCCATTCACCTTCCATTTTTCAAACTTAACTTATTCTGATATACTTTCATGCTTAAAGTAACAAATTAGATCGAAACTGAATACATCGATCAAACAAGACCCCAATTAAAATCCACATAATTATCTCTTTATACTAGAAAAATCAATGCCTAAAATAAAAAAAATAAATCCAAAATATATAAAGATTGATAATTACGATATATTTGAGGTCTTTATTGTTATCGTCGGTTGTGTGGTATAAGATTTATTTTAAATATGTCATTAGTTTGCGGTTTCATTTTGATTAAGTGTTGTTATTGATATTTTTAGTAGGTTTGGATGTTCCTAAAGTGCTTACGGCTGATGATCATAAGGCTAAGGGGTGGCACAATTTTTGTCAATGGTAAAAAAATTGTCACATAAGCGTCACCTAAGCTTTTGCAGTGTTCACATTTTTTACCTACAAGGTAGGGTGTGGTGGTGTTGTTACCTACCAAATTTTTTTTTTTATTTTAATTCAAAAATCTAAATAATTACATAAACATAAAAATAAATACTAATTAAAATAACATAACATTTCATAAATCGAAAACATTACATTTGATTTAACAATCATAAAATGAAAATTAAATTAACTAAATAAAATATTTTAGTCTGAATATTCACCAATATCATTGTCGATTGGCTCATTTAAATCAATTTCATTAACCCGATATATATGTTCCGCCAAATCATTGCGAAGCTTGCGGTGTTTTTGATTGTCATGTATTGCCCTTCTTCTTACACGCCATGGGATGGAACCAGGCGGTATTGGCGCACTAGAGGATGCACTTGAGGATGCATTGTCATTTGGTTGAAACTGAAAAATTATTGTGTGCTTGTCTTCCAAAATCATATTATGTAAAAAGATACACGCATACATAATACAAGCGAGTTTTTCCACACTTCGAGGGCGAGCCGAATGTTGTAGTATGCGCCAATTCTTCTTGAGGACTCCAAATGCTCGTCCGACATCCTTCCTAGCCTTTTCTTGGTATGTTTTATACATTATGCGTATGGGATCACCTGTACATGTTAGCGTTTTCACAAACACAACAAATTCATGGTATATACCATCAACAAGATAATACCCATAATCGTACGTCGTTCCGTTCACTTGAAATGGACAGTTAGGTGCGGAACCATCACAAAACCCATTGAATATGGGCGACATGTCTAAAACATTAATATCGTTGTTTGAGCCGGGAGCACCAAAAAAACATGCATAATCCAAAGATCATGTGGCACAACAGCTTTAAGTATGACTATGGGGTGACCCTTGTCACCCCGTGTAAATTGCCCTTGCCATGCATTAAGACAACTACCCCATAACGAATGAAGACAATCCAAAGTAAAACCATGAACACTAGCATGATGAGTATACAATGATTGCACGTCAGTAAAAGTAGGTATACACAAATACCTTGGACCGTAAATAATGACAACGCATTTGCAAAACTCATCCAAACTGTCCCTAGCTACTAGCTCAGACATTTGAAAATATTTGTCCCATGAATCAGAAACATAACCGTAAGCTAATTGACGAACTGCAATTTCTCATTTTTGTATTTTTGAAAACCCATCCGCACCTCTTGCATCTCAGTGTTGTCTAATATATTTAGAAATGCTAGTGACGTCACCAACTATATGAAGAAATAAATGTTTCACCATTCAGAATCGACGTCGAAATTGGTGATCCCCGTAAACAGAATTTTCATCGAAGTAGTGTGCCATTAGACGGGTGTTTGCATCCTAACGATCTCTGAGAATCATCTTCCACGTCCTAGGTTGGATTTCTTCTTCTTCTTCTTCTTCTTCTTCTTCTACTTGTACTGTATCCATAATCACTTCCCATGATTTCACAACAGCTAGCAACACTTTAAATTTTCTAATGGATTTGCCATTTTTATGAGATGATATTTTTAGAAAAGGTATGTAAATGTATAATATAGGTCTGAGTGAATATGTTTTGGTTTATGTTTGTATATATAGTGGTAAGGAAGGAAAAATGAAAAAAAAAATTAATTAATTAAGGCAACAATGGTCACAAACGGGCAAAAAAAGATATCCAACGTTCAATTTTCAAACTTTTACCACCGATGGTATCTTACCACTGGTGCTTCACCGGCGACAAATATAGGGGAGAGGGGCGGGGATGACCGTAGGTAAAGCAGTCTACGTCGGATTATCAGTGGTGATATCCGCACAATACTGTGTAGCCTAACAGATGGCATCCAATAACAAAGAAATACTTTGAGCCATATATGTATTTGTTTTCATGGATTAAAAGTTAAAACAGCCAAATCTTGTCCATTTCCTATTGAGTGCGCAAAACAAAGAGTGAGGAATTTGATTTATGGTTTTTATCAAGCCTAAAAAAATACATTAAGGATATTGAGAATATAATCACAATATCCAATAGACCAATTAAATAGACATGACCATTAAACATGTGTTCAACAATATACCATGTGCTCTATTGTACGCAATTGTAAGGAATTGGTCATAGATTTTGAAACTAAGGCCTTAAAAACTCAAGCACGAGAAATTTGTTTTAGGGGACATGTAAATTGTATACTCACATGAATCAACTCAAGGGACCAAAATATGCCAAAAACTCTAATTAACTAGATCTAAGAAATGAATAAACCAGGTTGAGACTTTTTTACCTCCAAGAGGATGATCAATGTGAAAAGATTCTGGATCCACAAGCTTCAAATCAACAAGTGCTTCTCCAAAGGGTTCTTCTTTCTTCAAGATGTACCAAAAACACACAAAGGCTCAATACACTCTAAAAAGGGGCTAGGGTTTCGTGGGAACTACTTTAGGACAAAGGAGGCTGATCATAGAAGAGGTATTGAGGTTATAAGATGCTTGAATAGGGTCCAAACCCTAAATTTTAGGGTTTTCCCCTGATTCGAGTATGCCCTACGTACTTTAGGTATGCCCGACGTACCAGCGGGAAAACCCCATGTCCAAGTTTCAACAAGGTACACCCCGCATAACTTAATTATGCCTTATGTAATAGGCCACCATGAAAAATAAATAAACACTTATAATTTTAAGGAATTTACTTGAGAACCGGACGTTACATGTGCTCTCCATAGATTCCATAACATCCCATAACAGATAGTCGTGAGCCTCTCTTTTTCCTTTGGACACCTTCCCCAATTGGTTGCAAAGTGAATCATCTCTTCAATGTTCTAAAAGTCTAACCAATTTATACCGCACCACGTGAAGATGTCCTTCAAGATCGTGAGGGGGATAATTCACCAGCACATGATTCATACATTCCATATCCCCTCAATACAAGAACTATAGTAATTATGCTTTTTAAATAATACGTGATACAATACAAATGAATATCGAAAATTAAATACTTTCATTTATAATTTAAACGAGAAGACGGTGCAGAATGGCGTTTTTGATCGGCGTAGCCAGATATACATAACACCCCAAATAGGCCCTAAAAAGGACTATAGGAAAACGAAGGTTGATATGATAATGGTGATGCCGACTGGTAGACAACATGGACTCAACGAGTACGGTGGGGTGAAGAAAATGTTGAGGTTATAATTTATAGTCAGTAAGGATCGCGCCTCACCACATGCATTAAATGAATGAAAGGAGTGGAGATCTACCTTCCCCCTTGCTAATTACCTATAAATTTGCAGCCACTAGTGGCGAAGAATAATTTCACCATAAAAAAATAACTCAGAGCCTAAAGTAATTCTATCAAAATTGATATAGGCGAACAAAAGGATTTTTGGTATCGACAGAGTACAAAGAAAAGGAAAGAGATGAGATACGTAGATAATTTGTGTTAATATGTCTTTGTAACTTTTGTTGTGCCTTTTGTTTATTTCTCCTATTCTTGGTGTATGTAATATGTAACTTTTATCATTTATAAAAGGAATGCCTATCCTTTGGTTTGGGACAAGGAAAGTTAAATCAATTCATTGGTATCAGTTGCTTCGTTCATTTCCTGAGACCATTCTTTTCCCCTTCTGTCTCATTTATTCTTCCCTTTCTCCATGTCTTCCTCATCTTTCTCTGATAACTCTCTGCTGGTGTCTACTCTCTTGCACATGATAACAATCAAGCTCTCTTCTTCCAATTACCTTATATGGAAGAATCAAATGCTGCCTCTTTTTTCTTAGCAAAACCTACTACCTCAAATTGATGGTTCCGTTGATCCCCCGACATCTGAAATTCTCGTTAATGGCAAACCGGCGGTCAATCCCCTTTACGCCCCTTGAGTTGTTTCTGACCAACGTGCAATAATCATCCTCCATGCCTCTTTAACCGAAGAGGTTGTGGCAGAAATCATTGGCTTGCCAACTGCTCGCCAAATCTGGTTGACCCTTGAGCCTGCCTACAACAACTCCTCAATGGAGCGTATTCAGAACTTACGAGATCAGCTATGCCACACTACCAAGGGATCCATGGCCGTCTCTTATTTTGGCTGGAAGTTTAAGGGACTGTGCAATCAACTCACTGCTGTCAGAAAACCTGTTGATAATTCTGAAAAACTTCATTGGTTTTTGTGTGGGTTAGGTCCCTCCTTTGAAGGCTTCTCAATTGCTGTCCGTACCACTCGTCCCACCCCTCTGTTTCGAGATCTTCTTATTCAGGCCGAGTCACATGAACTTTTTATGCATTCCCTTCATGGTGTGACTCCTGCCCTGTGGCTTTTGCTGCTAAACAATCTGCTCGACCAGGTCAATCTCCCAGTCGTGATGGTGGTAAAAACCAAAGAGGTGGCAACTACAGTGGTCGTGGAAGGGATAGACGACCGCCCCATTGTCAGTTATCTCACACCGAGGGTCATTATGCAAAATCATTGTCCCAATTTGCCTCAGTTTGCTTCAAAAATTGTCTCGTCTGATGCTAATCTCGCTAAGGCATTTCACGCTCAATGCCATGTGACCTCCTCGGCTCCCGATTGGTTTGTGGACTCCGGAGCCACCGATCATATGACACCATCTAAAGACATTGTCCCGCAAGCCACCCCATATACGAGCCAAGCGCATGTCACTTTTGGCAATGATAATAAACTTTCAGTCTCTCATGTTGGTCATACTTCCATTTAAGTAGTCGTCGTGAGTGATGAATCAGAGTTAGAATGGATGGAGGAATAAGGATGTAGAGAATAGGTATGGAGAAGAGATGACACTGATATTTTTAATGAAATTGAACGATAGAGGCGATGGAAGATATGTGCCAAGCATCCAGCAAGCAGTGGATTATTCGTGGAAAGCATATATTGGTGAAGAAGTTACTGTTTATAAGATTAGGCCAAGGTGGACTAGTCAAAACACCATGCAGTTACCACAGTTTGTGTAGCTCGGCGACGGTACTCGACAGATGTTTACCGAGTTGAATGCTCTCTCTTCATCCAATAAGCTAACAACTCAATTAAATATATATATATATATATATATATATATATATATATATATACACACACACACACACACACAACCATGGATTCATTTACATAATACATTAAAACCTTCTTCTCCGATCTATCTATAAATGTCATCTTCATAGAAAGTTTTTTTTGATGTTGTGTTCGAATCGGCCACATAGGTAATTCAAGTAACAGAACAATACATAGAAGAACTACGTTAACGAAATGTTGAAAATGCTCGGCAGAGAAAAAGAAGGTACATACAAAGAAATCATGAAGCTTCTTATTAATGGCTCATGAAAGATTATTTTGATGAACATGTGGCTTTTCACGGATATAATTATCATCGACAATTTAGTATGCAAAAAACATTTCTTTCAGCATATAGTCAACGATGCCACAGATGTGTCTTCATATTTCCAACAACGTACAAATGATAGAGGTAGAGTTGGTTTTATTCCCTTAAAAAAATGCAATGTCGCCCTTTGTCAACTAATGTAACACTCATTTTTAGTTAAATTTCTATTTTTGACCCTAAGTTGAAATTTTGTGCAAAAGTGGTCCCATGGCTCCCTTATGAGGGACGCATGATTTTACTCTTATGTTGGGTGTACTCTTTGGTACGCTGGGCGTACATGGCAAAAGTGCAAACCCTATTTTTTAGGGTTTGAGCACTATTTAAACCTCCTTAAACCCTTTAAGACATTTTTCCTCATTAGCCACCATCTCCCAAATCGTCCCTTGCAAACCCTAATCCTTGTGTGATCCTTTTTTTGAGCTTGAGAGTGTATTTTTGGTGTTCCTTAAGGAATGAGAAGAAAGTGGAATCATCTTGTAAGCTCAAGATAACCTAGATCCAAAAGCATCTCATCTTCAAGCATCATTTTAAGGTATAAAGTTTGAAACTTGATGAGTTATTTGCTTAGATCTTGCTAGCCTAGAGTTTGTGTTCATTTTTGGTCCCATAAGCTTGGTGTTCATGAGTATAGTTTACTCTAACCATAAGAGTTGTCCTTTTAAACGTTTTTAGGTGCTAAGAGCCTTAAAAATGTGATCTTGGTCCTTCTACCTTCCATGCAAGGGTTATGATGTCTTAATGGAATATTAAGTTAGGGTTTTAGCTATTGGACCATTTCTAGCCATGAAAAGTCTTAAATGTGGCAACTTTATGACTTAGAAGGATGTTTTGGGTCTAGATCTGAGTTTGGATAAAAAGCCTTTAAGGAATAAGAACTTAATGAGAAGGATTGGACCCATGCAGAGTATGTTGAGCGTACCAGGAGGTACGTTGGGTGTATTGGGTTGAGGACCTATGGTTTGGAAGGGTTACGACTACACCTAGCGTAATGACTGAGTACGCGCTTTGACATCCCTTGACTTTTTGACTTTCTGGCTTTGACCTTTAACCTGGGGTTTGACCCAATGGAATTTTGGTATTTTGAGTAGTAGTTAGAGTTTAAGGCCCTGCTATTTGTATAGGTGATCCGTAGAGGCAGTATTCAAAGAAATATTTTGTCTAGATATATTTTCTAACCGTGAGGTAAATCTTCCTTACTGTACTCGTGGGTCAAAGGCGCCAATATCGGCCCAATAGGTTATGTATCCATGTATGTAGGATGTTGCTATGCTATAGTGATCTATAGATCTATATGGTTATCTATATTGTTATATGTTTTATTTGTTGCATATGTGGACATAGTGTTTTTTGGGTTAAGGCTTCATTGTTATGTGTGTAAGACAATTGACTCGGTGCATACCAGTCTGATGATTGATTGGGCCAAGGCATTTCAGTCCGATGACTGTGGGCTGGGGGTAATCCAACCTAATGGTTGTGGACCTGAGGGTAATCCAGTCCGATTACTATGGACCCAACATGCATGTTTGTATATAATCTATTACGTGGGATATTTTTGGGAGACTCGCTAAGCTTTGGTTTACAGTTTATGTGTTATATTTCAGGTACTTCGGATGATCGGGGAAAAGTGTCACGCCCGCAGATCCGGGCTAGTCAATTTAGAGACGATAAGCGTCGAAAATGACTTTCTGATGGAAGATTATTAAGAAGGAGTAATCTTAACTAAGTTGTAGTAGTCATGATAAGGATTCCGAATATATAAAGAATGCCAAAATCTGAGTTATAACGAAGAAGTTATGACCTGCCGAAATTTCGCCACAGAACCGGCACGACACAGCACGACGTAAATAGTGAATTTATGAAAGAGCGATATTTGGCCTTAGCGATCTAAATGAAAGTCTTAGAATACATTAAACCGAGAGCGTGCATAAAAAGAAAGTCCAAATCTGACTTCGTAAGAGGAAGTTATGATTTTTCTAAGTTTTAGCTTAGCGGTATGCAACCCAAAGTTCGAATATGAGATCGAGTGGTTTCTAGCCGAATCAATCTAAACGAGAATCGAAGATCTCGTTGATAGTAGTGCAACGGAAGAAAGACAGACGAAAACGGACGTCAGATAAAGAAGTTATGAATTTTTAACGGAGTTTTCTTGTCCCGGCCTTCTAAAAATAATATAATAAAAATAAAGTCAAAATTTGCCGACGAAATCTAAACAAGAGTTGTAGAACATAATCTCACCTTGGCGTGGATATAAAGAACGTCTAAAATGAAGCTCATATGCAAAAGATATGAATTTATGAAGTACGAGGCACGCTTACCAAATGGGGAACGCCCCGCGTTCAATTAGGGAACGTCCCGCGTTCGGAGCCCAGAGCCTGTCCCGTCGCATGTCAAGTCCAAAGTTCGTAAGCCATGACGCACGGTGGAACGCGCTGCGTTCGTCCAAGGAACGCGTTGCGTTCAGGAACGTGATGCGTTTATTCAGGGAACGCATTGCATTCGAGACCAGATTCACCCTCTAAATAGATCACAAGTGCAGCCGATTTTGGTTGCCAAATTTCTTCTCTCTCACCCGTATTACCTCGTTTTACATGCAAGCTATATCCCCGAAGCCCCGGTATCAATCCCGGCACCCGAAGCAAGTCCCGAAGCCCCGAAGATCCCGAGAAGTAAAGTTTCCGAGCCGAAACTCTGCCCGCGAGAGGCCTGGTTTTCAAGGAAGCATCCCGGTTTCACCGAAGAATATTACATTTAGAGCCGTAGTGCTGTCCGATCATCGTATTATCAAGTGAGTGCATAGTCCCTTTCATGAACATGGTTTTAATACAAGTATTGTTTGAATTTATTAAATATACGTTTTGTGTGAGTTATTTGATGATGTCTGAATTATGTGTTAAAGAAAATACCTGATTGTTTATGATAATATCAAGTTAAAGAGTAAACTTAAGGTTTGTTATAATGGTTGTGGGGTAGAATCTCTTTATGTGTACGAACGAGATATATACGGAGAATAGAACTTTGAAATGTGTCATTGATCCGGAAGCATGGATTAGACATGGTTATTTGTCCCTAGTCCGAGAGTATGGATTGCACTTAGTTAATTGTCATTAATCTGGGAGTATGGATTAAGACTTAGTCAGTTGTCATTGATCAGGGAGTATGGATTAAGACATAGTCTTTTGTCCTTAGTCCAAGATTATGGACAGGATATAGAATCTGTCATTAGTCCAGGAGTATGGATTTAGACATAGACCAGTTGTCCCTTATCCGGGAGTATGGAATGGGTACAATCATGGACTCGAGAATATGGATTAGATCCAGGAGTAAGAGTTAAAATTTAAGGTCCAAGGGTATGGATAGTCTCGTTGAGAGGATTGACGGTGTGGGGTAAGAGTTGGTTATATATATATATATATATATATATATATATATATATATATATATATATATATATATATATATATATATATATATATATATAGAAAATTTTATATTGTGTAAACTCTAAATTATATATATGTTATAACATTGTGGGATTGAAATCCCTATGTACTCACCAGGTTTTCAAAACCTGACCCACTCAATATTTTTGTATCACAGGTATCGATACAAAGACACATTACACTGTGAGATTAAAGAGATGTATATCATTAGTGTAGATGAATGTAAGTTCGGTTTATGCTTATGTGTCTGTATTAACCAGGACATCCCAAATGTTATATAACAAATAAAATACATCTCTTCGGAGATGCTTGGATAAAGTATTTATCATGTTATCTGGGAACAAATTCCGCAACAGTTTCTTTAAAAGATTACTCTTATTTTAAAATAAAGAATAAACAAATCGGTCTTTTCTGGCGGTGAAATTTGGGGATGTCACAGTTGGTATCAGAGCATTAGCTTAAGCGAACTAGGAATTTGTAGGATTTCTAGACTTAAACTTAGAATGCTAAGAAATGATTGTGAGATGTGAGCACTAGCTTATTTTAGGAACTATGCCTAAAATGCTTTTATGTGCTAAATGCTTTGTGCCTGATATACTGTTATTTGTTCGGATCTATGGTCTGTTGCCGACCGGATCTGGAAACCTTATGTGTTTAGGATTCTAAGTGTTCGAATACGATATTAGAACTAACATGTAAAAGTTTCGGAGGGATAAGGTTGATTTAAACGTCTATCCTAGGTAAAGATCTAAATTCACCCTATTCGGTGTATAGATCAAAATGGCGATAACCCGCAGTAGAGCCGGGAATGCAAATGGGAACAGGAATCAACCACGAGTGATTGAACAAATACATGTTGTAGCAGATGCTACAGAGCCAATTACAATGGCGGGAGTACAAGCCATGATACAGGCTTTGTTGGTTGAACAACAAGAAGAGATGAGACAAGTGTTGCATGAAAATAGGGACGAACCTACAATGCCAGTTGAACAGCCCGAATTGAACAATGGGCAGTCAGAATGAGGGAACTATAGTGGGACCGTTGGTCAAGCCAACCCACCAATAGTTCGACAAAACAACCAGGATGACAGAGTCGAGTGGAATGGATGCAAGTACAAGGATTTTCTGACTTATAAGCCATCGACTTTCATTGGAAAGGAAGATCCGATCAGAGTCATGGATTGGATCTCGAAGATGGAGTTAGCTTTCATGACGTGTGGTTGCAGAGGCAAGATACAGACCACCTTTGCAGTACGTCAGTTCCGAGGAGGCGTTGTGCATTGGTGGAATACCGTAGGGAAGACTCTGAGCCCCAATGAGCCCCTGCAACTGACATGGGCAGAGTTTTTGGAGTAGTTCAAACGCAAGTACTGCTCAGCCCAAAAGCTGCTAGAGCTAGAAAACCAATTCCTAACCCTGAAGAAAGGGAGCATGTCTATTGATGAATACACCAACAACTTCACAGAGAAGATGGAGTTCTCCTTACGTCTTGTTCTGGATGAGCTACAGAAAATCGACAAGTACGTAAAGGGACTTCCATGGGAGTATGCGGTGCCAGTGCGTCAGGCACATACTTTGGACGCAACTATCTGGGTTGCCAAGTCTGTGGAGGATATGATTACAGGAAGAGCTTCCAGCAAGTTTGAGGTTGGCGAGAAGAGGAAGTTCGAGGGGTCTAGAAAGCCCAACAATAAGAAGATTAAGTCTGGTTCCAAGGAGTTTAGTGGAGGAGGAAACGAAGTGAAATGGTGCGAGAAGTGCATAAGAAGCACTTTGGGAAATGTAGCGAGGAACTGACCTGCTACAAGTATTGGAAGACTGGGCATTACGCCAATGAGTGCACCACCAACAAAAGGGTGTGCTATGAATGTCGTGAAGAAGGGCATGTTGCTAAGGATTTCCCAAAGAAGAAAGGGGCGGCAAGGCCCAACATTCCACCAAAACCAAAGGCAAGAGCGTTCCATATGATCCTTGACGAAGCATATGGCAATGAAAGGAATCAGGAATAAGGATCTATGAAGTATTCGAATAGATAGCACCACGTGGTATGGCCTATTAGAGGCATAGTATAGGTTGAACTTGAACACCTATGTAATCGTTTGAAGGAATAATATAATAACTTCGTTTTGTTAACTGATGTGTCAAGTTGTTATGTGATTTTTTTGTATGGTGACTTGGGTGAACTGCGAGACAATACTTGGGACGAGTATGAGTAGGTGTGAAAGGTAGAAGAGGCCTATACTACCGGAAGCACAAGACTCACACTTGGATCAGGGAAAGTCACAAGGTTACCAAGAAGTTAGTAATTGATTTCGTTTTATTCAAGTATGTCGTTACCATTGTTTCGGTAATGATTAAGAAGATGATTGTTGTTTCGACCCTAGTGGTCATATCAAATTGAGTCTGACTACGATGAGTTATTTACGTGGTTCCGAGAACCAAGTTCGATGTAGCATTTGACTTAAGTCAGAAGATTGAAATCAAAGCGACCAATTGTATCGCGCTCGTTTTTAAAGAAGTTAGTAGCTCGAAATGCTACATGCTAAAATATGATTATATCACATTAGAATATGTGGGAAGGTATATTCCATTATGGAATTTGACTCTAAGAGACTTGAGTCTAAACGTTGCTTCATACGATGAGAGGTCGTTAGAACATGACCCATCGGTCTATTACAATAGATAAAGGAAAGTACTTATCCTAAGAAGAAGAAGAAGTCCTTAATAAGGATTTATTTTGTAACTCGAAGGTTACGATTGAAAGTACAACATAGTATGAAGAGCAGATGCAAGATTGAGCACTACCTGCTATCGAGAAGTCCAAGAGTTAGATACTCTTTCGAGGAAACATAGAACTTACGGTTATTACCTAGGATGAAGAGATAACTTATGGAATCATTATACAAGTCCTATTTCGTTGATGATTCCAGGACGTAATCATCCTAAGGGGGGGGGGATAATTATAACGCCCGCAGATCCGGGCTAGTCAATTTAGAGACGATAAGCGTCGAAAATGGCTTTCTGATGGAAGATTATTAAGAAGGAGTAATCTTAACTAAGTTGTAGTAGTCGTGACAAGGATTCCGAATATATAAAGAATGCCCAAATCTGAGTTATAACGAAGAAGTTATGACCTGTCGAAATTTCGCGACAGAACCGGCACGACACAGCGCGACGTAAATAGTGAATTTATGCTAGAGCGATATTTGGCCTTAGCAATCTACACGAAAGTCGTAGAATACATTAAACCGAGAGCGTTCATAAAAAGAACGTCAAAATCTGACTTCGTATGAGAAAGTTATGATTTTTCTAAGTTTCAGCTTAGCGGTGTGCAACCCAAAGTTCGAATATGAGATCGAGTGGTTTCTAGCCGAAACAATCTAAACAAGAATCGAATATCTCGTCGATAATAGTGCAACGGAAGAAAGACAGGTGAAAACGGACGTCAGATAAAGATGTTATGAATTTCTAACGGAGTTTTCCTGTCCCGACCTACTAAAAATAATATAATAAAAATAAAGTCAAAATTTGCCGAGGGAGTCTAAACGAGAATTGTAGAGCATAATCTCACCTTCACGAGGATATAAAGAACATTGAAAACAAAGCTCATATGCGAAAGAGATGAATTTCTGAAGTACGACGGAGTCTAAACGAGAATGAGGAAACTACAGTGGGACCGTTGGTCAAGCCAACCCACCAATAGTTCGACAAAACAACCAGGATGACAGAGTTGAGAGGAATGGATGCAAGTACAAGGATTTTCTGACTTATAAGCCATCGACTTTCATTGGAAAGGAAGATCTGATCAGAGTCATGGATTGGATCTCGAAGATGGAGTTAGCTTTCATGACGTGTGGTTGCAGAGGCAAGATACAGACCACCTTTGCAGTACGTCAGTTCCGAGGAGGCGTTGTGCATTGGTGGAATACCCTGGGGAAGACTCTGAGCCCCAATGAGCCCCTGCAACTGACATGGGCAGAGTTTTTGGTGCAGTTCAAACGCAAGTACTGCTCAGCCCAAAAGCTGCTAGAGCTAGAAAACCAATTCCTAACCCTGAAGAAAGGGAGCATGTCTATTGATGAATACACCAACAACTTCATAGAGAAGATGGAGTTCGCCTTACGTCTTGTTTCGGATGAGCTAAAGAAAATCGACAAGTATGTAAAGGGACTTCCATGGGAGTATGCGGTGCCAGTGCGTCAGGCACATACTTTGGACGCAGCTATCTGGGCTGCCAAGTCTGTGGAGGATATGATTAAAGGAAGAGCTTCCAGCAAGGTTGAGGTTGGCGAGAAGAGGAAGTTCGAGGGGTCTAGAAAGTCCAACAATAAGAAGATCAAGTCTGGTTCCAAGGAGTTTAGTGGAGGAGGAAACGAAGCGAAATGGTGCGAGAAGTGCAGAAGAAGCACTTTGGGAAATGTAGCGAGGAACTGACCTGCTACAAGTGTTGGAAGACCGGGCATTATGCCAATGAGTGCACCACCAACAAAAGGGTATGCTATCAATCCTGACACCCGAAGCAAGTCCCGAAGCCCCAAAGATCCCGAGAAGTAAAGTTTCCGAGCCGAAACTCTACCCGCGAGAGGCCTGGTTTTCAAGGAAGCATTCCGGTTTCACCGAAGAATATTACATTTAGAGCCGTAGTGCTGTCCGATCATCGTATTATCAAGTGAGTGCATAGTCCCTTTCATGAACAACGTTTTAATACAAGTATTGTTTGAATGTATTAAATATACGTTTTGTGTGAATTATTTGATGATGTCTGAATTATGTGTTAAAGAACATACCTGATTGTTTATGATAATATCAAGTTAAAGAGTAAACTTAAGGTTTGTTATAATGGTTATGGGGTAGTATCTCTTTATGAGTACGAACGAGATGTATACGGAGAATAGAACTTTGATATGTGTCATTAATCTGGAAGCATGGATTAGACATGGTTATTCATCCCTAGTTCGAGAGTATGGATTGGACTTAGTTAATTGTCATTAATCCAGGAGTATGGATTAAGACTTAGTCAGTTTCCATTGATCAGAGAGAATGGATTAAGACACAGTCAGTTGTCCTTAGTCCGGGAGTATGGACAGGACATAGAATCTGTCATTAGTCTGGGAGTATGGATTTAGACATAGACCAATTGTCCCTTATCCGGGAGTATGGAATGGGCACAATCATGGAATCGAGAATATGGAATAGATCCAGGAGTAAGAGTTAAAATTTAAGGTCCAAGGGTATGGATAGTCTCGTTGAGAGGATTGACAGGGTGGGGTAAGAGTTGGTTATATATATATATATATATATATATATATATATATATATATATATATATATGGAGAAAATTTTATATTGTGTAAATTCTAAATTATATATATGTTATAACATTGTGGGACTGAAATCCCTATGTACTCACTAGGTTTTCCAAACCTGACCCACTCAATATTTTTGTATCACATGTATCGATACAAAGACACATTACACTGAGAGATTAAAGAGATGTATATCATTAGTGTAGATGAATGTAAGTTCGGTTTATGCTTATGTGTCTGTATTGACCAGGACATCCCAAATGTTTTAAAACGAATAAAATACATCACTTCGGAGATGCTTGGATAAAGTATTTATCATGTATTCTGGGAACAAATTCCGCAACAGTTTTCTTTAAAAGATTACTTTGATTTTAAAACAAAGCATAAACAAATCGGTCTTTTCTAGCGGTGAAATTTGGGGATGTCACAGTTGGTGTCTTGAGAATCCTCAAGACTGACATTAGGCAGTTTGTGTCTACCTAATGCTACAGTACCCTCTGCGAGCTTCAGGATTTCATGCAGAGACGAGATATTAAGATTGAGACTCATATGGGTGAGCAGACGCAGGCTCCCATTTAGTCACAGCCTGCAGCAAAGCGGTTCAAGTCCATTGATTCATGATCTGGGGGACTTAGGGGCCGCACTTGTGGCAAGTGCAGCAAGGTTCATGAGGGTGCTTGTCGATCTTATTCTGGGTGCCACAAATATGGAAGAGAGGGCCACATTTCTAGGGATTATCATCAACAAACCCCATTAGCAAGAACCAGGATTTGCTACCACTGTGAGCAGGTTGGCCATGTGAATGCTAGTTGTCCATTATTAGCCGCCAGACCAGTGTAGGCACCAGGCCCGGCTACTTTGAGGATCACAGATGGATGTCAGGGCAGGGTGGAGCCCTCAAGGACTCAAGGTCGTGCTTTCTAGCTCACGGTAGAGGAGGTCAGGGTGGCACCGAACGTCGTTATGGGTATGTTACCATTTATTATTTCGTCGAGACATTTATTTGTATGCTTATGATTGTATTTCGGTTAGGTACCTTCTTAGTGAGCTCTTTCCCTACTCTTATGCTTTTTGACTCGGGTTCGAGTCGGTCCTTTGTGCCTTAATCCTTCAGTAGGAGTTTTGATATGGCTCTTGGAGAGATGGAGTGCCCATTATACGTTTCCATCGCCAACGAGCACGCGATTTCTGCATCGAGCAGCTTTTGGAGTTGTACTTTGGAGATTTTCGGGTGTCTTACCTTATCGATTTTATCCTTATCCCTATGAGGGATGTGTACGTGATAGTAGGGATAGACTAGTTGAGTAGGTTTGGTGTGATGATTGACTGTGAGGGTCAGCGGGTGGTAGTTCGAACCCCAAGTGGGGGATAACTAGTTATTTATGGAGAGGTAACTAGGGTTGCATCAGCCTTTTGTTCTGCTGTCAGGGCTCAGCGGTATCTGCAACATGCTTGTGTGGGTTACTTAGCGTATGTGGTCGATACTCATGTAGAGAGGGGAATTTCGATTTCAGATGTGCCTCGGAGTTTTGACGAGGGAGAGGCTTTATGACAAGTTCTCTAAGTGTGAGTTCTGGTTATAAGAGGTCCAGTTCTTGGGACACCTCGTTAACTAGAACGAGATTTTGCTTTTAGAGCCTACGCTTGTTTGTTTGATACTTGATGCAGAATAGTGAAAAAAATCAAAATTCTTGTTGTCTGCACAGGGGACTCGCCGAGTCCATGGGGGACTCAATGATTCCAAGCGAATCTTCAACCAACTCGGCGATTTGGTTCTTGCACTCGACGATTTGGTCAGGCAGAGTGCAGATTTTCGATTTTTGCTGCTGGAAATGGACTAGAAACATTACCCTAAAGTGTTTTGGTGTTTTAAAACTTGTTTTAGATGGTTTAATGGTTATTCTAATCCATTTACAATGGCTAATATCAAAATTCCATGTTTATATGTGTTCATATGTTCTTGAAATTTTGATATGAATATTCTTGTTCTTATGAGTTCTTGCAAGATAATAGGAATTATGTGCTATTGATTGGTAGTTAATTCATTATCATGATGTGTTTTAATGGAGTCCATAACTTGTCCTCAAGTTATGGATAACCAAAATTCACTTTGTAATAAATCCATTAAAAGAACACATAAGTTATAAAAAATGAAGAATCTTCATTTTTAATAAACAATAACTCATAAGTTATGAATTGAAAAGTTTGTAAAGTTACAAAACTTTCCCTCAAGTTTTGGAACATGTAAAGTCATCTAGTAAACTTTAGTTCCAACCCCTAGAATTTTAAAAGTTAAAATTCAACCCTTATACTTTATAATATTATAAGTTAATAATATATATATATATATATATATATATATATATATATATATATATATATATATATATGGAAAAGTGAATATACCCTTAAGGGTATATAAGCATAGGTACCCAAACTCACCATACTATGTCGTTTTGTATCATATAATACATTCTAATTGTCCAATATTCTTATAATTTCATTTCTAACTTGATTTACTTCCATGATTTTTATAAATTACACATTTATCTTCCTCTTACATAATTTTCATTTTCAACTACAATATATATAGTCTAGTAGGTGTTCGACAAAAAGATGCGATATAAAGAAAGATAATAGTGAAATTTCGAAAATCTTGAAAGTAAATCAAGTTAGGGGTTGAAGTTTAAAAACATTATAATGAATATATTCAACAAAACGACATATTGTGGTGTGTCTGGGTACCTAAGCTTATATACCCTTAAAGGTATATTCACTTTTCCCATATATATATATATATATATATATATATATATATATATATATATATATATATATATATATATATATATATATATGTCTAAGATCAAGTCGTTTTACCGTTACTAGGACTCATTCACGAAGTCGGTCTATAAGGGGGGTATAAGGTTGTTGCCTATAAAATGGTAGCTTAATGGGTGTCCACTCTCACCCACCGCTTCCTTGATCGGTGGAGGGTTGTTAGCCGAACGGGTAGGACAATGACTTAAAAATTCTCATTAAAAGTATAATGATTATTATAAAGTAACTAAATGTTTTTATAAATTCCTAATCTTAGTTACTTTAGGAAAATGTGAATAAGGTGCTAACCCATGAAATTACACTTTGCACTTTGATTAAGTCGTTAGTGGAGCGTGTGTGGTTAACCAGCAATCTAACTTGGACTTAACAAGGTAGGCAAAGGTTGACTTAAGGTTTTTCATAGGTCGGTGGAGTGCGTGTGGTTAACCGACATATCGATTGAGTGAAAAAACATTAAGGGTACCAAGTAATTTGCATGGTTACTTCACACCTTGTTTTGTGATCATCGGCATCCCAGTCACAGAACATGAAGGGCACACTCGAGATTGAAACATGCCATTGAAAGTTCAATGAATCTCAAAAGATCTAGGAGTTTCAAATCCAATTAAAACCTAATAATTTATTTCGTTTTTCATGGTGGAAATTGGTGAATCGTCATTCACCTACCTTCAAATATTTTATAGCTTGGATTACGGCATCCCTCTTCCAAGTTATAAAATATTGTGTTGGGTACTAGCCTTAATATTTCATATTGGGTGTTATATTAAGGACTTAAAATCAACTAACTTGAATATCTCCCATTGTAGATGTCTGGTTTAGACAACTGTGATCTTCCCAAATCTCATGGAAATCATACTTCTCTACCTCCACCTCCTCCATTTATTCTCCCTGACCCACAAGCACGAAGAGTTGAAAAATTCAATGTCACTCAAGCTCTACTAGCAATGAAACATAAAGATGGAAGAGCTGTGTGCACTCATGTCTTAGGAATGAAGTCACACTTTGACAGGTTGAGAATGTTGGGTGTCATTATCCCAAGGAAGTTGGCTATTGACTGGGTTCTTCAGTCACTTCCTGAGTCTTATAGTAAGTTCATTAAGAACTACTATGTGACAGATCACGACATGACCCTGATAGATATGTCTTATTTGCTTGTTGCTACTGAATCAAAAATGATGTGGTGCAATGATCAAGCAAATATGGGTGGAAGGTCTATTTCTCAAACTTCCATGGACATGGACAATGGTAACATTGGAAGTCCAGAAAATCTTTCTCTTCTCAATGGAAAAGAGATCGGCCTTGGTTAACCCGGTTGACCAAAAGGTAAAGGGAAAAGCTAAGTCTGTGATAGTCCCGTGTACCATTCCCAAAGAGTCTACATGTTTTCATTGTCAAGAGAAGGAGCATTGGTTGCGAAACTGCCCTAACTACCTGAAAGATCTAAGAGAGAAGGAAAAATCGAAAGGATTTGACTCTGCTTCAGGTAAGTCCACTATCCAACTCTATTAAGTTCCTTATTGATGATTCTTAATACAAAATGTGACTCGTTTACATTTTGGTGTTTGGCAGGATCAAGCAAAGGGAAGGAAACTTATAGAATGTGTATGCTGAATATGATCACGAAGATGGATTTCAATCGCATGGTTCGAAGATTGGATTCTTGAGCTACTACTTAGAGAGTTATGATAGATTTCTAGGAAATATGTAATAGCATAGTTTTCATTTAAAGCTGCATTGTAAGGAAAAAAAGTTTTTCCGCATTTTTATAAATAAATAAAATTTTGATTTTATCTTAGTTTATATCTCCTTGTAATGACTTTTATGGAAAATTGATGTTTATATGTTTCTAGCAATAATGGAAATATGAATTTGATTCTTTCATTTGTGGTAGTGTCTAAATTTTCCAAAATAAGGAAAGCTTCTCATCACCCAAGTTTTCAGTTGGATAGAAACTTGGCATCATACAAGTTGTATAGTATGATGAATGAGAACTTTCAGCTTTGGAAAATTAATACTAGTTCCTTGTTCACATGTATATGTGAGTCAAGTGAAGGACTAAGGGATCGAGTACACATTCTTGTGCACTGATCAAGGTCCACCACAAAAGGTTGATAAGATCATCCATCATGATTTACTAAGGTTTAGTAAATATGGTTATATTTAAAAGTTTAAGTATAATTTTGAAACATTGAAAAAATTTCAGTGTATGGCAGGACGGATGAGAAGAATCAAATTAGGCAGAAGGATAAAAGTTTCTCAAATCTGAAAAGATGGGAGAGTACTTTAGTATCATGTTTTGTGATCATCTTAATGAATAAGAAACCATATCACAATTGGTCCTCTAAGGACATCTTAGTGCATTCTTATGGCTAAGAAGAGGAATCATGAATTGTTGAAGTGGTTAAATCAAGAAGATGAGTCATATTTCATTTCAAAAACAAAAGATTGTAACTTGAGTGACATATCTTAAAGAAAGGCTTAAAACACTTGTCAAACGAAAAAGTAAAAGTGTCCTACTCTTCTACATTTGAAATTGGTAAGTTGTGATACTTTGGATAAAACAGAGACCAACTTAAGGCCAATTGTGTGAAGTGTTTGTCTTGATAACGAGTCTGAACTATCTCTTGAATATTTGGCAAGTGAGTCTTATATGTCAAGAGGGCAGTGGGAGTCTTAAAGATCTTGGAAAAACTTCCAGATCTAATCAAGAAGGAAAAACCTATAGTTTATCACTAGCACATGACTTGAGGTTTATAACCTATCGTGTTGACATATTCCTATTTCTGTGCCCATTCTAGTTAAAGTTGGCTTTGTATATGAGTTCTGAGAGTTCTCAACTGGTTACATAACAACTTGGAAGCAATGGCAGGCCCTTGTGCTGCCAGGTGGCAAGAAGTCAAGACTACACAAGTTCAATCCATAAGAGTTTGGATTTGTCACTAACCTTGTCTTTTGATTATGGTTTTGACAAATTCACATGGATAGGAACACATACACCATAAAATCTAAGTGTCATAAGGTTTCTCTCCGATTCATGAAAGTGATGGTGGGGAAACGCTTTCACTAAGTAGATTTTAAGTAGATAACAATTGTGATATTTGCATTCTCAAAGTTGTTAGTGGAGCGTGTGTGGTTAACCGGCACACTAACAAGGACTTGTGAGGAATGGAAAAGGTCTAAACTATTGAGACTATGATTACGACATCCTTTTTCATAGTTCTGAAATTTTTTAGACACACATGTGTGCTATCTAAGGAAAAGATGTATGATTTTGATTAAGTTTTATCAAAGCATCTCGTATCAGAAATATGAACTTTGGTAAGAAGGTCAATAAAGTATTGATTTCTAGGAGTCCAGTAGATTTTTTAGTACATGTCAAAGCTAGTGGGAGCATAAGCTTCATGCTAATAATCATCATGCAAGTGGGAGCATGATAATTATAATGAGTGTTGCAAGTTAGCAATGTTAATTATAGAAAAACAAAAGGTTTCAATTGGGAAAAAGTTGTTTTCTTATAATTAAGGGCGAGGAAATTATACTTCACTTCAATTCTAAAAGCTTAGATTGAGGTTTTAATCATATTTAGTCAAGGATATATATATATATATATATATATATATATATATATATATATATATATATATATATATATATATATATATATATGAATTTCATGTTGGAATGGCTCAACATAAGGAAATTCTATGTCCATTATTTGCATTCTAAAATTCAATTATGATTAAGGCATCCCTTTTCATAATCTGAATTATGAGAACTTGGCAAATATAAATATTATAGCAGAAGACTGGTCTAGTATCATGTCTTTATGAATCGTGTCCCATATGCTTCGGATATAGGATCGATTGCATGTGCTATAATATTCATCTGTTCTAAATTTTTCCAAATGTCCAAAGCAGTAAGAAGGAAAAAGTACTAGAACTAGATATGACTAATTTGATTAAGCAATTGTTGAGAACAATCTAAGGTTTACTAAAGATTGGTTGCTCAGGGACAGTTGGAAGTATAGTGTTAATTTTGGAAGGACCATATTGACATATTCTGAAAAGAGGCAACTCTTGTTCATGAGTAATAGTCAAAAGGAGAATATGGAAATGTTCCCATAAGTGGAAGTTATTCATTAAATCTGTGTAAGATTAGGAAACTTAATGTAAGAAGAATGTTCAAAGGCAATGAACTTTGAATATGAGACTTCGTTTCCATGGAGTTGATCTCCATTGGAATAGTATGTAATGTCTGTTGACAAGTCTTTGTGACTTTGTGCATAATCATTACAAGAGGACCAATGCATTTAAGTTTAGAATATAACAGATTTAGGTAAATGGAAGGAATTTGGAATTCTTGCATTTACGATAAGGTTTTGGGATTGTGAAATGAGTATCATTGGAATTATGTTCAATCGATCTATTTCACAGAATTAAGATCATAGACAAACTTAGTGTGCATACTTGGTGTATGGCATAACTAATGTTTGGAAAAACATAGTGTGCATACTTGGTGTATGGCATGACTAGTGTTTAGAAAAAAACCATAGTGTACATACCTGGAGCATGGGATAACTATTGTTTTAATTCAAGTATAAAGTTGATAGTTTGAAATAGTATACAATGAATGATGGGTAATCAATATGGTGATAAATAAAAGATGTTTTATTTATATTCATAAGTTCTGAGACCATATTGGATTCATTTATTCTTGTGTTTCACTTTGCATGTTTTGACTTCTAGAATAACTAATTCATTCTTCCTGAATGACTAAGTTATTCAAACCATCCATAGTCGGTCATATCTCGGAAGTAGATATGAATTAAGACTGTCATGAGGTTGGCTTGTAGAGGACTATGTGGTTAGACATAGCAAGAGATGCTACAACACTTCATGAGTGCTCATAACTTCTGAGTATTGGATTCAACCTACGCTCACTGGTATCACTTCATGGAATTTATCTCGAGTGATCGTGAGATGGTAATATCATATAAGTCTTCTGACCTAGAGATATGACTTGTTACCTATGAGTTGGTTATACATTGATTGTGCGAAAACGCATTGTTGACTCGATGTTATCAAACATACCTTTGTGTATGATTCAACAAGTAGTAGAAAAAGCATATGAGTCAAAGTTTATCTGTTCCTTCTTGGATTAGAAGCGATATCTGGGCCCCTCGATGATTTTGTGTTGACCCATGTACCGGGCCTGGTCAGAACTAAGTTGATATGTTCACTTAAGTTCTATGTCAAACAAATGGGAAATCGGGAAACAAACTGCTGGACAATAAGTAAGACATTGTTCCATGTATTTGTCCGGCTGATATCTAGAACAAAGGATTATATGATCACTTATCTTAAATGGAATATCATCATCACCTCAGTTCCGCGAGACCTTGAATGAGCTACGATTGTTGATCGGTTCCCGAAGTTATTCTTGCAGATATAGTTATTAGACTTATCCAAGTGGGAGACTATTGGATTAGGTGTCTAAGTTCATAACTATTTCTGGGATGTACTTGACCCGATTAGCATAGTCCATTTGGGTTGCATGACATCATGCATTTGGATAGACTAAAATGAGTGAAATAACACTTATGGTTTATTAATGTATTATAAGTTCTAATATATTATTAATATTATTTAATTAGTATTGATCAAGAATTAATTTAGAATTAATTAAGTGATCAAAAGGTGACTAATTAAATATATGGGTTGATTGTGTAAATCATCCATACTTGTATAGTGGGCTAATGCTCCATGGATTATCAAGTTGGGTTAAAACCGATAGGATGCTCCATGGTGGTTATAGAACCCATGCGTCATGGAAATGAAAAGTCATGACAATTAAGGTCATGGTGTAACCCTAATTAAGGATCCTTATGTTCACCAAAATCGGCACTTAAGCAAGAAAGAAAGAAAGAAGAGGGCTAGCCGATTTCAAGTAGTGTGACATTTCTCTCAAGTTTATTCCAAGTGCATTTGGTGTTGTGTGAGACATTTGAGGCATCACACTTAGGGTGCTAGGCTCTCAAGGTTTTTCAAGGAATCCAAACTACTACAAGGTATGTTTTCTAGCTAACTTTTATGTTTAAAAGTTCCCCATGTATGCTAGATAGGATTTTGAACCTCGGAAAATCAATTTTGCATGTATCTTAGTCAAACATAGATCCAAGGTTTCTAGGGTTGCATGAACACCTTAGGAGTGTTAGAATGCTCAAAACCCTTCACCGGCCAAGATTGAGGTTGTCATGCAGTGGGAGGTCCCGATGTCTCCCTCGGAGATCAAGAATTTTCTGGGTTTAGTAGGGTATTATCAAATATTTATTCAGGATTTCTCCAAAGTTGTTGTACCCCTCACTCATCTAACGAGGAAGGGCTTGGACTTTCGTTGGGGGGCCTGAGCAACAGGCTGGCTTCGAAACAATGAGACATAAATTATGTGAGGCCCCGGTGTTGACCCTTCCGGATGGTGTGGAGGATTTTGTCGTTTATTCTGATGCATCTATCACCGGTTTGGGGACAATATTCATGCAGCGAGGGAGGGTTATTATGTATGCTTCTAGGTAGCTGAAGTCGCACGAGGTGCGTTATCCTACGCATGATCTGGAGCTAGGGGCGGTGGTGTTTGCCATCAAGATTTGGCAGCATTACCTTTATGGGGTCCGATGTACCATCTACACGGATCATACGAGTTTGAGATATCTCATGGATCAACCGAATCAGAATACGAGACAACGTAGATGGCTTGACATGGTCAAGGATTATGACTACGAGATTCTTTATCACCCGGGGAAAGTGAATGCGGTTGCTAATGCTTTGAGCCATAAGTCGGCTAGTTCTTTTGTTAGGAGCTTATACATGAGGATATCTATAGATTCAATGCTTTTGGATTTGATTAGAGAGGCCCATGCCAAGGGAGTCAAGAAGGAAAATTAGAAGTGGGAGAGAATCAGGGGCAAGATTGACAGGTTTTCTACCAATAATCGAGGATTATTGACCCAGTGCGGTCGGGTTTGGGTACCAAAGTTTGGTGGTATAAGACAGACTGTGTTGGAGGAGGCACATAAGTCCAGATTTTTGATACACCCTGGAGCCACCAAGATGTACTAGGATTTGAGACTTATTTACTGGTGGCCGTACATGAAGAGGGAGATAGTCTGGTATGTTGAAAGGTGCTTGACCTATCAGATGGTCAAGTCCAAGAACCAGAGGTCGCACAGAAAGCCTCGGCCTTTGAAGGTTCCCATGTGGAAATGGGAACATGTCACCATGGATTTCATCACCAAGTTACCTCGGACAGCTAAGGGATTTGATGCGATATGCTATATAGTGGATTGTCTGACCAAGAGTGCCCACTTTCTAGCTATTTGAAGAGCTCCTCGACCAAGAAATTGGCCGATATATATGTACACAAGATTTCCGCTCGGCATGGTGTTCCGGTTTCCATTGCATCTGATCGAGATGTTCAGTTTACTTCTCTATTTTGGTAGAGGTTCCACGAGCAATTGGGTATGAGGTTGCACTTTAGTACTGCTTATCATTTTTATACTGACGGCCAGAGCGAGAGGACCATCTAGACACTCGAGGATATGTTGAGAGCCTGTGTTATAGATTTTGGTGGGATTTGGGATTCCTACCTTCCTCTTGCTGGGTTTTCTTACAATAAAGGCTATCACTCCAGTATCGGTGTGCCACCATTTGAGCTTCTTTATGGGAGGAAGTGGCATACCCCAATATGTTGGGGAGAGGTCGGTGATAGGGTCATGGGAAAAATCGAGGTAGTTCTTCAGACGACAGAGCTTATTCAATAGATCCGACAGATTTTGCAAACAGCTCAGAGTCGGGAGAAGAGTTATTCTGACAGATTTCAGTTGGAGTTAGAGTTTTGGGTCGGAAACATGGATTTACTAAAGGTATCATCCTGGAAGGGTGTAATACTCTTTGGGAAGAGGGGAAAATTAGGGCCCCGATTTATTGGCTCGTTTTTAGTGATCGCAGGGTAGGTAGAGTGTCCTATCGATTGGATTTGCTTAAGGAGATCCGCTAGATTCACAATACCTTCCATGTTTCTCAGCTTTGGAAGTGTGTCACTGATGATTCATCAGTTGTTCCTTTTGATGATATTCAGGTTGATGATTGTCTAAACTATGTTGAGAGACCATTGACAATATTACATAGGAAGATGAAGGCCTTGCACAACAAGGTGGTATCATTGGTCAAGGTTCAGTGGCAGCATCAGAAGGGTTCCGAATGGACTTAGGAACCTAAGGCGGAGATGTGAGATACTAACCTGAGTTGTTCGCAACACTCATTGTTCAGGTAAATTTCTATTTTTGACCCTAAGTTGAAATTTTGTGCAAAAATGGTCCTATAGCTCCCTTATGAGGGGCGTGTGATTTTACGTGTACACGGGGCGTATGTGGAAAAAATGCAAACCTTAATTTTTAGTGTATGACCACTATTTAAACCTCCTTAACCCCTCAAGACTTTTTTCCTCATCGGCCTCCATCTCCCAAATCGTCCCTTGCAAACCCTATCCTTGTGTGAGCCTTTTTTGAGCTTGAAAGTGTATTTTTGGTGTTCTTGAAGGTAGGAGAAGGAAGTGGAATCATCTTGGAAGCTCAATACAACCTAGATCCAAAAGCATCTCATCCTCTAGCATCCTTTGAAGGCATAAAGTTTGAAACTTGATGAGTTATTTGCTTAGATCTTGCTAGCCTAGAGTTTGTGTTCATTTTTGGTCCCTTAAGCTTGGTGTTCATGAGTATGGTTTAATCTAACCATAAGAGTTGTCCTTCCAGACGTTTTTAGGTGCTAAGAACCATAAAAATGTGATCTTGCTCCTTCTACTTTCCATGCAAGAGTTACGATGTCTCAATGGAATATTAAGTTAGGGTTTTAGCTTTTAGACCATTTCTAGCCATGAAAAGTCTTAAATGCGGAAACTTTATGACTTAGAACGATGTTTTGGGTCTAGATATGAGTTTGTATAAAAAGCCTTTAAGGAATAGGCACTTAATGAGAAGGATTGGACCCAGACGGAGTACATTGGGTGTACCAGGAGGTATGTTAGGTGTACTGGGTTGTGGCCCCATGGTTTGGAAGGGTTGCGACTACTCCCAGTGTAGTGACTGAGTACGCAAGGCGTACTTACTCTACTTTAACATCCCTTGACTTTTTGACTTTCTGAATTTGACCTTTTACTTGGGGTTTGACCTATGGGCATTTTGGGTATTTTGAGTAGTGGTTGGAGTTTAAGGCCCTGTTATTTGTATTGGCGATCGGTAGAGGCAGTATTCGGAGCAGTATTTTGTCTAGCTATCTTTTCTAACCGTGAGGTGAGTCTTTCTCAATGTACTCAAGGGTTGAAGGCACCAATACTGGCCTACTAGGTTATGTATCCTTGTATCCTTCTATGTAGGATGTTGCTATGCTATGGTGATCTGTAGATCTATATGATTATCTTTACTCTTTTATGTTTTATCTGTTGTATATCTCGACATGGTGCGGTTTGGGTTAAGGCTTCACTGTTATGTGCATAAGCTAACAAATCGGGGTATACCAGTCCGATGACAGATTGGGCCGAGGCAATCTAGTCCGATGACTGTGGGCTGGAGGTAATCCAACCTGATGGTTGTGGAACTGAGGGTAATCCAGTCCGATGACTGTGGACTCAACATTCACGTTTGTAAATGATCTTTTACGTGGGATATTTTAGGTAGACTCACTAAGATTTGGTTTACAGTTTACGTGTTATGTTTCAGGTACTTCTGATGATCGGGGCAAAGCAAAGACATAATCATACACATCCTTCGGTGACTTTTTTTTTGAGATTTTATGATACGTTTATTTTGCAATATTTATATTTGATACTTGGTGTCTTATGATTTCGTTTTTGATTGAAACAATGGTTTTATTTTAATTGAAAAAAAATTACCATGATTTTTGGGATGTTACAACTAGCATATGTCACTTCCCCCGATGTACTAGATGAGAATCATAGGATGTCCGGACGTATAGCACACAAAAGCCTTCATAAATTATGAAAGCATGTCATAAGATTGTATGGTCTACGCTATTTGTGTAAACCTGCTTGTAGTGATGTGCAACTATTATATGCTCATCATTCGAATGTGTACGACTTCCCTAGAATGTTAGGAAGCCTAATTTACCTCCATTGGGAATGGGCAAATTACCCGACTGCATATCAAGGTCAATACACCTGAGGTAATCATGGTTATCCAACTATCATACTTAAAGTAGTGTCCTCATAAGATTTATGGATATAGCATGCATTCTTTGGTTATGCTGGTTCATTAAATAACATAAAATGTTCTTAACATGTCTTTACTATTTGATGACATGTATATCGGGATTGCACAAAATTCTTTGTCTGTTTTTCATGGAACGCCATACAGGTAAGAGTATTATCTTATGGACGGGATATATCTGGAGCGTTCTTGTTTTATGAATTCATTTTCTTGTCCAAATAATCGAAAGAGGTTGAAGTTTAAGAGAGCTCAAGAGAAGGTGATGAAGTATTTTAAATGAGTGTTTGGCACTCTTAAAAATGTTAGCATATACTGAAACGCCTAACAGTTTTTGTTGAAGATAAGAAAATGAGTGAGGTGATGTATACATGTATCGTATTACATAATATGATTCCCAAAGATGAAATGAAATATGTAAGTATAATGAAAACAAGATTCTTCCACTGACACAAACATTTGAGGTTGGAAGCAATGAGTACTTAGCAAGATGATTAATACTGTATGATGTTGAGATCCATCATGATCTTCGTAGAGACTTAACAGAACATATTTGGACCATTGAATACATCGATCTTAATGTTGAACCATCGATTATTCAAAAGGCCAATATTCAGATAAAGATGTCATCTAGGTTTATCTATATTTCGTATTTTAATTTCTAGGTTTCGTAATTTTGATTTCTTTGTTCTGTATTTTTAAATTTTGCGTTGTTCTTTTAGGTTTGTTGTAATTTCCTTACAAGTTTAATGAAATTTTAGTTTTTATGAAAATACTTTGCTTAAACTGATTATATTTTATATAAATTAATTTTAGAAAAAAAATAACATGGAAAAAGTAGCAACCCACTCCCTTTAAATAACAAATTTTTGTAGCAACATGAAAAATCTTACGTGGTGCCTACATATACCGTAACAAATATGGCGTAACTGATTTTAACCTAATAGATTTTAATATACTCGATAGAACAATATAGGCATGAAATGGATCATTAGTTCCTTTGTCATGACACATTTCACCCTAAACCCTAGTGTCTCCATTAGGTTTCTTGTTTGGTGTGCTAAGGCTTATGGTATGTAGAGCTAAAAATACAACCATTGACATGACAATGTTTTTAGATTCTTGCTTCGACTATTATTAGCATGTACTAGAATTATAAAAAAAACATGAATTTGAGTTCAATAGAGTGGACCCTCGTGTAGAGAAATCTGAATATGAAAGAAAATTTCTAAAATATAAAGAACATCTTAGCAATGGATAATCGAAATGATACATTTTGGGGATATCTTACTTAAAATATATTTTGTTTGGTTAATAACCTTATGACAAAACAACAGAGAAACTTATGTGATGTCACTTTTGAATAGAAAATTTTCAGACACTGGATCCTAAGAGCATTTCCAAAATATGATAAACTAGACTCCAAGATGCTACAAAAAAAAATGACCGAAATCTAAAAAAAACATACCAAAACCAAATTATAATCTCGTAAAGGCCATTAAAATGCGATAATTGGTTGAAAAATCGATGATACAAAATATTTCAAAGGTAAGGAGTCTACTTTTGTTTTCAAATGTTTGGTCAAATGAGAAAGGATTACATATTTAATAGATCTGAAATCCCAAAAGGCTTTATTTCGGACATGGTTGTCGTCTCGGTTTCTGTAAATGTTGAAATGTTGGGTCCGGCGGTAGACTCATAACAAAATGTCATAGTAAGCACGCTAGAAAAATTGCACTACTTCGGAAAAAAAAATCTCACTACTACGCCTATGAAATTGAGGATAACATGGGCTACTAGGGCTATTCACTATTCAGAAAAAATTGAATTGTCTAAATAACAATTTGGATTGGACTATTTGATTCGAATATTCAGATTTTTTGATTAATTTTCAACATAACCGAATTATTAGTTTGGATTTCAAAATGGTTTAGTTTATAAAAGTGAAACTAAATAGTCCAGAAAAACCGAATAAGACTTTATTATTTACTTTTATATATATATATATATATATATATATATATATATATATATATATATATATATATATATATATATTTATTTTCACATACATCTTTTAATTATTTATTAATTTACTAAACTCTATTTTTAGATAAATTTAAAAGTATTATCCAACAAAATATTATAATATATACTTCTCAAAAGTTTTTTTTTTATAAAATAATTGATTTTAATACATTTTTAAATAGTTGTTCATAATTTTAATTCCCAACAAAACAAATTAATTTGTTTAGATTGTCATCCATCTTAAAAAAACGAATTGTAAAAACATATTCAACCAAATTATAATTTGGATGGTTATGATCTCATTTAAATTTAGTTTGGATTATTTAGATTTATGTTTGAAAACCGAAATCAATTTGAATTCACTGGATTGGATTGGATCGGGTCGAACTGTCCATCCAAACGAGCAGTCGTACGGGCTACCCCGACTCCTTAGTAGATCGGGTTGAACTGTCCATCAATTTGGTTGGTTATGATCTCATTTGAATTTAGTTTGGATTATTTAGATTTATGTTTGAAAACCGAAATCAATTTGAATTCACTGGATTGGATTGGATCGGGTCGAACTGTCCATCCAAACGAAGAGTCGTACGGGCTACCCCTACTCCTTAGTAGATCCGCCCTAAACTTGGGTCTTTAATTTATATTATCGGTCATTTGATTATCCCTAAAAACAAATCTGTCAAATTTAATCACTAAAAATTAGAAAAAATCTTAAAACACAAATTAAATTATTATATTCAATAAGTTAATTAAAATCCCATAATTCACAACAAAAAAAACTCTGTTAGCATCGTATCATGAGTTAACCCGATCAAACGTATAATTATCAACATGTTTGGTATAGTATTTGCTCTTATCGGTTTAACATTCTTGATGCACATTGAAAGCAACTGCTCTGGCCCAGAATTTGATTTGTGCCTTCATATCTTCTGATGACCCCTTGTCAACCCATCCTCCTGGAATTGTTGGTGCTCCACCATTGTTCTTCACTATTTTCATGGAGTTCTTACTTCTATTCCTCTCTTTCATGCTTTCGAATTTCCTCATGCTACTAATCTTTTCTTGATTTCTTTCCGGATTTAGTGACAAATACCGTGGTAAACTCGAGCTTCCTTTCATAACCTGCAATCGGTATCACTTTAACTATGAGTAAAACAGTGTGATATTAACTAAATGCCAAATCCGAATACGCTTGAATAACATCTTTTTTAACATTAAACATATGTACTTTTTAAGTTATATACGTTCATACTCAGCAGACCTTGTATTCACCCATAACTGTTATGAATATTAACAGCACAATACCACTAAGAAGTATTTTAGGATGATATGTACCTTAGTTTTTTGTTGATGAGAATCCATATCAGAGGAGTTTAGAGACGCTTGCCTAATCAACCTCCCCATCTTGAAGTCACTCTCTTCATCTTCAATATCATCATCTTCATCGTTTCCAAATCCAAAAGTTGGCATGGACGCTTTATTATTCAAATTAGGACTAGGGATAGGGTTTCTCTTTTGTGAAGAAAAGCTTGAGCCTTTTTGCTTGTTCGACGACTCTTTGATCAAGATTTCTTGATCAGGAAGATTAGAGCAACATCTAGACATTGGAGTAGTTTTTGTGTAGAATAAAGTTTGCTCCATGAGATGGGGTTGTTTCTTTGACGTTCTTGTTTGTGTTTGCGGAGGGGTTTTAAAGGGTTGTCTTGCCA
Organism: Lactuca serriola; assembly: GCF_051521515.1. Taxonomy (NCBI): domain Eukaryota; kingdom Viridiplantae; phylum Streptophyta; class Magnoliopsida; order Asterales; family Asteraceae; genus Lactuca; species Lactuca serriola. The sequence goes on along the minus strand of NC_136416.1, from coordinate 175,248,818 downwards.
GCCCACATAAATATATAGTACCAAACTTATAAGCAATATATGGTGTGAGTTCTTGACGATTTGTTGTGATGTTGGAGAAAGCTGTCAGTGGGGGGTGATTGTGATTGGAGGGATCAAGTGGGCCATGTGGATTTGAAATTGTTGCAAAATTAAATACACTCGTAATAAATGGTGTTTGATCGTTCTATTATATACATTATACAGTCATATCATTTTTGTTTTTGAATATTTTATAAATAAATTAGAATGATTACTATCCAATAACTATACGGGGTAGTTGGGTCTTAACTATAAGATTTGTTTCTTTTTTCAAGAAATAGTTGGTAGTAATTTCCTAACAAAGAAATAAATATCCAAGTTATCAAAATTACCATTAACTTTGATTATGAAAGATTTCGTAAAAGATAAATTAATTCATATGAAATTTTAATGTTTTTTTTCCTACTTTGGTCTATAACATTCGTTTAATATCTCATTAATGATGGTAAATTTGGCTTCTCTTCCTAACCATCACATTTGTAACTTGTAAGCCAAGAGAAGCTTCTATACCCAGGTCATTCAAGAGAATTTTTACATTTAAATATTTCTATTTACAATGCAAATTACCACAATAATATTATATTATCTTACATTACTTAAGGTTATTAATATCAAGTTAACTTGAAGTTGCAAAGCATGGATTGATTGGGTATTGGTGGAGGGAATAAAGGGAGTGGGTGTTTCCAGCAAACCTCCCATGTGCTGATTCTTTGTTTATGGACTACAATCATACCATGTTCAAACTACAAAATTACACAAAACATGGAATCAAAGTTCTCAACCAAAACAATAATGAAGTTATATATATATATATATATATATATATATATATATATATATATATATATATATATATATATATATATATATATATATAAATAAGTTCAAATAAAAACAGTAAATAACATATATAAAAACTTAAAAACATTATATTTATGTTATTATTTTGTAATAAATGTTGTATATTTGTATTGTTGAAGTAATTTTAATTTGAATATTAACGTTTGTTTATTCATATATATATCCAGTAGAACGTTATTATTCTATTATAAATTTTTGTATGTTTATTTTTATAGTAAATTCTAATTTTTGTTTTAACATATGAGTACTCATTTATTCATTGCTGAATAATGACATAAAATTGTGCATACAAAAATAATTACAGAATAATAACATAAAAATAGTGTTTTTTTGTTTTCACACTATTTACAGTTTTTATTTAAACTATATATATATATATATATATATATATATATATATATATATATATATATATATATATATATATATATATATATATATATATATGTGGATCCGCTGAAGACTCAAAAAAATAGTAAAGATTGCGAAAATAATTCTCCCCTACCCACTTCGTCAAAGGCACAAAGTTCAAAACCAATACTTGGATGTGACACGTTCGCATGCGACGCACGTCCGTAAAACGTAATACGGACTCGATGATTTAATCGCATGTGATGAACATCCATGTAATGTTATTTAAGTGGGTTTTATTCCTTATTTTCATTTTTTTAATAATTTTTCAATATATATATATATATATATATATATATATATATATATATATATATATATACACACACACACATACACACACACACTCGGTTTTCAGGATTTTTCTATTAATTTTAATTTTAATTTTTTTATTTTCTTCGTTTTTTTATATTTCTTTTAATGTCTTTAGTACATATTTAAAAATTACTAGAGTTTTTTTTAAGTTTGTAAACTAAATATAGTTTTAAGTTTTTTAATGTTTAATAATTATAAAAGCCTTAAATCATCAAAATACTAAACATCAAAATACATTCAGGTTATTCTATTTTTAGATGATATCATTTAATCATAAAATTTTGGATTAAATTATTTGGAATCATAGTATTATTGGTCAAAAAACATTTTAATCACATAAATTTTGATTCGTAAAAGATATAATTAACAATCATAAAATATTTGAATCAAAATCCTTTTAGATCATAATAAATAAAGGATCATAAACATATTACATCATAATTTCTTTTAAATCATAAATATTTTAAATCATTTCGTTTTGAATCAAATTATATTCAATAATAATAATAATAATAATAATAATAATAATAATAATAATAATAATAATAAACTTGTAATCTTTTAGAATATACTTTAGTAAACAACCTCAGTTTTTTAAATTTCTTTTTCAAAAAGTTCATAATATATTATATATAATAAACCTTAAAAATGATTTTTAATTGAAAAACAAAAATTTTCACGTCTTATTTTTAATAAAATATTAGAATCAATTAAACAAAATTGTTGTATCTTTAAACATAGTGATTTTGAAAATTTTGTTCTACAAACTCACTAAAATAGTATTTCGAAAAAAGCTATGTCATTTGCTTTTCTGAAATTAGATTAAAAAAATTGTTATATTTTATAAAAACAAATTATTCTTAAATTAAAATATAAACAGCTCAGAATATTACTTTTTAAAATAGTTTTTACAAAGTCACTATTATAATGAATAGATGTATACCTTAAAATTATATAATTTTTAAAGAATGCTTTTCTATGTTTTTTCATAACAAATAAAAGTAAATAAAAAATCATTTTTTTTCAACTTTTCATGATTGTGCTCATTTTGTAGAGAATTAAATTTTAAGAACTCTTATTTTTACAATGTTTTTTAAAAGAAAAAAAGTTATACTCGATAAATTAAATGGTTAGAAAAAAATAAAAATAAATTACTAAAAAAAACTAAAAACTCAACTAATATAATGGACAATATGTAGCAAAGATATAAAAGGGGTGAGGGGAGTTGGATGAGCATGGTTGTTTATCATACCTACCTTCAAAACACTTAACATTCATAGGAAATCATACATCGCACAAAATTACCAAAATATCATCTTCTCTCGTAAGATTTTAACAATAAATAAAATCAAATATCCACATTATATTGGATGAGCATGGTTGTTTGTCATACCTACCTTCAAAACACTTAACATTCATAGGAAATCATACATCGCACAAAATTACCAAAATGTCATCTTCTCTCGTAAGATTTTAACGATAAATAAAATCAAATATCCACATTATATTTATTCGATTTTTTAGCATATATTTGTCCTCTTAATCCTCAACAATTTTGAGTCATCACCAACATATTACATTATCTCGTAAGATTTTTAAAACAATTAACAATTTATTTTCAGTTATTATATTTTCGAATCAATATAGTTTAAAAAAGAAAAAGAAAATCGACCATGTTACCCTTGAATATTAAAACCCTTTTGACATAAAATGATTCAGCAAATTGGCCCTAAGCTTTCTGCCATCTATATACATATAAAAGCTAAGTCGCATTCACATATTTCAACAACAACCATGCTGTCAGCCTTCCTATTGCAACCCAAAATCACCTCCATGACTTATTCCATTAAGACCTAACATCAAAAACCTAGATCCAAGCCCCTAAAAACGTCCTAAGACATAAAGTTGCAAACTTTATGCTTTTGCATGCATGGATGGGACTCATACCATGAATTAAGTCCATAAGCACACTTGGATGGTTCTTAACTCTTGCATGGTTGAGGCTTAACCATCAAGATAAGATTTTTATGGCTCAAAACACCTCAAAGAGTCCAAAAGGACAAATCATATGGTCTAAAGTTTCTCATACACTAAGAAGTCAAACCATGCCCAAAAGATGTCATATTCTATCATAAACCTAGATATTTGCTTATAATGGACAAGTTTTAACCATTATACCTACAAAAAGCTAGAAACGGTGCCAAAATTCTGGATCTACAAGCTCATTCCTTGTCCTTGATTCTTCTCAAACTTCCTTCTTCTTCAAAACCCACAAAGATCACCAAAATCACCAAGGTAACCTAAAAAAAATGCATGAAAGAGGGTCAGGGTTCGAATTTGACACTAAAAGGACAAGGATGCTGAGAGGGTGAAGATAGTGAGGGACTTAAGGTATTTAAATAGGGTGTAAACCCTAAAAATTAGGGTTTTCCCCTTCCATAAGTACGCTCAACATAACCCCACGTACGCCCAACGTATGTGGGTGATGTCCATGATCAAAGTCCAGCTAGTACGCTAATGAGTACGCCCAACATACTAGCCATAGGTCCAATAATGAAAAGCTTTGTTTAATGGGGGTTTAAAAGGAAACTTACAAGGTTCGAATGTTACACGGTAAGCCCAATCTCTCCTCTCTCGCACCAAGGCCTTGATCACTTCAACTATGTGGAAGGCCATTTGAAGCCATACATAGCTTTAATTTCTCTATTTTCACCATATTAATGAACATGTCTATTCGACTCTTTGTACCAAGGATATTCTTCAAAGTCATAGTGTCATCGCTTATTAGTTCTTGGATAAAGTGGTACTGCATCTAAATATGTTTCGTCGTACTTCGAAACATTGTATTATTTTTCAAATAAACTACACTTTAATTAATGTAATATACAATTCAATAATATATATATATATATATATATATATATATATATATATATATATATATATATATATATATATATGGAAAATTGAATATACCCTAAAAGGAAAATAAACTTAAGTATTCAAACCCACCATACTATGCCATTTTGTATCATATATGTATTGTAATGTTCTTAAACACCAAACCCTAACTTGATTTACTTCCAAAATTTTTGAAATTTCACTATTACCTTCCTCCTATATCACATTTTTCTACTGAAGACCTACCACACTATATATATATATATATATATATATATATATATATATATATATATATATATATATATTCTAGTTGTATATGGTGAATTTTCAAAAAAATATTGGAAGTAATTTAAGTTAGCATTTGAATTTTAAAACCTTTAGTCAATTACAAATACAATGCATATATGATAGAAAACGACATAGTATGGTAAGTTTGAGTATCTAAGCTTATATACATTGTAGAGTATGCTCACTTTTACCATATATATATATATATATATATATATATATATATATATATATATATATATATATATAGAGAGAGAGAGAGAGAGAGAGAGAGAAAGAGGGGGGGGGGGCATAATGTATAGATAACTAAATTTCGGGAAGAAAATGTAAAACCTTTTTATGTGATTTTATATTCAAAACACCACAAATTGATGTTATATATTGTGTCTAAATGATTTTAATATACTATAATAAATAAAGATCTTTTGTTACAACATATCACTCTCTCATTCATTTTGCCACATGTCATTTTCTGGCTATTTTAATTTTTTTTCCACATGTCCTTTTATGGTTTTTTCTATTTTATTAAATTCTACATAATATTTAAATATAATAATTGTAATAACAAATGTATATCAATTTCATTAATTGACTTTCATTCTAATTTCTAAATTTCTAAATTGAAACCTAATTAGTTTCCTTTATTTATCTATCTGATTTATTTATTTAAAAATAAAAGCAAAAATACTTTAATTTTAATAATTCGATATTTTTCTTATTTTTCTTTTAAATTTAAAATTTTCAAATGTTTAGAATTTTATATTTATTTTTTTAAATGGACACATTTAATATATAGGTATTACACCTAGTTAAAAACATATGTATTTTCTTATTCTAATTGTTGTGCATGGATGTCATTCATAAAAAAAACCATGCAAATTGGGTGAACCTCGTAGAAACAACTTCGGAGCACAAAGATTAGAACAAATTCCTCATATTGATAATGCCCCAAAACCAATCAAATCAATAGTTGAATAATATGTCCTATTTTAGAAAAGTTCCACTTTTATGATTTTTACAAACTAATTATTTGACTCGGAAGTTTTGGTTTGTTATCTATAAAGAAGATAATTGCATGCCTCATTTGCTTCAAGTGGAAGAGCTTCAACTAAGAATTGCAATATGTATCCACAGAATTACATTAGCATTACCGTTAACTCTTTCCACTATGACTTTGATGAAATAAACCAATGGATCTGCTACAGAACATGCAAATAAATAGATGAAAGAAAACATAACATAGTTTTGAGATATAAATACATCACTTAGTCGTTATAAGTTGTTAAGAAAAAGCTACATTGTTTAATCCTTGTATAGAGTTAGTTGAGTGCAAGATAGTAGTTATGGTGCATTTTATCGCAAGATAGTAGTTATGGTGCATTTTATCTTATGTATATATTGCTTACTGTATCTTCATTTTAGAAAATAATGAGAATGAAAGTTTCTTCTTCATTTCTTCTTTGTTCAATTTAGAAAATGGTAAGAGTAAATATTTTCTGTTCTTTGATTTCTTGGACTCTTCTGAATCAAATTTCTTCCACGCTCTAAATTGTTTGATTCTCTTTTTCGTCATTTTCTTTGATTGATTTCTCTATATTTTCACTCAATAACAATGGATGAAATATCAGTAGTTCAAATTTGAACAATCCATCATCTTTTGAACCTTGTTTTATGCATCACAATGATAATACTAGTTCTATTCTAGTTTCTCAAAATTTAATTGGCGAAAATTTTACCTCATGGAGTCGATCTATGAAGATCGCATTGTCTGCCCAGAACAAGTATGAATTTGTTGATAATTAGCTACCAAAACAAGATGGTTCATATTCAGAATATCTAAAATAGTGGAATCGAAGTAATAACATCGTTATTTCATGGTTTCTGAAAGTTTATTTGAATTTTTTTTTTGCTTCAATCATATATCTTGAAACTGTGTCTGACATGTGGAGGGAGCTTAATGAAAGATTTCGTCAAAGCAATGAACCAAGCGTTTTCCAGACCTAACGAAATCTCATGAATCTTACACAAGGTTAGGATACAATTGGCAATATACAAATTTGAAAATGCTTTGGAAGAATTAGCAAATTATAATCACAATTGCATATGTGGAAAATATACATGTGGAGGAGCAAAAGAAACTGAACAGACACTGAGTTTTCTTATGGGTTTAAAAGCGAGTTACTCTCAAATTCATGGTCATGTATTGTTAATGGATCCAATTCTACCAGTGAATCATATATTCTCTTTTTTTTAGTCAAGAAGAAATACAAAGACACATTAGTATTGTAAATTCCCCCAATGACTCCGTTTTGGCATATAATAATCGAGCAAGTCATACCACTGCTTACAATCAAAATTGCTAATCCAATAATAATTTCAAGAATGTCAAGAAGGATTCTCATTATTGTACTCATTCCAAACGTATCTAGCATACTCAAGATAAATGGTATGGTTTACATGGTTTTCCACCTGGATACAAAACACAAAATCATAGAAGCTCTTATCATGGTGAAAATCATGTCAATGCAACCAGGGAGAATCAAAATACTCATGTTGTTTCCTCTACTAATGTCATTGATGTTGTTACGGGTTTAACCAATGATCAAAGCGAACAACTAATAGCTCTTGTATTTGGTCAGCTTTCTTCTATTAATGTTGTTACTACTTCTCACACCATTCAAACAGGTAATCATTATGTCTTATCTCTTAGTTCTATTATACAAATCAAATGTATGGGTTTTAGATTCAGGAGCCATTAGAGATGTTTGTAACAATTTTGAATTATTTACAAACATTAAAGAAATATACAACAATAGAATAAGATTACCAAATCAGTCTCTTATGCAAGTTTGTAAAAGGGGAGATATTAAAGTGAATGAGAAGTTACTACTAAAGGAGGTGTTATTTGTTCCTCGATTTGAGTTGAATTTGATTTTTGTCACCATGTTAACAACATATAATAAGCATTTATTGGTGGAATTATACTATAATCTTGCTATGATTTGACAGATCAAGAGCAAGAATGTGATTTGCTAGGGTAATGTCCAACGTGGGCTATACATACTTCCAGAACAAACACCATCAATTAGGATCAATGTTATCGTTACTTTTCAAAGATATAATGAAAGATTGGCTCTTCCATCGGTTCATAAAATCAAGACTCTTGATAGTGTTTTACTTTTGAATAAGGCTCTTGACATAAACACTTGTTGTATATGTCCATTAGCTAAACAAACACCTTTACTTTTTGTTTCTGAGAACAATATGTTTGAAAAAATCATTCAATTAATTCATTGTGATATTTTGGGGCCTTATCACATTTTCACATCATGGATATAATCAATTCATCACCATTATAGATGATTGTACTAGATTCACATGGATTTATCTGATTATAAACAACTCTAAAGTATAGAATAGATTTTTATTCCTCCGTTCTTTAATATAATTAAACTAATTTGATGTTCATATTAAAGTCTTTAGATTAGATAATGAAAAGGAACTTCAATTCACTAAATTTTTTAAACAAAATGGATTTTACATCAATTTTCTTGTGTTGAGAGACCATAACAAAACTATGTTGTAGAAATAAAACATCAAAATTTGTTTAATGTGTATCTACAACTCCCCTTTTATTAAATAGAACCCCATTCAGATTTTTGGAAAATACTTCTCCTTATGTCAAGTTACAAAAAGAACACCCTTTTTACTTTCAACTTAGAACTTTTGGGTGTTTGGCTTTTGCATCTACCCTACCTTCCAAACGACATAAATTTGATCAAAGAACAAGAGCTTGTGTGTTTGTCGGTTATCCACAAGGAATGAAGGACTACAAATTGATTGACATAGAAACAAATTAAATTTTTGTGTTCTAGAGATGTCATTTTTCATGAAGATTTTTTTCCTTTCAAGAATTCTTAATCCAATCCTCATGTGAATCCTTTTATTTTTTATTCCTTACTATCACACCCCCAAACCAAGGATGGCGGAAACGTCCACGGGTGGAGGACTTCATGTATAGTATCATAACAACGATTATAATAATGCTCAAAGTAAATACAACCATCATAAATATAATCGAGAAAGTTACATGGTTTCATGAGTTACATGTTTCAAAATCGATTACAATATAATGATAAAATTGTTTGTCTAACGCCTTAGTGTTCCATCCTCAAAAGCTGGTAGTTACCGGTTTTCATTGATTACCTGAGAATACAAGTAATTTTGAAAGTGTGTCAACAATTAAGTTGGTGAGCACATAAGCTTTTGTATGTAGAGTGGAAAACCTTTCTTTGTAAATGTAGTGTATGTTTCAAGAAAAATCTAATATTTTCCTTATGAAATGAGTTGTAGTCTTAAGACCCAAAGACCGAGATGTACAAGTATTTTCCATACTTATGATAGTATATGCAGTTTTAAATAATTAAAACCCTTTTGAATGTAAGAATTCTCGTAAACTATATGTGTCGTTGTTTCCCTATGTGAGTTATTATAACCGTGCAATTGACACAGTAAGCATGTTACGACGTACTTCGGGCGTTGGAATGTTTTGACATTTGTCACCCCAGACCTGCCGGTCTAGCTGTTGCATGTAGCTAAGGTGTGGGTTTGTCAGTCCCAATATAGATCTATACACAAGTATCACGCTCTCCCTACAAGAGACTATAGTTATAATATAGGGTACTCTAAAGAATACAATGAAGTAACATCTCATAAATTTGATTCAACTAGTTTATGTGTAGTGTAAATGAAAACCCTTTATGTAGCGTAAATAGAACCTTCCTTAGTATGTTTGTAGTGTTAATGTACCATAAACTATACCTATTATAGTTTATCATATATGTTTGTAATGAATGAAAATCCTTATGATGAATGACTAATTCTTTTTCATGAAAGTAAACTAACATGAAATACAATCAAGATGTAGCTAAATATTGTTATACACCTTGCTCAACATGTTACAAAGTGTTAATGAATTTATAAACTATTTTACTAGTTTTAACTTTTTTGTCACTATTTTCAGAAACTTCATAGAAAAATCACTGTAAGTCGAAAACTGAATCTGTAAACTCTGAGAGTTTAAAAAATGTATCTAGTTTATTCATAATTTTTGTTATGATTTTTAGAGGTCTCTAACCAGTGTGAAAATGTCCATATTCACAGACTGGTCAGAAATCATTTCTGAAATGGTAGGCATTTTTGTAAAAATCACCATAAATTGTAGAAAAATAATATGAATGTGTGTAAGTAGTCATTAGAAAGGCATAGACCTGAACTAAAATTGTATTGAATAGTTTTGAAAAATATTAAGTTTAAGATGGTCAAAATAGTTTGTGAAAGGATCATAACTTTTCTGTTGAAAGTTGTTGGTTGTGCTAGAATATGTTTTTGGTGTTGTAACTTGTATTCTACCCCTTAAAACTTGATAAAAAACATAAAAAGATAGGGGTATGAAATCACCTTGAGTTGGTAAGTTGAAGAAAGAGAGTTTCAAGTCAAGACACTTGAGAGATGCTTGAATATTTGAAGATCCTAGAAACAAATATGTTGATATTTGTGTGAATGATTCATGCTTTGTGTGAAGAAATGTAGAATATTTAGGAGCTGGATTAAGGATCTTACCTAGAATGGAGGAAATCTCCTAAATGCTTCTTGCCAAGAAGATCATGACTAAGAAAGAGAGAGAGAGAGAGAGAGAGAGAGAGAGAGAGAGAGAGAGATAGAGAGGGGGGAGGTGTGTTTTTGGAGAAGGAAAATGAGACTTTGAATGTGAGGAATAAGATCTCTTGGTTGGATTTGGTTAAGACAATGTGATGGAGTGTTGGGATGAGTTGAAAGAGGGCAATGATTTGACTAGGTAGAGTGTGAACAGTGACATAAAGTGGTTGATTACTTTATGAATAAAATAATATGAGTCTTAGACATTATTCATAAAAATGTGATCTAACTCTTCAAGTTTGGCATGAAATAGGAGTTTAGAGGGTTTAAGTCATGAAAAATGCGAGCTGGAGGAAGTTTCTGGCGTTAAAAACTCCTAAAATTGCAAAAAGGTCCAAAGTGGTCAAAAATCCGGAATAAAGTCCGAGTCTGCGAGGGTTCCGGGGTCAATAAGTCATTTTCGGAGCAAAAGGAGGAGTTCCGAAGCTGGCCTTCAATTTCCAGAGTCATTCAGCAGCTTCCGAAGTCGCATGACCCTTCCAAGATGCGAGGCTTCCGACGTGCGAGTCTTTCAGGAGCGAGATCTTTCGGAGCTGGGAGGCGTTTCCGGAGCATGCGAGATTTCTCGGTTCCTCAGATGGTCCGGACTCAAGCAATGTTCTGGAGTCAGAAGTTCCGAATCATAAGGTAAGGTTCCGAAGTACAAGGGTGTCTGGAGCGAGATTGTCCGATTCTTGAAAAGGTGTTTCGGACCAAGAGGGTTCCGGACCAAAGGGTCCTTTTGGGTTTTCTCCTTTGGTTTTGAGCTGTTTTCAACAAAGGAATGGGTTGCGATAGTATGGATGTTTATAAAAAGTTGAGAGAGATCCCAGAAAGATTTGGGAGAGAGAGAGAGAGAGTGGGAGAGATTGAGATAGACTTTGTTTGCGACCTTTGTTAGTGTTTGGCCCTGTAATGCAAGGTTTGTAAACCCCGTTATGACTTGTTATGAATTATTTACGCCCCCGAAGGGTACATAATTGTGCATTATAGAATCATTACATCACTCACTCATGTTAGAATTTAGAATTTCTGAACGTATGAAACTTCCGAGTGATACCTTGTATTAAGATAGAGAGTTGTAAATTAGTAAACATAGAGTAAGCCCTAAGTTACAAGGACTAGTTTAGTTTACCGGTTTGACTCTTTGACCTTGTTTGACTTTGATTTGACCAGAATTTGACGGTTTTCACACCTACCTACATCAATTTAAGTTGATTCAACTCCTGAGTCAACATATGTTGAACCAAATTTGGTTGATCCACATCAAAAAAACAAATCCTCAAGATGATTATGATCAAGAGGATGTTATTCTTCAAGAAAATGTCACACAAAGACCTCAAAGACAAAGATTTAACCCTATAAAATTGAAAGATTTTCATTGTAATCTGGTAAATTTTGTCCCCATTCAGAATTTACCAAAATACCCTTTATCGGCTATCATTTCTTATTCATAAATATCACCTTCTTAACAAGTATGCACTTGTGCTATATCTACTCAGATTGAACCCACTTCTTTCAAAGAAGCTATAGAACAACCAGAATGGAAAATGGAAATGGATGAGGAATTGCAAGCTTTAGAGCTAAATAACACATGGACCATTATACCCTTACCATCTCATAGAAAACCATTGGGTTATAAGTGGATTTTTAATATCAAAATAAAGGCAGACGTTTCTATAGAAAGATACAAGGCCCATTTTGTAGAAAAAGGATATAACCAACAAGAACGGGTAGATTTCTTGGACACTTATTCTCTTGTGGAAAAACTTGTCACAATTAAACTCTTATTAACAATTGTAGCTCAATAACCATGGTCTCTAATACAATTAGATGTTAATAGTGTGTTTCTTAATGGGGAATCGGAGGAGGAAGTTTATATGCAATTACCTCATGGTTACAATCCTTCTTTTAAAGGAAAGTCTAAAGTTAAATTAGCATGCAAATTAAAAAAATTATTGATGGAATGTTAGCTTCCAAACTGGTATCTCATCCTATGGATCCTAAACATAAAACATCATCTTTTGATGGTGATTTATTATCCAATCCTTCTCAATATACGAGGTTGATTGGTCGTCTTTTATGCATCACTATTACACGACCATATAATTTTTATGTTGTGCGTCGATTGAACCAATTTATTTATGCACCAAAAGTTCCTCATTGGCAAGTTGCTTAACATTTGATAAAGTTTTTGAAGGGAAACATGGTTCAAGTCTTTTTTCTTCCATCAAAGCCTTCTTTGTAACTTAAAGGCTTTAGTCATTCAGATTGGGTTGGATGTATTGATACACGAAGATCAGTCATAGGATTTTGTGTTTTTCTTGGGGTTTTTTTATCTCTTGAAAATCAAAGAAACAGACCACAATTTAAGAAGTTCTACAGAAGCAGAGTATAGGGCACTTGGATCTATCACTAGTGAGATCATCTGGTTGAGACAATTACTTCAAGATTTTTTGAATTCATTATGATCAACCTAATCTTGTTTTCTGTAATAATAACTCTACAATGCAATTGGCGGTTAATCTTATATTCCATGAGAGGAAAAATCATATCGAAATAGATTGTCATTTCTTAAGGGACCAATTTGTTGATCGGACCATTAAACTTATTCACATTCATACAACACATCAGTTTGTAGATATCTTTACCAAACATCTACCTTATTCAAAATAGCACCCTTTTTTTATCCAATATGTCGCTTAAAACATTTTTACACCTCATCCTAAGGGGGGTATTAGGATATAAATACATCAGTTAGTTGTTATAAGTTGTTGAGATAAAGCTATGTCGTTTAATCACTGTATAGAGTTAGTTAAGTACAAGATAGTAGTTATGGTGCATCTATTATCTCATATATATATATATATATATATATATATATATATATAGCTTACTATATCTTCATTTTAGACAATAATGAGAATGAAAGTTTCTTCTTCATTTCTTCTTTTTTTCAATTTACAATACATAGACTAATTATAATTATTAAAGAAACATTGCACCCATTTGATTGAAGGAGCCAAAACATAATGATATTTGGTATATATATATATATATATATATATATATATATATATATATATATATATATATATATACCTTGTAGAAAGGTTGGGGTCAATTGGTCAATAATTTTATGTTAAAAATGGTTTTAATATTAGCGGTAATATGGTCAATTTACTTTTTATTTTTTAATTATAATGATTCTAAAACTATAATAATTGATAAAAAAAAATTTAAAAAGTTCGGTTATATATAATATTCCAAAGGTTAAGAAGGTAAATACGATATTTCAATTTAAGGTTAGGAAAATATGATGTTTTTATGCATATTAAGGGTATATGTGAAATTCACCCTAAAAATATGTCAATAAAGTCAAGTCTAAAAACTTTAACAAATCTGGCCCGTAATTGATGTGAAGTTTGATATAGAAACTAGTATGTGAAACTCTGACAAATCGAGACCTCGTGCTTAGCCTAGATAGAGGCTATAAGGGTAAATTAAAAATAATACTCTACAACTCACCAATATGTCACTTGGAGGCTAATCAACAAAACTATTGTCATCCAATCTAGAACTTGGTATGTAACATCCCCAAAAATACATATAAAATTTTGATTTGAAATTCATTTAATTCATAAGAAACTGATAACAAAATATTCAAAAGAGTCACATTGTATCATATTATCAGAGTACAAATCCCAAAATCACTAAGTGTGGAAAAACATGGAGTGATGCGGTGCGATCAAGTTGGACCCTTCCCCTTCGAACTGGAAGTACCTAAAATAGAAACTGAAAACTGTAAGCAAAAAGCTTAGTGAGTTTCCTCAACATACCACATGCTAAACATACTGAACAACATACTACCAAGCATATTTGGGTGTTGGCCTATGCCTTCGGTCTATCTCGAACGGATACTGCCAATCATATATGGGTGCTGGCATACCCCTTCGGTCTATTTCAACTGAATATCGGGTATATTTCACCCCATAATACTACCACATAATATCATAACAATAATCATAGAGTCAACAAGCAAATACAAACATAACTGACAATTATCACAAAGACAATCATCCTACTATAACATAACTAGTGAGTCGGCCTTGGTGACTTCGACCCACGGCTATTGAAAAGGAAGACTCACCTCAGACTGTGGGTGTGAAATCGTACTCAGTGGATCACTCGCAAACTCCTCTCCCTATTGCACAAGCATAAAATCCTAATTAGCAATTAGGTCACATTCTAATCCAAAAGTCCCAAACACTAATTCTTGACTTAAGGCAAAAAGGTTCCTTTACCTTTGCCTTATTGGACCTCCTTCATCTAAGGCCCAAATCCATAACAACCCAAAAGTATTCAAGCCCAACAAAAGGCTTCTAAGACCCATTATGGCCCAAATACATCTAATATGGTCCTAGGCCTAAAATGCCTTGTGACAACAGGTGGGCTTGAGGCCCAACCTAAACAAGTCCAAGGCCCAGTAAAACCGAGAGCCTAAAATCCTTTTAGCCCAAGGCCTGTATACGCGCGTCGCCTCGCCATGTACGCCCAGCGTATGCTGGTGTTGACCTGGAGTAGGGGTTTTGAACCAGTATGCACATCGTGCATGGAAGTATGCCCATTGTATTGGTCTAGCAACCCAAAATCACCTCCATGACTTTTTCCATTAAGACCTAACATCAAATACCTACATCCAAGCCCCTAAAAACGTCCTAATACATAAAGTTGCAAACTTTATGTTTTTCCATGCATGGATGGGACTCATACCATGAATTAAGTCCATAAGCACACTTGGATGGTTCTTAACTCTTGCATGGTTGAGGCTTAACCATCAAGATAAGATTTTTTTTTTGGCTCAAAACACCTCCAAGAGTCCAAAAGGACAAATCATATGGTCTAAAGTTGCTCATATACTAAGAAGTCAAACCATGGGACCAAAATATGTCATATTCTATCATAAACCTAGATATTTTCTTATAATGGACAAGTTTTAACCTTTATACCTACAAAAAGCTAGAAACGGTGCCAAAATTTTGGATCTACAAGCTCATTCCTTGTCCTTGATTCTTCCCAAACTTCCTTCTTCTTCAAACCCACAAAGATCACCAAAATCACCAAGGTAACCTCAAAAATGCATGCAAGACGGTCATGGTTCGAATTTGACACTAAAAGGACAAGGTTGCTAAGAGGGTGAAGCTAGTGAGGGACTTAAGGTCTTTAAATAGGGTGTAAACCCTAAAAATTAGGGTTTTCCCCTTGCATAAGTACACTCAACATAACCCCACCTACGCCCAACGTATGTGGGCGATGTCCATGATCAAAGTCCGGCTAGTACGCTAATGAGTACGCCCTGCGTACTAGCCATAGGTCCAATAATGAAAAGATTTGTTTAATGGGGGTTTAAAAGGAAACTTACAAGGTCCGAATGTTACACGGTAAGCCCAATCTCTCTTCTCTTGCGCCAAGGCCTTGATCACTTCAAGTATGTGGAAGGCCATTTGAAGCCATACATAGCTTTAATTTCTCTATTTTCACCATATTAATAAACATGTCTATTCGACTCTTTGTACCAAGGATATTCTTCAAAGTCATAGTTTCATCGCTTATTAGTTCTTGGATAAAGTGGTACTGCATCTAAATATGTTTCGTCGTACTTTGAAACATTGTATTATTTTTCAAATAAACAACACTCTGATTAATGTAATATACAATTCAACAATATATATATATATATATATATATATATATATATATATATATATATATATAGGTATGGAAAATTGAATATACCCTAAAAGGAAAATAAACTTAAGTATTCAAACCCACCATACTATGCCATTTTGTATCATATATGTATTATAATGTTCTTAAACTCCAAACTCTAACTTGATTTACTTCCAAATTTTTTTAAATTTCACTATTACCTTCCTCCTACATCATATTTTTCTACTGAAGACCTACCACACTATATATATTCTACTAAACATCTATAAAACTATATATATATATATATATATATATATATATATATATATATATATATATATATATATATATTCTAGTTGTATATGATGAATTTTCTAAAAAATATTAGAAGTAATTTGAGTTTGAATTTGAATTTTAAAACCTTTAGTCAATTACAAATACAATGCATATATGATAGAAAACGACATAGTATGATAAGTTTGGGTATCTAAACTTATATAAATTGTAGAGTATACTCAGTTTTCCCATATATATATATATATATATATATATATATATATATATATATATAGAGAGAGAGAGAGAGAGAGAGAGGGCATAATGTATAGATAACTAAATTTCGGGAAGAAAATGTAAAACCTTTTTTATGTGATTTTATATTCAAAACACCACAAATTAATGCTCTATATTGTGTTTAAATGATTTCAATCTACTCTGATAAATAAAGATCTTTTTTTACAACATATCACTATCTCATTCATTTTGCCACATGTCATTTTCTGGCTATTTTAATTTTTTTTTTCCAAATGTCATTTTATGGTTTTTTCTATTTTATTAAATTCCACATAATATTTAAATATAATAATTGTAATAAATGTAATAACAAATGTATATCAATTTCATTAATTGACTTTTATTCTAATTTCTAAATTTCTAAATTGAAACCTCATTAGTTTCCTTTATTTATCTATCTAAATTATTTATTTAAAAATAAAAGAAAAAATACTTTAATTTTAATAATTCAATATTTTTCTTATTTTTCTTTTAAATTTAAAATTTTCAAATGGTTAGAATTTTATATTTATTTTTTTTAAATGAACCCATGTAATATATAGGTGTTACACCTAATTAAAAACATATGTATTTTCGTATTCTAATTGTTGTGCATGGATGTCGTTCACACAAAAAAAAAAGGTAGAAATACGTATTTTTATGTATGCACATATACATATGCGCAAATGCATATGCATATTGCTTCTTCTTCTTCTTTTTTATTGCATGTTTGTTAAATGTATATAGCAAGAAATAATGAATTTTTTATGGAAAAAATGTCATAAACAATATCCCTTGTTTCATCCGAAATTTTGTCGTGTTTGTGTGTGTTTATTGACCTTAATCCCAACATTAGTAATTTACTATTTAACATCGAACTTACAATGATAACAAAATGACCAATAATGGCGACACATCACTCCATGTAGAAGTGAGCACGATCTCCTGAAGATTCTCCCCTTAAATCCTTAATCAAACTTGATGAGAGTAGAAAGAGGCTTGTTTTGAAGCTACTAGTTGTTTATGCCTCTATAAGAGGAAGTAGATGAAGCTAAAAGTACACTTCGAATCATTTGGTTGTAATTGAAATGACAATGAAGAAAGTTATCGTGGTGGTGGAGCAAGAATGGAATCAATAATGGATAATGACTTGTTGATGGTTTATTTGATAGATGAAAAGCCTAAATTGGCGGTGGCAACAACCAAAAAAAAGGGGAGGGGGGATTTCTCTTATCCAACAAATTAGAAGTGAATCATAAGTTTTTCTCTTTGGAATCAACAATAGAATTAGAAAAAGCAGGTGAAAAAACCAAAATTTTCTAGTGTGTGCATGAGAAATATGGATCATTAACAAAAGCAAACTAAAGTTAGTCCACCAGACTAACCTTGCTAATATAATTTTAAATAGGGATGAAAAATACTATAAAACATATAAAACATAAACGTTAGAGATCAAACATATAATTTTATCCTTAAAAATATAAACTAAAAAATATAACTACAATAGTGTTTTCTTATAATGATGCTAAATTAAATATAGACCAAGATGTTTCATGTGTTTGGTCCCATACATAGACTAAAAGAGACAGATACCCTTTCTTCACTATTAACTTGTAGTGCTATGTGTCCATTAAATTGATGTTTAGCACAATTAAGTAAAAATATTTAAATTAGGGGTGTATGTATTAAATTCGGAAAGATTAAATTTAGGATTAATATTATAAAATATCCTATATAACAAGGGTTTTTCTAGATTAAATCTCAAAATTTTGTTTTTTCTAAAAATACTTTGTAGTTTTCTATTTTTTCGATTTAGCTCTTTTAGTAGGTTTACTAGTAATCTTCCGGTTTTAAAAAAATCGATAAAACTTTTAACTTTTTTCCCCAAAAATAACTTAAATATTTTTCCGTGAAAAAAAATTATCAAATTGAAAAAAGAAAAAAAAAGAAGGTAAACTAACTTTTCGTTTTGGCTTATATTTCCAATGTTTTTATTGTTGTTGCTTTTTACGGTGTTTTTTTTTATTGTTTTTACCATTAAAATCAAAAGGAAATGTTTTCCTCTTTTTCAAAACAAAGAGAAAGATGGTGTGTTCAACTCGTGTTATCAAAATGCATATCAAAATCTATCTACAAAATGTTTAAAGATTTTAGCACATGAAGAACAATTGTCTCCTCTAGCTTGACAATGTTTCTAATAGGAAAACATGAAAGGTTATATAAAATTTGAATCATAGATTAATGTTCAAAACCTATCTTTCTATTTGATTCTTAAAATAAACTAAGATACCTAGTCAACTTATATTGTTGCTCTTTGCCTGTTGTAATCTTCGAACATCTTATAAATACATTTTGATGTACATTTTGCCATCATGAATTGGATAGAGGTATTTATCTTTGTTTTGAACAAATCTATTTTTTTAAATATTCTAATGTTGAAAACTATTAAGAAATACTATGTACAGAACATGAAGTTATGAGTGAAAACAACAACAAAAATTGGTTCAAATGGAAATAAAAATTAAGTCTCGATCGAAGGAATATAACGATATTAGATCAACTCACTTCTAAGATAGAAAGTGAAAAAAAAAAAAAAAAAAAAAGAAGAAGAAGAAGAAGCTGAAATTAGGTTTTTTTGGAAAGTAATTAATGGGGATTTTTTTTCAAAAAAAAAGGGTTGATTTGTCTAAAACAAAAGATTATCAATAAACCTACTAAAAGAGTTAAATCGGAAAAAGAAATGAAGGGTGTTTCAAAAGATATTTCCATTTTTCATTTTAGCGTTTTAGCAGTTCTTTTTCGAAAAAGAAATTGACAAATATGCAAATTTTTCAAAAAAAATCTCTATTCTAATAAAAGAATAGTTTTATTTTCCTTTTGACATGTGTCATCCTATTAGGCCTCCTAATTAATGCATATTTTATTCTCCTTTTGCCATGTGTCATTTTATTATGTCTTCTAATTAATGTATGTCACTTGTCAACTCCATTTCAAATTTCAAAATTTTAAATTTCCACTTTAATTACATTAAACTAATAGCATTAGAGTAAAAATTAAAATAAAAATAATACAAATGATATAATTTCACATATCTATTTAAATCAATGATTAAAATTTATATAATTAAAAAAACTCTTAATTAATAATTTATTTAAAATAATTAATTAATAATTTTGAGTTTTTACTATAAAAATTTAATTAATTGTGTAACCGTGGTTCTCACGGGTTATAAACTAGTAAATAAATAAAGGTTGAGTGTTTTGTTTTTTTTTTTTTTTTTAAATTGATACAATAAAATGTCTATTTCAGGGGAAAAAAATTGAAGTTTAATTCTGAAAACCATCATTAGATAAGGTATTTTATTGAATTAACCCAAAATAAATAAAAAGTACATGGGCTTTTTTTTTGGAAAAAAACCTTGATGTTAACCTTTAAACTTATAATTATGTTAAAAAATATCCTTTGAATTTAAATTGGATTAGTTTTATTTTACTTGAATTTTAATAGAAATTAAAATAAATATCAATCATTTTAACAATTTTTTGGAGTTAATAAATTATATATATATATATATATATATATATATATATATATATATATATATATATATATATAGAGAGAGAGAGAGAGAGAGAATTCACTTGAGATTCTAAAAAAGTAAAGATCTTGAAATCCAATCCCAACCACATATTTCTTATTTGTCGCTCTAACCGTAACGACAAGAAATTTCAAACCAAAATTTTCATTTTTAATATTCATAAAACATATGTCTCATCATTAAATCTCCAAATACCAATTAACAAGTTTTAAAAACAATTGTTCAATTCCAGGATCTACAAATACAGCTCCAAATCAAAAGTGTGTATACAATCACGTCGGTGCCTTCCCACGATCCTCTAAGGTACCTGAAACACATAACACATAACACGGTAATCACGACTGCTTAGTGAGTTCCCCAAAATACCGCATACAACAATTTGCCACTCTAGGCTATACTCAGTATGACCCACTGGTCAATGTGTCTCAGCGGGACTCTCCAATCCCGTAGCTCGTTGGACCCTCTGGTACGGTCTAGCTCGTTGGACCCTCCGGTACGGTCTAGTTGAGGACCCTCTGGCCTCGTAAATCGTTGGACCCTCCGGTCCGGTCAAAATAATACATAACATACATAATCATAAAAACACATAATCTCAAGCAAACACGCATGACCTTCCGGTCCAAACATATTTACCACCCTAGGTAATGTATAGTGAGAAGACTCACATCGAATAAACTCGAACGATCTCAAACTCGAAACTCTGATCTAGCCTCCGCCTAAACACATACAAAATTAACTTCTAATTATAAACGGATCTCAAAGGCTAGACTAGTCCCTTCCTATATTCACTCAGAAGGGTAAAAGACCATTCTACCCCTCCAATGGTCTAAAGGTCCACTTGTTGACTAAACCCTAAAAGTCAAGGAAAGTCAACCCTAAGGAGTACGCGGCGCGTACAACCTCTATAAGTTGGGCGTACTCGGATGCTATACATAATCGGGGACACTCAACCCCTTCGTTGCGCGTATTGGGATTACGCCCAACGTACGCCCCAGTTTCACCAACTTCATGATTTTGCTATTAATCGGTTAAGACATGAGCTCAAATCCCAGATCTGGTCACTCTAAAGCGTCTCAATCCATAAAGTCGGTGACTTTAAGTCTTTGCATGGCTGTAAAGGTCACCAACACACAAATCACACCACTTCCTTCCTTACGAAACTCACAACTCATGCATGGTTCACTTTAACCGTCAAAGATTGGATTTTCATGGATCTAAAACACAATATACACTGAAAAGGGTCAGATCAAGGTCTATGGAGCTCCTTTACTCATAAAGTGTCCACCTTTGGGACAAAAACCCTAAAAATTGCCCATGATGCACAAATACAAAAAGGTTAAGAAAGCTTTGAGCTTTTTACCTCCAGGTGATGCTCCAACCTCTGAAAATCTCAGATCCAAAGCTTGCACTCCAACTATAGCTTCTTGAATGGCATCTTCTTCTCTTCAAAGGAACACAATACAATATCAAGCTCAAACACACACACACACATACAAGCTCTAGAATGAGGGTTTGGCACTCTTAGGGTTTCACTCTCTGGAAATGGTGGCTAAAAGTGAGGCTAATATGTTCCTTTTATAGGGCTCACCCCCACAATTAAGGTTTAAATCTGAACCTAGTATGCGCAGCGTACACTATGGTATGCTCGGTGTACTGGGTAGCCTCCACGTCAAGAACATGCTCATGAGTACACGCAGCGTACTCAATTGACATAAAATATTTCAAGGATTAAATTTGGCAACTTAGGGAAAGAATAAGGGCCAAGGAGATATACCTGATGTCGGGATGTTACAATTCTCCCCTACTAGAATCAGACTTCGCCCTCGAAGTCTTGTTCCGCAAATAACTCGGGGTACTGCTCACACATCTCCAATTTCGGTTCCCAAGTCAAATCGGATCCCCTACGATGCTGCCATTGGACCTGACCCAGAGGCACATCCTTGTTCTTCAGAGCCTTCACCATTCGTTCCAGGATCGCAATTGGCCTCTCGATGTAATTCAGGCTCGCATCCACCCGAATGTCTTCTAATGGAACTACTGTCGTCTCATTAGCCACACACTTCCGTAACTGGGACACGTGGAAGGTGCTATGGATCTGGCTCAGCTCCTCAGGTAGCTCCAGATAATATGCTAACTTGCCTACCCTGGCAATCACCCTGAAAGGTCCAATATATCGAGGTCCCAACATGCCTCGCTTCCTAAACCGAATTACTCCTTTCCACGGAGAAACTTTCAGAAGCACAAAATCTCCGACCCGGAACTCAAGCTTGGATTGTCGTATGTCTGCGTAACTCTTCTGACGGCTTTGGGCCGTTTGCAACCTCTTTCGGACCTGCTAAATCTGCTCAGTCGTCTTCAACACTATCTCAGTGCCACCCATAACTCTCTGCCCTACCTCTCCCCAGCAAATGGGAGTACGACACCTCCTCCCATAAAGAAGCTTAAAGGGAGGCATACCGATGCTCAAGTGATGGCTGTTGTTATAGGAAAACTCAGTTAAAGGTAGGTATGAATCCAAACTCCTACCGAAATCCATAACGCATGTCCAAAGCATGTCCTCGTGTGTCTGAATCGTCCGCTCACTCTGTCCGTCTGTCTGTGGGTGGTAGGCGGTACTAAAATGCAATCACGTTCCCAAATCCTCATGGAACTTCTTCCAGAATCTGGAAGTAAAACGCACATCCCGATCCGAAACTATGGACGTCGGCATTACATGCCAAACTACCACCTCTCACACATATATCTCTGCCAGCCTCTCAGCAAAAGAGCTCTCACTAATAGCAAGGAATTGAGCACTCTTCTTCAACCGATCCAAGATCACCCAGATCGCATCAACTCCACGCGCCGTCCTCGACAATTTGGTGATATAGTCCATCGAGATCTACTCCCACTTCCATTGGGGAATCTCCAAAGGCTGCAATGGACCATGAGGACGCTGGTGTTCAGCCTTGACCCGACGGCAGGTCAGGCATCTCTCTACTACCCATGCTACATCCCTCTTCATACAGGGCCACCAATAGTCTCTCTTCAGATCCAAATACATCTTAGTGGCCCCGGGATGGATCGAAAATCTCGATCTATGCGCCTCCTCCATCAAAATGCTACGAGCTCCACCCGTATAAAACACCCAAACCCGACCTCGAAAGGTCATAAGTCCCTGGCTATCCGTCATAAACTTAGATACTTGCCCAATCACCCGCTCCCTCTTGCGGTTCTCTGGTCTCACGGCCTCCACCTGGGCCTCTCGAATGGTATCCAACACCGGAGTCATCACAGTTATCCTCATGCATAAATCCTGAATCGGGGCACTCTCCGCCTTGTGGCTCAAAGCATCGGCTACCACATTAGCCTTGCTCGGGTGGTATAGAATCTCACAATCGTAATCTTTTACCACGTCCAACCATCTCCTCTAGCGCATATTCAGGTTAGGCTGATCCATCAGATACTTCAAGCTCTTGTGGTCCGTGTAAATGGTACACCGAACCCCGTACAAGTAATGGCGTCGGATCTTGAGGACGAACATCACTACCCCTAACTCTAAATCATGGATGGGATACCTTGTCTCATGAGGCTTCGGCTGCCTCGACGCACATGCTATCACGTGCCCCCTCTACATAAGCACCGCACCTAACCCTGATATAGATGCATCACAATAAACCATGAAGTCCTCCATTCCCTCAGGAAGAGCTAACACTGGAGCTTCGCAAAACCTCTGGCGAAGAGTCTCAAATGAGGTCTGCTGGTCGAGACCCCAAACAAAAGCAACACCCTTCCGGGTCAACTTGGCGAGAGGAACAGCAATCTTGGAGAAATCTTTGATAAACCTCCGGTAGTAGCCGGCTAACCCCAGAAAACTCCTGATCTCGGTGGGGATCTCGGCACCTCCCAACTCATAACCGCCTCAATTTTGGCCGGGTCGACCAAAATCCCATTCTGATTAACGAGGTATCCCAAGAACTGGACCTCTCGTAACCAGAAATCACACTTGGAGAATTTGGCATAAAGCCTCTCTTATCTCAATACTCCGAGAACGTCTCTCAAATGCTCCTCATGCTGCTCTCTAGACCTCGAATAAACCAAAATATCATCAATGAACACGATCTCCGAATGATCCAACATAGGTCTGCATACCCGATTCATGAGATCCATGAACGTTGCTGGTGTATTGGTGAGCCCGAAGGGCATCACCACGAACTCGTAATACCCATAACGAGTTCTAAATGTTGCCTTCGGAATATCTTCCTCACGAACTCTCATCTGATGATAACCAGACCTCAAATCGATCTTGGAGAACCAAGATGCACCCTGCAATTGATCGAGCAGATCGTCGATCCTCGGCAATGGATAACGGTTTTTAATCGTCAACTTGTTCAACTCCCGGTAATCAATGCAAATCCGGTGTGAACCATCCTTCTTCTTAACAAAAAGGATCGGCGCTCCCCATGACGAGCTACTCGGTCGGATAAATCCCTTTCCCAACAGCTCCTGAAGCTGCGAGAATAACTCCTACATCTATGGCGGCGCAAGGCGATAGGGTGTCTTGGCGATAGGTGCGCCCCAGGAAGCAAATCAATGTGAAACTCCACCTACCTCTTGGGAGGCACACCGGGTAACTCCTCGGGGAAAACGTACGGAAACTCGCTAACTACCGAAACCTCAGCGATAGAACTCGCTCTCTCCATAATATCCCGCGTATCCAACACATACGCCAGAAAGCCCATGCAACCCTACCGCAAGCTCTGCCTCGCTCTGCAGCCGAACAAAATGCTGACCCAGATCGGGTACCCTCGCTGAAAACTATAAGTAATCCCCCACTTGGGTTTCGGATGGTCACCAGTTGTCGCTCATAGTCGATCATGGCTCTGAATTGGCTCAACCAGTCCATGCCCATGATGACACACACATCCCCCATCACGATAGGTACCAAATCTATCGGAAACTCGACTCCAAAAATCTCAAGCACACATCCCCGGATCACATCAGTCGCAAAATTAGCATGCTGATCAGCTATGGAGACTCTCAAAGGTCGACTCAATGTCTCATGTCGGCCACTGATATGACGGCTAAATGCTAGCGATACGAAAGATCGACTCGCACCTGAGTCAAACAACACCAAAGCAGGTACAAAATTCACAAGAAAAGTACCTAAACATATCACATATAAGCACCATATATAAACAAAAGAATAAGCAAAAGATCACATACCAGCCACAACATTGGGTGCTATGCGGAGCTCCTCCGCTGTCAACTAGAAGGCTCTGCCGCAAGCCTTCGGTGCCTCGGCCTTCACGTGCCGACTCTCTGTAGCTCGAGTGGTAGAAGGCGTAGATCCCTGCATTGATCCCTGAATCAACTGCCGGCACTCAGCCTTCGTATGGCCAGTCTGGTTGCAATGGAAGTAGGGATGTCAAAAAGTCCCGTGGGACCCCGACCCCGCGGGGGCCCCGTCCCGTATGGGGGCATTCGTTGAAAAAAATCGGGGACGAGGGCGGGGGCGGGGGCAAAGTTAACCCCCCGTTTTAATTTCGGGGGCGGGGGTTGGTAGTCCCATCCCGAAACCCCCGTGGGGGCCCCATTAATAAATTATATAAATTGACATATGTTAATTATATAAGTATAATAAACAACAAAATGATTTTTACGTACAAAAATTCAACAAAAAACATGTTTTTAAGTTGTTTGTAACATGTAAAATTATGTTATAAATATCTATTTTTTATCCAAAAAAATAGTTTCTTTTAGCCCAAATAAGTTAGCCCAAAATCAATCGGGGGCGGGAGCGGGGGTCAGAAGGGGAATTCGGGGGCGGGGGCGGGGGTGGAAAGGATGGAGATTTCGGGGGCGGGGGCGGAGGCGGGGGATGCAATTCCCGTCCCTTTTCCCCCGTTGACATCCCTAAATGGAAGCAAACCGAAAATCCCTTGAGGCAATCCCTCGCGATATGCCCCTCCTTCTCGCACTTGTAACACACACCTGACCTGCACATCCCATCATGGCTCTTGCCGCACTTCCCACAATTGCGGCCCTTCTGACCTCCTGATCTCGAATCAGCAGGCTTTGCCTGCTTGGCCGCCAGCTAAGACTGTGTCGGCCGCCTATCCCTCCTCTGAGACTCCGCCTCCTCCTTGGCTTGAGTCTCTAGCTTAATCTCCCTCTTCCGAGCATTTTCCTGGAGCTCGGCAAATGTTCGGTATGACGAGTTCGCCATGAACTCACAAATGTCTCTCCTCAATATGCTCATATATCGACTCATACGCGCCTGCTCAGTAGACACGTGCTCACGACAAAATAACGCCCTCTCATGAAACATCCGTGCGATCACAGTCACAGACTCAGTCCCCTGCTTGAGGGATAAGAACTCCTGGGCCAATCACTCCCTCTCCACGGGGAACATACTCATCTCGAAACATAGCGGTGAAGCTCTCCCAAGTCACCACAGTCAACTCTGCAGTAGAAAAGTCAACTGTCACAAATTTCCACTAGTCCTTCGCTCCCAAGCAAAGCTGGTTCAACAGAACTATACCCTCAAATGTTCCGGGGCAGGAACAAGTGTAGAAACCCCCCTCAATGTTGGAGATCCATCTCATAGCAGCAATCGGGTCCTGCGTCCCATCAAACTCTGGTGGCTTCGTGTTGCTGAACTCTCGATACAGCAACGAGTCACCCCCTGCGGCCTAGCAGCGGTGGCCGCAGCAACAGCAGCCTCGGTCAGAGCAACATATCGCTCGTTGAATGTTTCAATCAACGTGGTCTTGATAGACCCAAACATCTCCGGTATCTCAGCTCGAATGGTTGTAACCACCTCCTCGTGAATCAACCTACGAATCTCCTCATCACTAGTACCACTGGTACCGCTGCCTCCTGGGTTGTGGCGCGTCCCCACCATGATGCCTCTGAAATTCGAAATAAAATAATCACAGACCCCACCGAGATTACTCACACTCGATCAATTGTTCCTACTCGTTCCTTAGCACCCTAAGGATTCTTACTTGGAATGCTTACCGATCCGAAGCTTTCAGTAGTATGGGCCCAATACTACCTTCCACACCGTATCTGTATCCACACCAA
Source organism: Lactuca serriola (assembly GCF_051521515.1). Taxonomy (NCBI): domain Eukaryota; kingdom Viridiplantae; phylum Streptophyta; class Magnoliopsida; order Asterales; family Asteraceae; genus Lactuca; species Lactuca serriola. The sequence continues at coordinate 175,221,373 of NC_136416.1, read as the reverse complement.
GTCCTCCTCCTAGTATCCCAATTTGCAAGTACTCTATACCACCATGAATACAGACTACTCTCTAGCAGACTTCTCACAAGCTACTCTCTGCTACCTACATGCAATCAAGGTAACTCACAGCAACATAAACTCCTAGGCTAAGGCATCACATACCAGGCCACCCTAGTCCTAAGATATGACTTACCTAGCCTACTCTAGCATGCATAACACATCTCATAACAACATAACACATAACGTAAGGGTATTTTGGGAAATCACCGTTCAGGCGCTGGTTGATTGTATACACTGCTCTTTTCCGCACTTTCTGGAAATCCTTTTCTCTTTTTAGAAAAAATGTTTATTTTTGAAAGTTTTTCTCAAATCCTCAGTTTGAGTCCAAATATGCCCGAAGGTGTATCCGAATCCATCAAACCAAGGCTCTGATACCAAATTATAACGACAAGAAATTTCAAACCAAAATTTTCATTTTTAATATTCATAAAACATATGTCTCATCATTAAATCTCCAAAAACCAATTAACAAGTTTTCAAAACAATTGTTCAATTCCAGGATCCACAAATATAGATCCAAATAAAAAGTGTGTGTACAATCACGCCGGTGCCTTCCCGCGATCATCTGAGGTACCTGAAACACATAACACATAACACGGTAATCACGACTGCTTAGTGAGTTCCCCAAAATACCGCATACAACAATTTGCCACTCGAGGCTATACTCAGTATGACCCACTGGTCAATGTGTCTCAGCGGGACTCTCCAATCTCGTAGCTCGTTGGACCCTCTGGTACGGTCTAGCTCGTTGGACCCTCCGGTACGGTCTAGTTGAGGACCCTCTGGCCTCGTAAATCGTTGGACCCTCCTGTCCGGTCAGAATAGCACACAACATACATAATCATAAAAACACATAATCTCAAGCAAACACGCATGACCTTCCAGTCCAAACATAGATACCACCCTAGGTAATGTATAGTGAGAAGACTCACATCGAATAAACTCGAACGATCTCAAACTCGAAACTCTGATCTAGCCTCCGCCTAAACACATACAAAAATCACTTCTAATTATAAGCGGCTCTCAAAGGCTAGACTAGTCCCTTCCTATATTCACTTAGAAGGGTAAAAGACCATTCTACCCCTCCAATGGTCTAAAGGTCCACTTGTTGACTAAAACCTAAAAGTCAACGAAAGTCAACCCTAAGGAGTACGCAGCGCGTACAACCTCTGTAAGTTGGGCGTACTCGGATGCTATACATAATCGGGGATACTCGACCCCTAGGCTGCGCGTACAACGATTACGCCCAGTGTACGCCCCAGTTTCACCAACTTCATGATTTTGCTCTTAATCGGTTAAGACACGAGCTCAAATCCCATATCTGGTCACTCTAAAGCATCTCAATCCATCAAGTCGGTGACTTTAAGCCTTTGCATGGTTGTAAAGGTCACCAACACACAAATCACACCACCTCCTTCCTTAAGAAACTCACAACTCATGCATGGTTCACTTTTAACGTCCAAGATTGGATTTTTATGGATCTAAAACACAATATACACTGAAAAGGCTCAGATCAAGGTCTATGGAGCTCCTTTACTCATAATGTCTCCACCTTTGGGACAAACACCCTAAAAATGGCCCATAATGCACAAATACAAAAAGGTTTGGAAATCTTTGAGCTTTTTACCTCCAAGTGATACTCCAACCTCTGAAAAGCTCAGTTCCAAAGCTTGCACTCCAACCCTAGCATCTTCAATGACACCTTCTTCTCTTCAAAGGCACATAAGACACTATCAAGCTCAAACACACACACAAGCTCTAGAACGAGGGTTTGGCACTCACTCTCTGGAAATGGTGGCTAAAAGTGAGGCCAATATGTTCCTTTTATAGGGCTCACCCCCACAATTAGGGTTTCAATCTGAACCTAGTACGTGCAACGTACACTATGGTACGCCCGACGTACTGGGTAGCCTCCGCGTCAAGAACACGCTCATGAGTACGTGCAACGTACCCTTAGTACGCCCAACGTACTCAATTGCTATAAAATATTTCAAGGACTAAATTTGGCAACTTGGGGAAAGAAAAAGGGCCAAGTAGATATACCTGATTTCGGGATGTTACACTAATGCTCCAGCGTACTGTCAGCAGCAGGGTATGCCTAATCATAAATGATTATATGGCAGAGATCTATAATCATAAATGATTATATATGTTTATACATATATGTCTAATCATATATGATTATACATATATCATTATGGTGGTTGGTGGCAGAGGAGGTGGTGGTGGTATTAGTGATGTAGGTGGAAATGGTGAGATCGGTTTGTGGCAGATGTTGTGGTAGTGGTGGTGGGGGAAAAAGGAAAGGGCGGTGCTGAATAATCCTTTATGATTATAAATCTCTTGCCATGTCGGTATGTTGGAGCGCTAGAGCGGCAAATGAGAAATATGTGGCTGAGATAGAATCTTAAGATCTCTATTTTTTTCGGAATCTCAACGGAGCCTACTTATATATATATATATATATATATATATATATATATATATATATATATATATATATATATATATATATAGTGAGAGAGAGAGAGAGAGAGAGTTAGGTTCAAATGATTCTGGCAACTATTGTGTTCTTGTAAGGACTAATAAGAATTCAAGAAAATTTTAAATCATTAATTAAATAAATATGGGTAGTATAGTAAATTGGTAAATCAAATGAATAACTATATCCTATAAATTAGAAAAATAATTATTATTTTTGATTCACATCCATTATTTAAAAAGGCAAGAATTATATTTAATGCAACCCTAAATCATGTCTACACTCTTCATCTTCAATTGTCGGCTACCATCATCACGCCTCCCTGGTATTTTTGACGACACCCGCTCTATCTTTGTAACACCGTAAATTTTCAAACAAAATTTTCATTTTTAAATCACATAATTCTCATAACACATTTCATAGAAATCTCATTTAATTAATTTACAAAATGCATCTCCATAATTGTTCGATTAATAATCCAGGATCCTCAAAACATAACTTTTTCTCTGATGTGTACAATTGAGTCGGTGCCTTCCCGTGATCCTGAGAAAAACCTAAAACACATATCACATAACACGGTAAGCACGAAGCTTAGTGAGTTCCCCAAAATACTACAAATATCCCAATAGCCTCTCATGGCTATACTCAGATAAGACCCTCCGGTCAATGTGTCTCAGTGTGACCCTCCGGTCCCCAAACTCGGGTGGACCCTCCGGTCCTAACTGAATAAGCTCATAATAATAATACTCAACATAAATCACAAAGACATAATGCGGAATATCACAATACACAGATAAGCACATAAGACATCTCAGTCACACAAGGATACCACTCATGGTGAGTATAGTGAGAAGACTCACCTCGGATGATGAACAACCCCTATAAGCGCTACTGCTATGCACCTGCCTCTAACTCTTATCCAAACCCACAATTAACCCAATTAGGAACTAAGTCCAAACTCTCACTCATTAGGTCTAAAGGTAGTCCACTAACCAGCCCATCAATAATCTAAAACCCATTGGGCCCACCAAGGCACAATAATAAATGGGCACTCCCGAGGCCCAACTCTCAAATCTAAATGGCACACCAAAGTCAAGGGCCCAAAGCACATATATATAATCCTCTGGTCCAAAACTTTATTGAAAGAAGCCCAAACTCCAGGCCCAACACTCAAGGCCCAAAATGAGACTTAGCCTAAAAGTCCACAGTGAGGTTACGCGAGGTGTACCTCCCTTGGTACGCTCATCATACTCATGAATCCAGATTGACCATCAGGGACACTAGGTCAGTACGCGGGGCGTACTGGAATTACGCTCAGCGTACTTTCTAGATTTCCTCTTTCTACACATTTGGTCTTAATCAGTTAATACCTTGGCTCATATCACATATCTGGATTCCCTAACAGATCTTACTCCATAAAGCCGATGCCTTTAAACATTGGCATGGCTGAAAAGGTCACAAACACACAAAACTCTCACTCTTTTATCACAAAATGCTTATACCTCATGCGTTGCTTGATTCCAAAGTCCAAGTCTTGATTTTTATTGTAACATCCTAAAATTTAAGATAAGGATCTTAAATTAATTAAGTAATTAAATAAAGGATGATCTAAATAATTAAGTCATTTAAATGATAACTATATTATTAGTTGATATAAAGCTTAGAAAGTTAAAGGTTGAAATGTTAACATTTTAGAGTTAAGGGACCAAAAATGCTAATTTGGCAAAGTATGTTTGACCAAGGGTTGACTCAACTAATGGAAGTGACTACAAAAGTTATGTAATGGATGGAGAGGGACTTAGGATGTCTATTCCCAAAGAAAAAGTCACATATATTGGAAGAATGGACCATTTTTGATAAAAACGAGAAATTGGATGGACCAATTGTGAAAATATCGGGAAATAAGATGCAAGCCTCCTTCATTCTTCTTCAGATCGTGTTTTACAAGGGAATAACTCCCTAATGGTGATTTTGATCTAAAGAGCTCCTAGGGTTTGAATCAAGAAAGTTTACAAGCATTCAAACAAGAAGGGAAACAATCAAAGGCTAATGAGGTGTAATCTCTTCTATATTAATCCTAGATTTTGAGTTCAATGCTTGGAGAAAATACCAATGTCGAATTTAGCTTCTTCTAAGGGTTAGGGTTTGGTTTTCTAACCGCCCTTGAGTGGTTTCCATGGTTCTAATCTCAATCCAATAATCCTATTGATGGATTTGATGATTTGGGTAAAAAGCTCCATGAACCCTAGAAAACCCAAATTGGGGATATTGCAATTGATGGTGAAATGAGATTGGATTCTATGACCTAGATGATATTTGATAGAAATAAAACCAATTGGAATGCTCAAATTCATCCATGATGGTAGAATCAAGCACAAACATGAATTTTAGGTGACTTACGGAAAGATATGAGGACATTAATGGATTTTATGCAATTTGGTATAATTTTTAAACAGATAAAGTTCATAACCATCAATGGATGTTATTGGAATGATTTGAATGCAATAATATGAAGGATTGGGTGGTATATAGTTGAATTTATGGAATAATTGGCCATAAGGGCATTTTGCGAAATCTATTAATAATTTCATAATGAATCTCATATAAGAAGTGAATGATATTCATAAACATGAATTGACACTCAAGAGGTCATAGTGAAACATAAACATGAAGGAATGTTAGCAAATATGCATCTCTAGTGATTGTTATGACCTAAAGGTCAATTTGGGAAACATGGAATAGAATTGAGGATTCCATGGTTAGTTTTTGTACTTACAATGAGCTTAATCAAGGTTTTATGTGCTTGACAACATTTATTTGAGTGTTCAATAAGTTGGGAACAAGCCTTGTGAGCTTTGGAATGTTCAAGTGAAAAATGGACTAGTTTACCCTTCTTTTAAACACTTAAGGATCATCATGATCTAAAGGTTTCAATGAACACTTATTGGATTAAGTGGAGTGTTTTAAGATGATAAAACACCTCCTAAACATGTGTGAGAACCTAAATAAATGGTACAAAGTGAATGGAAAAAGGGTCTTCAAGAACTATGCAAAGTAGGGTATTATTTGGTGAAATATAGAGTTTTGGGTGTGTCTAGACATGAAAACACGGCCCGTGTAAATTCATGCTTTAATTTACACGGCCCATGTAAATCCCTGACTTGGAGACTTTCTTGTTTTCTTCATAACTTTTGCATACGAACTTGGATTTACACACGGTTTTTGCCTACATTCATATTTTTGAGGGTTATTTTGGTCATTTTAATGAATTGTGTCCATATATGGTGTAGGTAGTGTTTGAAGAGGATCGGTATAGGGAAAAGAAACTAGCAGAGCCCTAGCTGACCTATGTGTGATTGAGGTGAGTACGTGTTGGTATTTTTCCCACTTTGGGGTACATGGAAAAATGAATTTATGATAATTAAATGCAATTCTTTGATATATGAAATGTTTTGGAACAAAAGCGTCAAATGTTTTTGAAAAGGATATTTTGAAAGGCAAGAATGTTTTTGAAAGAAAAGAACGTTTTGGAAGATTGAATGTTTTGAAAATATGATTGAGATGTTTTAAAATATAGATGCTTTACTTTTGAAATAATTTTATGATACTAATGTATGAAATGTGTAAAGCATGGAAATAATGAAAAGAAATGTAAAGTAATGAAGATAAATGTAAAGTAATGAAAAGGAATGGAAAGTAATGAAAGGAATTGGAAATTAATGAAATGAAAATTGCCCAGGCCATGATACCTCGTAAGAGGCACTGGAGGAATCTATCGGGGTGGCGCCTCCCATTCGCGAGATAGATGTCCTATTATGATATCTTAGTGGATTGATTTGTTCTTGCCACCTTGGCCTTGGAAATGATGCCTTGGTGGATTGATTTGTTCTTTCCACCTTGGTCTAGACTTGGGAGTGGTTCCTTTATTGGACGTAGACCCTAAGTATAAAAATGGCAACGGTTTAATACCAGAATTAGCCCTTAATGATAAAAGAAAATGAAATATGGAAATATGGCTTTTGAAATGAAAAGAAAGGAAAGATATGAGACGATAAGTATGAAATGATATTTATGACATGTATGAAATGAGTTTTCCTTGAAAATGATTGAAAATGTTTTGTGGTCCAAAACTATGTTTTGCAAAGATGAAATGTTTTAGTAAAAATGTGATAAAGGTTTTGGTTCACAAACCCACGTAGCTCACGAGACATTTTTGTCTTACGTATCTATTTTTAATGTCATGTATTCCAGGTTGCAATTAAGGAGAAAATTGATAGATGGAAGTTAGAAGATTAAGAGATAGACAATGGAGTGGAACTTGTTAAGTTCCTTATTATTTTGTATTGATGTAATTCTTATTTGCTTGCTATGGATGTATTGATGCTTAATGGTAACACCCAACGTTTTAATTTATAAAGGTTTTTGAGGGACTAGTTTTTGTTAAATGTGGGTTAATACCCGGATTTTTCAAAACCATAGCATTTTAAAGTTTGAAAATTTTTTGGGTGTTACAGTTTGGTATCAGAGCCATAGTTTAAGCGAAGTAGGAGTGGATCATTCCACTCTTAGGCTTAGACTTTGGTTATGTAAAGTGTGAATGAGTCATAGGATTGTTATGTCTTGATTTAGATAGAATCTTATGCCACAAGTGATAGAAAGGAATTGCCTTGGCAGATGATATGAGGCTTTAGATAAGTTAGGTTAGCTTGTAGAATGCTACATTGAGTGCTTCTAAAGTGAGTAATGGAAGTACGACTAGTGTACGGAGGATCTAAACCAGTGGATCAAAACCTTTTAGTGGTGAAGTCAAGTTCGATTATGTATGACGTAGGTATAATAGTATAGGGACCGTGCTATTATACACACATGATACATACACGAACTTGGTGGAAACATGAAGGGGTTTTGTGAAATATGTAAGGATTCGAGTGAGTAGAGGACTTACTGAATGCATATATAGTGTTAGATAAGAGTCATGAAGGAGTTTAAAACATGATTAATGGATAATGTGAAATTTTTGACAACTTTGACTTTTCTGTCAAAGTCAAACAACTAGTATGAAAATGAAAATTTATTGGTGTGCGTTTGATAGCTTCTCAAAAGTGAGTTTGTACTCTTTTATTTCTATTGGTAGTGAGTTAGAAACACCAAGGAATGAAACATATTGTGCTATTAAATTGTTAACAAACAATTAGCTAAAAATGGGCATAGTTGACTTTTGGTAAAAGTCAAAAATAGAACTCCAAAGTTATGATTAAGAAAATTAGTTGGAGCTGGTAACTGGGGACGAGCTTATATTACAACATAAGAGTGGTAACTTCAAGTTACACGTAAGTTGATAGAGAAAGGAATGGAATGGAATCATGAATTCCATCCTTAGATGAAAGATAATGATTTGGTGTATTTGTTGACACGGGGAAGCGATCCAATGACCTAATTGGAAATTTTTTTTATATGATGAAGAAAGCAAGATGGTGCATGAAAATGTGACCGGGACAGCTTAGGAAGGAGCTTCTTAATGTTTTCGATTCAACGAAATCTTTTTGGATCCTAAGGAATTGATGACAAGATGACAACAAAATCGAACATTGAGTGTTATTGTAGTTGTGGAAGTGATGTCCTTATGAAACCAGGACACTAGAAAAAGGTAAGCAATAATGTGCTGACCTAACACACTAGGCTAGTGAGTGAAGTCTTTATAAGGAAATAATAGTAGTGAGAGATAACTGAATGTATTTCTTGAGCCTGAAAGAATACAAACAATATGAAGACCATCTAGAATCATGCAAAATAATGGAAACTAAGCAGTAAAGATGATAGAAACATGAGAGTACCTTACCCTATTGTACTAGACTATCATGATGAACAAGTTAATGGAGGAACTTTTAAGCCCTTCTTACAAGTTCTATGATGGTGATAAAAAGTTAAGATTACATACGGAACGTGATGTGGGGGACAGAAGAGATAAGACTCCAAGGTGTGATAATTTGATGATGAAGAAGTAGTGTCCGGAAGATGTTCTATGACCGACCAAGGGGGAAGACAATTTCACATGACAGAATATCGAATAATGTAAAATGGATATCAAGGATGTTATAGTACTGAAGGTGTGGACAAGAATGAACACCTAAAGTTCATATAAAAGGACTGTTAAGGAGGCGATGATGAGTAAGGAAACTGCACTAGCATACAATGCTAAGCTCATACTACCAGGCATAACCTAAACAGGCTATCCTACTGATGTTTACTCAATACTGGCATGCAATTTTCATAAAGCTGGAACACATATAGCAGGCACATAAGGCATCCTCCTAGATCCTCAATCCTATACTAGCATGTTGTTCTACTGAAACTGAAACAGATAATCATAATATAAACTTGTATGGGTAATTTGGGAGTACTTACTTGAGCTCGGCTGATCTCATGCACCACACCCTTTTCTTGTTTTTAGAATTCTTTTATTTCTAAGTTCTTTTTCAAAAATCCCTTTTTGAAAATGTTTTTCTTTTGAAATTCTTTTACCGTGTCCTTAGTTTGAGTTCAGACACACCCGAAAGTGTATCCGAATCCCTCAAACCAAGGCTCTGATACCAACTTGAAACGACCCAAAATATGACCCATAAATTTTTGTTTAATAATTACTAAAATCATTATATCCATATCATAAAATAAAAACCCATACGTCAATATCTCAAACCATAACAAAGTATCATGAGAAAACTGTATCAAGACTGTATCAAATCATATCTACGAAAAGCTAATCAACTCCCAGGACAAACTGAAGCTGTGGTGTGTGCGATGACATAATCCCGAGCTCTTTCCTTTAGTTGCGGAAGTACCCGAAACCAAAACTGAAACTGTAAGCACGAAGCTTAGTGAGCTCCCCCAAACTACCACATACCATACAATAACATATAAAACACATACTGGGCCTTGCCCACTGCATCCGACCGAAGTCCGGAAACTGCATCGGACCGGAGTCCGGAACTGACCAGGGCCTTGCCCTCTGCATCGGACCGAAGTCCAGAATTGACCGGGATCTTGTCCCCTGCATCGGACCGAAGTCCGGAACTAACTGCATCGGACTGAAGTCCGGAACTGTCTGGGACCTTGTCCCCTGCATCGGACCAAAGTCCGGAACTGACTAAACATAGCATAGCATAAGCACATATCAACTAGCATAAACACATATACTGCATACTGCATCGGACTGAAGTCCGGAAAACATAACACATAGACATGCTTGAATCACAAAGACATAAAACACCCTGAACTACTGCATCGGACCGAAGTCCAGAACTGACTGCTAACTAAACGGGCCGGCATTGTGGCCGTAGACCCGTTCCAACTAGAAGGAAACTCACCTCGTAGTCTGGCTGCTGAATGAACTGCTCTGGAAACTGTCTGCTGCTGCTCCGGTATCTCCCCGACTACAATTTCCATAAGTAAACTCAATCAAATACTAATAACTATACTGATGGTAAAATGACTATTTCACCCCTGGTCAAAGTCAACATACAGTTGACCTGACTCGTCGAGTTGGGCCGCCAAATCGCCGAGTCCCTACTCTCATTTCTCATTTCTGATCGCTACTACTCGTCGAGTTTGGCATAGTCTCGACGAGTTCCTCTTCGATACTAACACTCAATCAATCTGCATCCGACTCGCCGAGTTGTATGAACAACTCGTCAAGTTCTACTTCAACATATGAACACTCTGACTGTGACTCGCCGAGTTGTATGAATAACTCGCCGAGTTTGTTCTTGATATATGAAGATTGCCTTGGACTCACCAAGTCAGGGCACTGACTCGCCGAGTCCCTCCATGAATGAGTCTGATCTCCGACTCACTGAGTCCACCCATCACTCACTGGTTCCACTCGGCATAACTCATGAAGGGGAAAAACGGGGACTCGCCGAGTCCGAAGAACGACTCGCCGATTCGGTTTCATGCAACTTCTATATAGTTTATTCTGCTCAAAACCAATGCATACGACTTATAGATCTAGGTTCCTAAGGCTTGATTAACACGTAAAGATCCTATCTTTACGTGTACATCGACATCCATAAAGGTTTAAAGGCACTTAAAAGAGTAGATCTAAGGCTTTCATGCAAAATGGCTCCATAAAGGTGTTAGATCTAAGTTTTTGGGACTGAAACATGGCTAGATCTGAAGGCTATTCAACCCAATGTGATCTCTCTACTATAATCAAGCTAAGAAATGGATAAGAATGGTCTAAATAGGATTTCTAATGGAGAATCAATCATAGAAACAGAAGGGATCCGATTAATACCTCAATAAACTCTGTAGTGGATGCAAGATCTTGGATCTCCTTCTTCTACTTTGGATCTAGCCTTCTTCTTCTCTTCGAAACTTCAAGATTCACACAAGAAATGCACAAAATACTCATGTAATGGTAAGGGTTTGCTAAATGACACTCTGAGGGTGAAGGAGGGGAGTTTGGGGCTCATAACATGGCTTATATAGGATGCAAAACCCGTGGATTTAGGGTTTCTTCCAGACTGGAGGACTCGCCGAGTCCCGAATATGGACTCATCGAGTCACCTACTTACACATGCTCGAAATCTCGTCCCTACTCGAAGAGTCGGGCTACTGACTCGTCGAGTCCCTCTTGAAAACTCGAAAAGATAAACATTTAAACAACATACCAAAACTGGGGCGTTACACCATTGTAATATCATACACTCTAAAATCATGTCCATTTATTAATTCCATCTGATGGTCTAGATCTATGACTTCTGGCACACAATAGTTAGTAAAAACAAAATAACCTAAGCCTATATATATATATATATATATATATATATATATATATATATATATATATATATATATATGAATGAGTTCTATGGAAAACAAATAACTAGGGCAATATCTACCGGAACCAATATATATATATATATATATATATATATATATATATATATATATATATATATATATATATATAGGAATGAGTTCTATGGAAAACAAATAACTAGGGCAATATCTACCGGAATCAATAATCAAATGACACGTGTCCATTTCTTTCTTCACAAGTAATGTATTGTGGAAGTTATTGTAGAAGTGATGTGTTGTCATGTTTTTAATTGGTTCAAATATGTGTTACCCTAATCATTCATTTTCCATATAACTCTTATCTATATATATATATATATATATATATATATATATATATATATATATATATATATATATATATATATATATATAGGGAAGGGTTATTTGGAAAATAAAAAAACCCTAAAAATGCATAAAAAAAAATATTTAGAGATCACAAAACTTTTTTTGGAAAAATCGCAGCTTTTTATACAAAATCGGTGAAAAAAATTTTGAAATAATTTTTTTTAAAAAAAAAATGATTTTTTAATTTTTTTTAGCGAATTTTAACAAAAACCTGCGGTTTTTTATAAAAAAAATTCAAATGACACGTGTCCATTTCTTTCTTCACAAGTAATGTATTGTGGAAGTTATTGTAGAAGTGATGTGTTATGTTTTTAATTGGTTCAAATATGTGTTGCCCTAATCATTCATTTTCCATATAACTCTTATATATATATATATATATATATATATATATATATATATATATATATATATATATATATATATATATATATATATATATATATATAGGTTTAGGTTCTATGGAAAAAAAACCCTAAAAATCATCAAAATGCATAAAAAATACTTAAAGATCACAAATTTTTTTTTATAAAAAATCGCAGGTTTTTGTTAAAATTCGCTAAAAAAAATTAAAAAATCATTTTTTTTTAAAACAAAATTATTTCAAAATTTTTTTCACCGATTTTGTATAAAAAGCTGCGATTTTTCCAAAAAAAGTTTTGTGATCTCTAAATATTTTTTTATGCATTTTAAGGGTTTTTTTATTTTCCAAATAACCCTTCCCTATATATATATATATATATATATATATATATATATATATATATATATATATATATATATATATATATATATATATATATATATATATAAGTTCAAATGTGGTCCTTGCAGTCAAAACTTTTACTTTTTTTCATAAAAACATGAACAAAACGGTCCGGGGCAAAACTTGGGCTTGTCATTCTTGCACTTTCTACATCTGTCATATTTATCGATTCGGAAACAACTTGAAAGCTTCTGGCCTCCGCGTAGCGGGGGTAACCTTTCTAGTTCTAATAATTTCATTTTTATTTCATTATAAATCAATATTGAAAATACCTTTAAATCATAGAAAACAATCACAATCATTTGGAAATTAACATTTAACTAATCGAAAATAACTTGTTAGCCATGCATTCCATGATAAAAATCCACATATAGTCAGATTAGTAGTTAGGATATCTAACTAAACAACTCCACTTGTTCTTTACTTTTATCCTTGTTTTGATCTTGCACACAAGCTTATTTCCATCATATTTTTTCTTAATCACCAAATCGCATAATCCATGAGTTAGATATTACTAATCATGTTCATTACGTCTTATTATGAGGCCTCATGAAATCTATTCGTCATTATTAACTTTTAATCTATAAAAAGAAAGAGATTAGAATAATACTTTGATTTCTTTATTTAGATATCAAAAGATCCTTGAATTGAACTTAATTTATGTTTGGGAATCATTAACACACAGTGTTTCACCAAGAACTTACATACAAATGAGTTTGAGGGAATTTTGGATGAAATTACTGTGATATGGTCCAAAATCGAGATGTTGGGAGGGTCAAGTGACCTCTTTCAATATATGTTATACATTGTATCTTATTCGTTATGAATAAAACTGTATTTGATTTATTTTTTCTTTTCATTGTTTTATATATATATATATATATATATATATATATATATATATATATATATATATATATATATATATAACATACACGTTCAGTTATCGTGTTTTGTTTAAAATGAAGAATTGAAGTAAAACTATATTTAGAATCACTCGAAAAGTATTAGAAGTGTTATGAGATTCCGATCAAAAGTCAACTATATATTGAAATTAACAAAAATATAAAGTTGGAAATAAATGAAAATAATGTTATTGAAAGTTGTAGAATATTTTGTTAGAAACATTTAGGCGAAAACCTCATCGAAATCCGAGTTATAACGAAGAAGATATTACTAATCGAAGATCCGCGACAAATCCGGCAAAACACTATTTAGCGTAAAAAGTGAGTTTTCGATAAACTACTTTTCAGCTTTAGTAATCTAAATAAAAGTTGTAGTATTCGTTAAACCGATAATTTTCATAATAAGAACGGCCAAATCTGACATCATATGAAGAATTTATGATTTTTCTAAGTTTCAGTATAGCATTATACAGCTAAAAACTTGAAATAAAGATCGAGTGTTTTTTAGCCGACACAATCTAAACGAGAATCAAAGGTCTCGTCAATAGTAGTACAACGGTAAAAATAACGGATTTTCCTGTCCCGATCTGTTAAAAATAATAATATTAACAATAAACTCAAAATTAGTCGATGAAGTCTAAACGAAAGTTGTAGAGCATAATCTCGCCTACGCATGAATATAAAGAACGTTGAAAACGGAGCTCGTATGCAAAAGTTATGAATTTTTGAAGATTTGGGCACAAAATCTGAGAAGCTTCGCATGCGTCTGAAGGGAGGTCCAACCGAAGCTCGCCGTGTGTCCCACCTGTAGCCTGTCCGAAGCGAGCCACCTCATGCGAGATCCGACGCGTGCTGCCCTCGCAAGTCCGACGCGTGTCCCTCCTTCTCTCCGGATCTGAGCCTTCGCACCCTATATAAAGGGAGGTGCGAACCCTCCCGATTTTGATTGGAAATTTCACACTTTTTACACCTTACAACCTCTTTTAAGCTATTTTACAACCCCTGAAGCCCCACGAACCTACCTGTAACAACGTAATTTTTCAAAACAATTTTTCATTTCTTAAAAACATAATTTCATCCAAATCAAACCATAAAAATCCAATGTAACATAGTCATGATACAAAACATGTCAAATCCCAAGATCAACTAAATCCAAATCCGTCTGCGGGTATGTGTACGAGTCATGCCGGCGCCTTCCCACTGTCCTCGCTAGTACCTGAAACACATAACATAACAACTGTCAACATAAATGCTTAGTGAGTTCCCCAATATACCACTTACACACATACGCCCTTCCAGGCCATGACCTTCCGGTCCATGTGTCTCAGGGGACTTCCGTCCCGACCCGGTAAACCTTCCGGTCCCACCCGTGTCGACCTTCCGGTCCATAACTCCCTGACCTTCAGGTATACATCATAATGCCTTCCGGCCTTTATCAAGCATAACATACATAAAGCATACAAAACATGCAACTTATCATACAATGCATATATCTTATAGCATACCAGACCTTCCGGTCACACATAGGTACCCTTCCAGGTACAGTATAGTGAGAAGACTCACCTCATATGATGTCTAAGTCTCACATGCTCGATATCTCTGAATCTCGTAACCTCGACCTAGCCTCGCCTAATCACATCAAATAATCATTCTAAATCATTAACGGCTCGCAAGGCTATACTATATTCCTTCTAAAATTCCACAGAAGGGTAAAAGACCTTTTTACCCCTCCCTGACCCAATAGTCCACATGTTGACTAAAACCTAAAAGTCAACAAAAGTCAACAGCAAGCAGTACGCGGGGCGTACCAGCTCCTGTACGCGGGGCATACTCTTGCATTCCAGAAACGGGGTATGCAACCCCTTATGCGGCGCGTACTGGGATTACACCCGGCGTAATGCCCAATTTCCTTGTTCAACACATTTAGGTCTTAAACGGTTAAGACTTGCATCCAAACTTCAGATCTGACTCCTCTAATATGTCTTAAACCATAAAGTTGGAACCTTTAAGCCTTTTCATGGCTGTAAAGGTCACTTTGTGCGCAAAACACCTTTCCTCTTTCCATAATGAGACTATAACTCATGCATGCCACAAGATCCACATCCAAGACTCGATTTTTATGACTCCTCAACACATATTACACTAGAAAAGGTCAGATCTAAGCTTATGGAGACTCTTTGCACATAAAGTCTCCAACTTTGAACCAAAAACCCTAAAAATGGTCCAACAAGCAAAACTTATGAACAAGGAAAGCTTTGAGCTTTTTACCTCGGGAAGGATCTCCAACCACTGTAGAACTCGGATCTACAATTGTTCTTCAACTTCTATCTCCAACAATGGCTCCTTCTTCTCCTTCTTCACCTTGAAAAGGACTTCAAGCTCAAAAACTCACACACAAGCTAAAGCACGAATCTCAGCTCTTCAAGGGCTCTCTCAAGGGTGTATGGTGGCTAGGGCAAAGGACTAAATGTTCCTTTTATAGTGCAAGGCCACAAATTAGGGTTTTGCATCTGGGTCGGTTACGCCCGGCGTAACCTTGGGTATGCCCAGCGTACCCGGATGACCTGCGTACAAATTAAGCGCGTGAGTACGCGCGGCGTACACCCCAGTACGCCCAACGTACTCACCCATTACATCCTTCACTTTAAGGGACTAACTAGCCAATCTCCAAAATAGAAGGGTTATAAAGCTAACCTGGATTTCGGGCTGTTACACTACCTAACACCAGAAAAATGTACCAAAGAGCCCGAAGACCCCAAAAATTTATCTTTTTGGTTTGAAGTTCAACTCTCGAAAGGCACGGTTTTCAATAAAGCTCCCGATTTTTCATCGAAGAAAGTTAATTATAGAAACGAAGTACTGCCCACATTACTATTTTAACCTCTGGTTATTTTACCATGAGTTCCAATTGTATGTTATGTGTTATATGTGCAATATGCTTTCCCGTGTTGTTATGATAATGAGCTATACCTTTGACGGCGAAGTAAATGACTAAGCATCACATGGGTATTGGTAAGTAGCCTTTGACCATGAAGTGGATGAGTAAGCTGATGGTTTTTAGCCATAAGAACTTTCCTATGTGCGCATGCAAAAACCCTAATGCTCGGATCTAGGCTTTCTAATAAACATGCTTTGAATCCAAGACTTCTAATTACTAATTAGGCTAAATAACAACGTTGAAATAGATCTAGAATCATACCTTTGAGTTCCTTGTTGATCTTGAGGTCTTGGAGCTTCTAGAGTCACAAATGTCACTCCTCTGATGGCTTACAAACACCAATAGCAAGGAGGATGATTTAGGAGAGAGGAGAGGGGAGGAATTCGACCAGAGGTTCCTTACTTTAGGTTAGGTCACGAATTCCCTATGCCATGGGGTCTATTTATACTTGTAGACTCCTTAAGGATTACAGATAAGTCCCTATCAGATAATCTTCTCTTAAGGCTATCCAAATCCATTCCTGGATAACTCTAATGGACGATTTTAGCTATCCTAAACCTCTTAGAATCCGTCCATAGCATATCCAAATGGATTTTCAGTCTAAAGTTTAACTATCAAACAATTGACAGTTTATACCCCTTTATTTAATTAATCTCTTTAAGTCACCAAATTAATTCTAATTAATTCTATGACTTATATTAATCAAATAACAATATATTATTCATTATATTATTCCCATAATATATTAATAATATTTACTCTCTCTTATTAAATCATCCTATCAAGTTGCTATGGTGAAGGCAACCCAAAAGGACCATGCACAACCGGATATAGTTACAGCCTTAGACACTATTCCAACAGTCTCCCACTTGGATAAGTCTAGTAACTATACAAGTACAATTCGGTTTGCAATCGTAGCTCTCAAAGACGCTGTCAAACTCTGATCTAATCAATCTTGTCCTTTAGATAAGGGATCGTACAGTCCTCTGTTAGATATCATGCTGACAATCCTATGGAATGGTTAGTCAAGCATTTAGGTTTCTCGATCTCTGATTTATTTGACATAGAACTTAATCGAACACATCAATTCAGTTCTGACCGGGCCCGGCACATAAGTCAAATCAAATCATCGAGCGGCCGAGATATCGCTTTTACCTTCTCAGATAAAAGTTACAGATAAACTTCGACTTATATGCATTTACTTATTCATTAGCCAACTATACACAACAATGCGTTTTATAACACCGAGTTACTGATGCGTTTTCGCATTATCAATGTACAACCAATTAACAAATAACAAACCATATATCTAGGTTTTAAGACTATATGATATTATCGTCTTGCGATCACCCTTTTCATATCTTATTCCATAAGGTGATTCCAGCAGGCGCGGGTTTGTTCCAATGCTCAAAACTAGTTCATAAGCACTCATGAACGTTGCAACAACCCTTTGCTATGTCTAACACCATTTAGACAATCTACACACCAATTCATGACAATCTTCATTCATATCTACTTCCAACATATGAACGATTGTGGACAATTTGAACAATTCTATTATTCCTAATAATTTCAATTATTCTGGAAGTCAAAACATGCAAAGTGAAACAATAGTTAAACAATTAACATAAGACAGTAACATTACTCATAAATAAAACTCCTTTATTTAATCATCAAATGTTAATTACATTTATCTATTACATGTTTCTAATACTATCTAATCTATGCTAATATCATCCTTCAGCCCAATACTCCTAGCATGCTGTAAGTGCTTAACCCTACTCAGTCCCTTCGTAAGCGGATCTGCTGGGTTATCTTCTGATGATATCCTCTTCACTACGAGTTGTCCTTCTTCTACACGATGTCTGACGAAGTGATATTTTTTGTCGATATGTCTTGATCTACCATGATCCCTCGGTTCCTTGGTCAAGGCAACCGCACCTTCGTTATCACAGAAAATCTCTATGGGCTCCTTTATGGCAGGTACGACTCCAAGATCACCGATGAAGTTCTTTAGCCATATCGCCTCCTTCGACGCTTCGCTCGCTGCAATGTACTCTGATTCGCACGTTGAATCAGCTACAGTTTCCTGCTTGGAACTCTTCCATGTCACTGCTCCTCCATTTAGGGTAAAGACCCAGCCCGACTGCGAACGGTAGTTGTCCCTGTCAGTCTGAAAACTGGCGTCACTATACCCTCGCACCTTCAAGTCATCACTCCCTCCGAGGACTAAGAACCATTCCTTCGTCCTCCGAAGGTACTTAAGGATATTCTTCACCGCAATCCAATGTGCTTTGCCAGGATTCCCTTGATATCTGCTAACCATGCTCAAAGCGAAGGCTACATCAGGGCGAGTACAAGTCATAGCGTACATGATTGAGCCAACTGCGGAAGCGTATGGTACTCGGCTCATTTATGCTATCTCAGCTTCGGTACTCGGACTTTGAGTCTTACTCAACTTGGCATTACTTTGTATTGGTAATTCTCCCTTCTTTGAGTTTTCCATATTAAAACGTTTTAGTACCTTCTCCAAGTAAGTGTTCTGACTAAGTCCAATTAGTCTCTTACTTCTTTCTCTCACTATCCTTATTCCCAATATGTAAGAAGCTTCTCCGAGGTCCTTCATAGCGAAGCACGTCCCGAGCCAGGACTTAACTTCCTGCAGAGTCGGGATGTCGTTTCCTATAAGTAATATGTCATCGACATATAGAACGAGAAAGCTTACTATACTCCCACTGGCTTTGACATATACACAAGACTCGTCTTCGCTTCGTACAAATCCAAACTCTTTGACTTTCTCATCGAAGCAAAGATTCCATCTGCGAGATGCTTGCTTAAGTCTATAAATGGACTTCTCAAGCTTACACACTCTATTAGGATGCTTCGGATCCACAAACCCCTCTGGCTGAGCCATGTAAACATCCTCAGCCAACTTCCCATTAAGGAAAGCGGTCTTGACATCCATTTGCCAAATCTCATAATCATGAAATGCGGCAATAGCTAGCATCACTCTAATAGATTTAATCTTCGCAACTGGTGAGAAGGTCTCATCATAGTCAACTCCAGGAGTTTGAGTAAAGCCCTTCGCAACCAATCGCGCTTTATATGTGTGCACGTTTCCATCCACGTCGGTCTTCTTCTTGAAGATCCATTTGCACCCAACGGTCTTACGTCCGGGCACATAATCAACCAAATTCCAAACTTGGTTATCATACATGGATTGGATCTCGCTATCCATTGCCTCTTTCCATTTCGTAGACTCCGGGCCTGCCATGGCTTCCTTATAGCTATTAGGTTCATCAAGATTTATTAGTGTACCATCACTAATATACGTGTCCCCTTCGGTAGTAATATGAAGACCATAAAACTGGGGTAGAACTCTAACTCTATCGGAACGTCTAAGAGGTAAGGATTCGTCAATCGGTTCAACCGGAGTTTCCTCCTCAGGTTGAGTGCCAGCGGTAGAGGTTCCTTCATCTATCGACTCTTGAATCTCTTCAAGCTCGATTTGCCTCCCACTGTCTCCTTGGCTTATGAGTTCTCGCTCTCGGAAAACTCCTCTCTTCGCGACGAAGACCACATTGTCCTTCGGTCTATAGAAGAGATATCCAAAGGATGTCTGCGGGTAGCCGATGAAAATACATCGCTCACTTCTAGGTTCAAGCTTGTCGTGAGTATCTCGTCTTACGAAAGCCTCGCAACCCCAAACCTTGATATGTGCCAACGAGGGAGCTTTCCCTGTCCATATCTCGTGAGGTGTTTTGGCAACCTTCTTGGTAGGGACTCGGTTAAGGATATGGGCGGCAGTCTCTAAGGCATACCCCCAGAAAGAAATAGGTAGTGAAGCACGACTCATCATAGAGCGAACCATATCCAATAAGGTTCGATTACGCCTTTCTGCCACACCATTCAACTGCGGTGTCCTAGGAGGCGTCAATTGCGAAACTATTCCACACTCCTTGAGATAATCGTGGAATTCAAGACTTGGGTACTCTCCTCCTCGATCGGATCGAAGCATCTTGATTTTCCTGCCCAATTGATTCTCCACTTCATTCTTGAACTCTTTGAACTTCTCAAAGGTTTCTGACTTTTGCTTGATTAAGTAGATATACCCATATCTACTATAGTCATCGGTAAAAGTCACATAGAAGCGGTTCCCATCCTTCGTGGTTGATCTAAATGGTCCACATACATCGGTATGTATTAGGTCCAATAGACCTTCGCCCCTTTCACATGTACTCGTGAAGGGTGACTTAGTCATCTTTCCAAGTAAACAAGATTCGCATGTGTCATCTTCCCTAAGGTCGAATGACTCCAACACTCCATCCTTTTGGAGTTGTGCTATGCGTTTCTTGTTGACATGTCCAAGATGACAATGCCACAAGGATGCTTTATCCATACTAGTGGAAGAATCAATATTCAAAACATCATTTCTTAAGTTATCAACAATCATAACAGTTTCATATATTCCATTACATGGTATAGCTTCAAAGTAAAAGACACCATTTAGATAAGCCAAAATAGAACCATTCTCATTATTAAAAGAAAATCTAAATCCTTGTCTATATAAACCATGAAATGAAATGATGTTTCTAGCCATTTCTGGCGAATAGCAACAATTGTTCAAATCTAAAATCAAACTATTCCTAAGCACTAAAGAATACACTCCAATCTTGGTTACAGTCGACGATCTTCTGTTCCCCATGATTAGATTTATCCTTCCTTGCTCCACATCCCTACTTCTTCTTAGTCCCTGCACATTAGAACAAATGTGGTAACCACAACCGGTGTCAAGGACCCAAGAAATAGCATGATTAGAATCGTTAGATTTGATTGTGTATATACCTGCGAAAGATGGCTTGATCTTTCCTTCTTTGATTGCTTGCAGGTACTCTGGGCAGCTTCTCTTCCAATGTCCTATCTTGTGGCAGTGGTGGCACTCTGCCTCCTTCGGGTTAGGACAAGGCTTAGCGGGATCAACTTTGGTCCCACTAGAAGAGGCACCATCTCGGGCTTTCGCCTTGCGATAGTTCTTCGATGAAGCTTTCCTCTTCTTTCCCTTTCCTTAACCAATAGCCAAGACAGGAGCAGCGGGCGGATTGGGAGTTGGTGCAACAGACTTGTCCTTGAAGTTGCTCTCAGCGACTCTCAAGAGACCTTGGAGTTTGCTTAGGGTGACCTCCTCTTTGTTCATGTGGTAGGTCATCCTAAATTGGTTGTACATCGGAGGCAAAGAGTGAAGCACCATGTCGATCGCCAAGTCTTCCCCGAAGTCAACATTTAACTTGCGAAGGCAGTCGACATACCTTTGCATCTTTTGCAAGTGCACGGTAAGAGATTCTCCATGACCCATCTTCGCGGAAATCATGTTAGTGAAAATCTCATACCGCTCTTGTCTCGCGTTTTGGTGGTACCTCTCCAATAAGTCTTGGTGCATCTCGTACGGGTACATGTCCTCGTAGGACTTTTGGAATTCGGAGTTCATGGTAGCAATCATGATGCAATGTACTTTCGTTGCATCTCGCTCATGAGTTTCAAAAGCGGTGATTTCGGCTGGAGTAGCGATTTTGGTGTTGATTTTCTCGAGCTTCTCATCAAGGACATACTCCTTGTCCTCATAGCGAGCAATGGTGCGAATGTATCTTATCCATTCGCTAAAGTTCGTTCCATCGAAGGTGACCTTTTGGCAAAGGCTCATCAACGTGAAAGAACTAGCAGCAGCGTTATTTGCGTTCGACATCTATAATTAGAAAAGGACAAAGATAGATTAGAATATGAATCCCTAATTATCACCCAATAAGAAAAATTAGGGCTAGGATCCAACAATGACATTTACATATTAGAAAAGGGATGCCGTAATCTAACATGCAAATATGTTGAAGGTAAGTGAATGACGATTCACTAATTCTCCATCACAAAAACCTAAACTATTAGTCCTAAGTGTTTTTGAGAATTCCTAGGTTCGGATGAGATTCATTGAAACTATTCAATGGCATGTTTAAATCTCGATATGCCCCTCTTGTTTGTGACTGGGATGTCGAGGATCACAAAGCGGGTGTGAATAACCATGCAAATTCACATGGTGCCTTCATTGTAACGATCACCTATTCGATGTGCCGGTAAACCATACACGCTCCATCGAACTATGATAAACAATGAATCACCCTTTGCCACCTTCGCTTAGAACCGATTAGTGTGCCGGTAAACCACACACGCTCCACTAACTTCTTGGCAAGGTGCAAAGTGTAATTTCATGGGATTGCATCAATTCACTTTTCCTAAAGTAACTAAGATTGGGAATTCTAAAATATGTGTAGTTACTTTATATTTCTTATTATACTTTTAATGAGAGGATGAGGTTGCCCTATCCTACCCGTTCGGCTAACGACCCTCCACCAATCAAGCAAGCGGTGGGTGTGCGTGTACACCCATTAAGCGCCATTTTATAGGCCGCAACCTTATACCCACCTTATAGATTGGCTTCGTGAATGAGGCCTACTAACGGTAAGACTAGCATTTAGTTATACATATATATATATATATATATATATATATATATATATATATATATATATATTATACTAGTAATATCATATTAGTATAGGGTTGTATTTTAAACCTTTTAAAATCTAAGGTTTTGAAATTTAAGTTGTCTAAATTAAAACTTTTAATCATAAATATAAATTTCAAAACTTGAGGGCAAGTTTTAAACATTTAAAACATGGAGGATCAAATAACAAATAATTCCAATTAACAATTAATATCCTAATTATCTATATTTGATTTATTCAAGATTTCTTTTAAGATAATTACCAAAATAATCAAAATAATTAATTAATTATCATATAAGGAAATTAAATATTTAATTAGTTGATAATTACCTTTAACTAGATCAAGATAACAGTTATATTTATCATAAAAACGAATTAATATTGATCTAATTAGTTTATGGAAAGTTTAGATAAGATAATTAAGAAGAAATCCCGAATCTGGCCATTCCTGACGCCTGGACTCGCCAGGTGCACAAGGGGACTCGCCGAGTCAGGCCTACTCGCCGAGTCCACCTTGGAACTCGCCGAGTCCATGACTCAGAAACCAAAAAATCGAATTTTGTAGGTTTGTTTCAGTTAATCAAGCAACAATTTACAGAAAACCAAGCTAGGCTCTGATACCACTGATGGTTTTTAGCCATAAGAACATTCCTATGTGCGCATGCAAAAACCCTAATGCTCGGATCTAGGCTTTCTAATAAACATGCTTTGAATCCAAGACTTCTAATTACTAATTAGGCTAAATAACAACATTGAAATAGATCTAGAATCATACCTTTGAGTTCCTTGTTGAACTTGAGGTCTTGGAGCTTCTAGAGTCACAAATGTCACTCCTCTGATGACTTACAAACACTAATAGCAAGGAGGATGATTTAGGAGAGAGGAGAGGGGAGGAATTCGACCAGAGGTTCCTTACTTTACGTTAGGTCACGAATTCCCTATGCCATGGGGTCTATTTATACTTGTAGACTCCTTAAGGATTACAGATAAGTCCCTATCAGATAATCTTCTCTTAAGGCTATCCAAATCCATTCCTGGATAACTCTAATGGACGATTTTAGCTATCCTAAACCTCTTAGAATCCGTCCATAGCATATCCAAATGGATTTTCAGTCTAAAGTTTAACTATCAAACAATTGACAGTTTATACCCCTTTATTTAATTAATCTCTTTAAGCCACCAAATTAATTCTAATTAATTCTATGACTTATATTAATCAAATAACAATATATTATTCATTATATTATTCCCATAATATATTAATAATATTTACTCTCTCTTATTAAATCATCCTATCAAGTTGCTATGGTGAAGGCAACCCAAAAGGGCCATGCACAACCGGATATAGTTACAGCCTTAGACACTATTCCAACATAAGCATCACTTTGGCATTGGCAGAATGCTAGATAAGGCTGAAAGCCTGTAAATTATAGCAAAATGATAACTTATAAATCGTTTATTTTCTGTGCCACTTGGGCTAAAGTCTTATTAAGGTATATCAAGTTGAAATTATTGTATCTCATTGATTGTAATCTTTGAATGAGATCAATTGTTGATATGGAAAGTTTGTCACATGATTCACATATGCCTTTGTCGTTATTTGTTCCTCTTTGCTTCTGTCATATTGGTTTATATATGGCATAACGTTATATTGTATCTATTTTTGAACTCACTAAGCATCACCGCTTAACCCTCTCAGTGTTTAACTATTGCTGGTAATAAGGATCTAGTATAGACACATACTGTTGGAATATTAAGAATAGTTAATAATATTACTTTTGTATTTAGTGATTGTGTATGTATAAAATTATAATTTCCTGGGTAGTTATGTAATATACTAAAACTTAGTCGATTTGTATCCAGTCTTTTGTAATTAAACTATCAATGTAAAATATTGTTTATGAATATGCATGTAGCATGTTTTGGAGTAATATGATGTAGTTTTAGGGGTTTTGTTAATATATATATATATATATATATATATATATATATATATATATATACACACACACACAATTATAATTGTTGATGATTTGTTATCAATACGTTGTGCTTTATTTATTTATAATTACAACTGTGTTGTATTTTTATCTATACATTGTGATTTATTTATTCATAATTATATATGTATTAGATTTTTTTTTTATCTTTATATTGGGTTTTATTCATTTTATAACTACAATTATATTAATATATGATTACAACTATATCTAGATTATATCTAGATTGTTTGTCATTACAAAAAGTAGTTAAAAGAATAATTAAGAAAAACTATAGATTACATTCTTATTGATTCATTTATGAATGAAATCGTATGAATCAAATAATTGAAGAAAAAAACATTTTTTAAAATATTTTAATTTTAGAAAAAAAAAATTGATACAAATGATTGTACTGTCCATTTATAAAAAAAAAAATCGATAATTTTTTTAGGTAGATGTCAATCAGAATTCCTAAATGTTAGGAAAGTATGCTTTAATTTTAGTTATATTTTAATTAAAAATATATACATTTTCTTTTTTGTGTCATTTTATTTTCATGTCTACTCTAAATTATATTTTTACCCTTACCCATTTCCTTCCCTCTAACATGGAGTTTTGTTGACTCAAAGTTGATACATTCTATTTTTTATGTGAATTTATGATTTCACATTTTCGTCCATTTTTATCTTTCTATTTAATCTAGTTGCACCAAAATTATATAATACATGAATCAATTAATAAATAATCAAGTTTATTACATGTTATTTCTTATAGAAAACATTTTTATACAACTCAAAATATCTTTTACTAACTTCAATTTATCTATTTAATCAAACCCTAAAAATAAGATTTATGGAATCTATTCATCATTTTTAACTTTTAATCCATATAAAGAAAGGGATTATATTAATACCTTCATTTTTTCATTTAGATATCAAAAACCCTTTATTTGAACTTGATTTATGCTTGGGAATCATTTACACATAATTTTTTACCAAGAACACACACACAAATGAGTTTGAGGGAATTTTGGATGAAATTACTTTGATCCAGACCAAAATTGGAATGTTCGGAGGTTTAAATGACCACCAAATGGCAGGTACAATATATCCCCACATATATATGAGAGTTACTTACAATGTGTCAAAATTTCAACCCTTAACTCTTATCAACGCACCGCCATAATGAGAGGTGGTTCGACAATGCGTCGGTCAATGGTTTGATCAAACATGCCTCATATGGGACATGTGTGTCTTGGTCTTTGTTCGAGTGCATTTTGATCAGATTACTACTCATCCTTGATCTCACTCTATGCCTTATTATTTTAATGTATGCCAACTCAAATATTTCCAAATGCAGCTTCATAACTTGGTCATATCATCTCTCTTTTCCATGATTTTTATAATGATGGAAAGCTCTTGAGGATTAATATAACTTTTCTTTACATATATTTAGCTAAAATTGTAAATATGCCAGAGTCATTAAGTTGTGAACATGGGTCCATGCATATTTTTTTTTTCCAATTTTATGATTTAACTAGTCATATTCAAATGACCATAACTACTTTATTATAACTCCAACAAATCTGAAAATTTCCTTAATTTTATTATTCATGTACACTTCAACTTCTCATCAATCAACCTAGATCTTTTGACTCTTCAAACACGACTACTTAAAAATGTCATATTTCCAATCAGCTTTCATTTTAATTTTCATCTAACTTTGAAAGCTTGTATCCTCTTCATATAATTTTTTTTAGTTGATTCCTTTTTTCGCGCCATTTAATTTCATGTCTACTACAAATTACCTTTTTACCCTTCTCATTTTCTTGCTTCTAAGATGGAGCGTTGCGGCCTCAAAGTTGATGCCTTCTACCATTTTATGTGAAATTATGATTTCACATTTCTTCCATTTTGTCTTTGTATTCAATCCAATTGTACCAAAATTATATAGAAATTTGTATTTCATGTAATGGTTTGATTTACTAGTATCTCTCTTGTTGGTCATCATATAAAATGATCATTTTGCCGTGTTGATCATTTTTCTTTTATTATAGTTTTTTATACTTTTCTCACTTCTTTTTTATTATTTTAAACATCCAAATTTTAGGATGTTATAGGTAGCGATAAGATTTAAATTTTAAAATGCAATTTTTGTTTTGTTTAATAAAAATATTTTAACTTTATTTTTCTAAAATTATTTTAAAATACTATAAAATTATTTAAAAGACATTTTATAAATTTTCATTTTATTTCAAAATATTTGCATGTCAATTGTTAACTTTTAACAAATTGTTGTGTTTTACTTTTAAACGAGTTTTCAAGTCAAAAAAACTTAGAGAAAACATAAAATGATTAAACACAAACACATTCAAGTAACGTTAACCATTGCCTCAATCATATGTGTTTTCCCGATGAACCATCAAACAAAAAAACAAGGTCATTATAAAGACAAACAACCACAATGATTTATGGCTCCCACTTTCTTTGCCATCCACATTTGATGTTGAGTGGAACTTCATCAAAACTCCAATCTCCATGTTCCTTGCTTGGTTGAATTCGGTCTTCAAAATTTACAATTTTTATTATAATACATGCTCCTATGATCCTATCTAATCTAATAATTATTGAAATTACAAGGAACAATACATTACAAAATAAATAAAAAAAAACAACATGCAAGTTGTACTAATACAAATTTAAATAAACCAAAATAACACAAAATATCACAAATGTAGGTCTAGTTGAGGTAATGTGTTACGAGATTCATATAATGAGAAACTAATGTATGTAAATAATATTTTGACAAAAATTTTAAACAAACAATTAGTTAAAACAATCATTGTTTATATGTTACAATGTCAAAGCTATCACAAATACATAAACATATAAACGCATCACATGATTTTTATTGTATGAATTCATGCCAAAACTATATAACATGAAACTAAAAACCATTAGGAGATCAAAATAAAAGGAAAACACATTCATGCACTTTTAATTAAAATAAAAAAATCAATTTTTCCATAACACTACGGAAAATCAAAACCCTAATGTGTATAATTTAAATATATAATTTCCCGATCAATGTGTACAATATCATATCCATTAGGTTTTCACAAAAACGATTTTAGAGGTGTTATTAATATGAACCAATGGATCTGATACCAATCACAACGTGTTTCGATTTTCATAAGCAAACTAGAACATCGAAGCAAATAAAACTAAACACTACAATTAAACTATGGATCATGATTCAAGCTGTTAAAACAACTACTAACATAAAAGAAGGTTTAAAGGAATACCTTTTTAGATGGCCAATAATATTATAGGATTCAAACCATAATCCCTTTGACAGTAACACGAACCTTGACCGTCAAGAAACAAAGAAATCACTTCTTTTGATCCTTGGAAAATCGACAAAGAAACATGTTGGTTTCTTTGTAGTCTTCGCCCACAGAATGATGGAAGGAAGATGTGGGCGAAATTTTTAGGGTTTTAGAGCTTCTAATTCCTTTGGCAATGTCTCGAATATATAGTTACAAACATACTAAAAATAATATTATTTAAATGTTCCAAATATTATCTACATAATTGAAATAATATTAAAATAATTATTTGGCATCATTCATTCAATTAATTTCTAATTATTTATTAACACTTGAATAAATAATATATATATATATATATATATATATATATATATATATATATATATATATATATATATATATATATATCTTACTATATTATTATACAAATCTTACTATTTCTAAAAATAGATTTAAGACGTTCAAGTGTTTAAACACAATGTACAATATCTAATGCATTATATATCTTATGTGTATTAAAGACCCCCTTAAGTCTCGCATATTGTTTCCTCCATAGGCCATATATCCTTTTATCTTTCTTGACTTGGCCTTTATTTTTCATTTGAATTCCCACTTAAAACTTAGTCAAACACGTTTGGATTCAGTAGACGGTTTCCTCAATCCTGCACACTAATCTCGGCACAGTATAGCTCTCCCATATTTGATCCTTCCATCTCCCTTATTTGATCCCTCCATCTCCCTTTATCTCCAAAAAAAACAAAAATATCAGTTTGAAGATTTCATTCAGATTCATTTTCGCTTGCCTTTCTCACACTCAACGCAAACCCTAACATCGATGATGACGAAGAACTTTCTCGGATGGCCACTGGTTGCAAGGTCAGAACCCCTCTAATGGATATATCATAAAGCTTGCTAACGATGTTTTATTTTATAGGGTTTCTAATCTATGCCTTTTCATTCTTCATACCTTCACCTTCATCTGTCGTCGCCTTCTACCTAAATCTCATCTCACGTGATACATTGCAGGTAATCGTCAAACAAAAAGGTTAAATTTGAAATTCTTTGTCTAGCTAAATCAGTTAGGTTTTGCGATTTTTTATTCCAAATCAATGCCAGGAAAAGTGCAATTGACGTTGCCTCTCATGCCTTTCCTCGTGTTTCCATCATCCATTGTGGATGGTAGGGTTTGTGAGGAGACTGCTTGGCTTGAAATTCTTGCTCAGTTAAACTTGATTCTTTCTGGATATTGAAGCTTTCACCATAATTGAGTGAACATAAAGATGGCAAAGCTTTCACTATCAATGAAAATTGAACAC
The DNA here is from genome assembly GCF_051521515.1 of Lactuca serriola. Taxonomy (NCBI): domain Eukaryota; kingdom Viridiplantae; phylum Streptophyta; class Magnoliopsida; order Asterales; family Asteraceae; genus Lactuca; species Lactuca serriola. The sequence continues at coordinate 175,191,844 of NC_136416.1, read as the reverse complement.
CACTGAACTCTCAGTAATTTGGATTTTGTAATTCCTGGTAAAAGATTTATTACATGTATACTAGATTTCATAAAATTCCTAAACTCTCTTTAATTCTCATTCTTTTCAGTTTTGGGCGTAGAGGGAGTTTTGGGAGTACAGGGGTGATTAGATGGTGAGTCTTTTGATTATACATGACTTGATTCTTAATTATCTGCAACTGATACAGGAGGATTAGAAGTCATATAATCTGTAATATTTAGGGGAACTGGAACATCTATTCTAAAAATATATTTTAGAGAATGATTCGATCCATAAGTTCTAGGGTTACATGAAATGCTATTCTTATAATAATTTCGCTTTGATGTTTAAACAATATTTGTATCAATGTTGAGGGTTTAAGGTATTAGGCATCTATGTTTGACTCTATTGCTCCTTCTCCATTTATGCAAAGTCCTCCACCACAGGCTTCCAACCCATGTAAAAGATATCCAAACCCACCGTCTATGTTTTTTTCTGTGTTTCTATTTCTATTTTGGGAAGATTTTTGTTTTGGAATTTGTTTATTTAAAAGATTTAATTTTTAGGGTTTTTGACGAACCATGATGGGTAAAAAGAGGTTAGATTCACTACTTCTGTCTACTGACACCACCATTACTTTTTCTGTTAGCTGACACCAACATTTTAGATCTTCAATATTTTCACAGAAATGAGCCCTATGTATTTTTGGGTTCGATCTTCTGTTTTTTTTTATGACAGTCGCTTCATGCTAAGTTTTATGTGTTTCAGATCTATGTCCTTTTTTGGCTTCATTAATTGAGATAATGCTCTGACTTTGCGTTCTTGGCAGCTCTACAACTCATGATACCATGTAAGTGTTCTTTAATCTATCAAATTAAAACCCATTTGATTGAAATTGATGATATATATGTTGAAATGTTGGGATATTTTCTTATATGATGTGCTTCTGTGATTATAATGTCAAATATTAGTTGTAGTTGTATTGCAAGTAACAATTTTTACTCAAACTCAAACAATGCTTGGATACAACTGTAAGTTCTAAGAGAAATTACAACTCAAGAACATCAGGTGATAGTTTTAGAGGTTTGTATATAGATTCCTAAACCTGAAAGTTGGAGACCTTAGCGATCTCCTATTTTTTCCTGCTTTCTTTGATTATTTCAGTCAAAGAAGCCATGGAAGGCTAATGGAGAGGTGAGACTTTCTTTTATATTTTAAAGTGTTCTTGATTATGACATATACAACCATTGTAATTTGCTTTTACTTGATATAAAGTATTGATTAACAATGGCTTGGACATGTTAGTGTATAAATTTGCAGAACACGCTTGGCAAACGGCTCTTTTGTGATGAAATTACCTATCTCTTATTTTTAAATGTGTTAGTTTTTCTATATATTTTATATGAATTTGCAGGTCACATTCAATTTTCAAGCCCCCCAAATCCTTGCAAATTGTAAATTATCACAAATAAGATAAAAGGCAAGATACTAAAAAGGTTTAGGCTACTAAGGTAAACTTATTTATGAAAACTATTGAAGATTTAGATGATATATACCCTTGAATTACTTCTCTCTGGTGCACGAGAGTAGAAAATCTGACCCCAATTCAGAAATGAGTAAAGCTTTACAATTCTAACATATGTCTTTTATTAGTTTTTCAGGTTCATATTTATGTTTGTGTCTTTATTCTAATAAACTTGAAGCCCATGTTTTAGATAAAGGGAATAAATATTTTGAACCATATCTTTCGTATTTGGTTATTTCTGTCGAAATATATCATTGTACTTAATTTTTTTTTAATGTAATCGTAATTTGCTTTTTATAGTAGTATGCCTCCAAACATTATATTTATATAATAAGGAACAAAACATTTTGTATGTTTCCAGTGTATGACAAATGAAAGAATCAAAAGCCCATAATCGGAAGAAAACTATAAAAATTATCAACCGATGATCTATTTAATCTTTGTCAACTATTCATTTTTCTGTATATAACCTTGAGACTTGAGTCATCGTAGTTTTGTTTTATACTTTGAAATAAATTTCACTATTCTTTTAACTTAATATGTTAATAACCTTAAATATTTATGCATCACTTATATAATACGCTTGATAAGAGATTGATACTATTTTTTGTTATGATAAAAAACTTCAACTATTTAAAACATGAAGAACCACTTATTTCAACAAGTAATTGAACAAACTAAAATGAAAACTAGATAGATACCAAAAGTGGAAAAATGCGTTTAATAGCAATAAACTATACTTTGTAAAAAATAAATAAATGAATTATATTGCTAATTATTGTATTTAGGAAAAAAATGACATCTATTTTTTACACAAATCCAACAAATGCAAAACTAAACGATAACAATGTGTCTTCATGTTTGTTTTTATTTATTTATTTATTTATTTTAATTTTTTTTTTAAATATAACATGTTTATATGGAACATTGAGCAAAATATTATAAGTAAAACAATGTCACACGTATATACATTATGATACTAATTCTTAAAACTTTAATTGAAAAAAACTTGGGTTTGTATCTAGCCATTCACGTTAATAACAAAAATGACCATAATCAGAGGGTTTTTTTTAACTATCTGACATGTTTACAAAGAAAATTAATCGTCAAAAATAAATTATTCGCCATCCAATAAAATAAAGTATTCACTAGCTATTAAAAAGAAACTAATCACCAGATGCCATATTTTTATCCTATACTTTTATTATTACCCTGAAACAGCCTGCCAAAAACACTAATCGCCAAAATAAATTTTGCTATCTTGACCGATAGCACCCTCAACGTTGCATTTGAGAAATTTGGAATGGTCTAGGTACGTTAGTTTTAGGCAATTGTAACTAGAGGTGTTGATCAAGAATCAATTATTTTAACACTGGACCAAAACAACCGAACCGCTTTTTTATAAATGTTTTTTTTATAACCGAGCCGCCGATTAGGGACCAACATTTTAAAAAATCGAAGACTGGTTTTCCAAAAAAAATGAAAGGAACCGATTTTAAAACCAAAAAGAAGGATTTTTTTTTTTACAAAATCTCATTTAAAAAAAAAACGAAAAACTAAACTAACCGTTGAAGTGAACTAATTATCGACAGCCGAAAATAAACCATTTGCCGAAAAAACTATTCTCCGTCCGTCGCTTTGCGCGGGCACACAACTAGTGTGTGTGTGTGTATATATATATATATATATATATATATATATATATAATAATAATAATAATAATAATAATAATCATAATAATAGAAAATATATAAAAAAAAAATTATTAATTATATACAAAATTACAGCTTTAAGTCACGTTTACACGTGATCTGCAATGACTCGGAAAAAGTTGAAGGATTGATATTGTCGTCAAGTCACGTCTTATGTTATTTAGAACCTTGTATGTGTGTGTGTATATATATACACACATACGTATATTTGTATGTATGTATGTATGTATGTATGTGTGTGACCCGTGACCTTTTGAATTTTGTTGGCTTCGAATTCGTGAACTAGACTCTCTAATCGTCAAAGTTATCATCGTCTATTATAACAATATTAGCTTGATCTATCTGTCTATCAATATCGTTCAGTATCAACCGATCAAACATAGTGAAATTGACATTTATTTTGTTGGTGACAAAGTGGCAACCAGTGATGGTTGGATCATGAGTGTTCACCACTCTAATATGTTAATAATTTATAAAATAACTCAGGTCACGTCTTTTTCCATGCTTTCGGTCCGGTTTATTGTATTTGTTTTACCTGTGTACAATTAGGCTTTTACTTTTACTTTCTAACGTAGCTCGCCCCATGAGACCCATTACCTCTGTGTATATATTCTCATTTTGAGTGAAATATATATCAGTTTTTGGGAATTTAGTTAATTTATAGGTACAACAACATATTAATAGCCAAAAAACAACTCCTAGCGACTTTTAATATCTTTGATTGGTTTAAGCATCTCGAAATTTCATTTTCTTTACGTCGCTTTCTCAATAGTTTCTGGTTTAAATCGTTAAACAACTTGTGGACCATATGATTTGCGGATGCAAGTGCAACATGTCTTTATCACTTCAATCAAATTTTGAACAAACCAAATGGTATATCACCTCATCAAGTGTCGGACATTAAAATTATAAATCTAAATCACTTATTAGTTATAAAGCTTTATTTATTATGTTAAAAGGGATAGATATGATTATCCTCTTAGGTCATCTATTATACCCATTACTAACCACTATAATGGTAGGTGTCACATCATCACTATTAAAGTGATGTTTGTTTTTTTTTTGAAGCAAAAACCCATTAAGTCTGCGGACCACCTTTACAACCCTCAGAAGATGTGGACCAAACGGCAGCAGACTATAATAAGAAACATGTTTGTTTTTTAACATCTACATGTTGTTGCATATATTAAAAATTAAAATAAACTGAGCTTATATACCGAAAATAGTTTTTTAATACCGAAAATTTAATAATATATGACATTTCAGCAAGATTTTATAATATTTCAATAAAAAATTATCATTATTCAATATAAAAAAAGAACAAAATAATTCAGCAAGAATAAACAAAAAAATAAAAGGTAAATAAGAATTTAGCAAAATTTCAGCAACATATAATCAATATTGATCAAGATTTTAACAAGAAAAAAGAAGAAGAAGATGTTGAAAGAGACAACACATGCGTTGCTCCAAACAGAATACACGCAAACGTATTTCACTCCGAAGACTTCTAAAAAACAAACGATTGCGAGATGCAAAGTGTTGTGTGTGTGTTGATTCGTGCAACAATAAAAGGTCTGAAGATGTTTTTTACAAAAAAACAAACAACATCTAACTATCACAAAACCTATGGGATACCCACCTCCACCACTCCACTCCGCATCAATTTTTTATTTTTTTTAATTCAAAAATACAACTTTAAAATAAAAAAAAACATAAAATACTAATTTTCGTTCATGTTAAGTTGGTACAAATGTTTCGCAACATCTTTAGATACCTTTAAGTACTCATCAGATGCATCAAATGTTATATCATATCTCAAATACATAAGTGCAGTCGTACATTTTTGTATACTAAAAAAACTCAATTCTTCATCTAGCAACGGGTTTTGTTTAAAATAATCATAACGGGCCTCTAAAACATTACTAATACGTAAAAACATAGCCTTATTTAGACGGAAAAGATGTTCGAACGAGACATCATTGTAAGGACAATTATTGACAAAGTAATCATGTATCAATAAGTCATGTGCGGCTTGGTGATCATGATTGACGACCGTTCTTGAACGCGCAACATCATGGATGTAGCTACACTATGTGAAAGTGGGTCCTAGGACCTACATTTTTTCTTTTTTAATACAACAATTTTATATAAAAAAAAACATAAGGAACTACTTTATTTTTGCCAAAAGACCTACATTTTCATACTTTTTTCCATTTCATTTATATAAGGAACCACGTTGATTTTGGTTCTAGATTCGCCACTGTGCAACATTCAAACTTTCTTTATCGTGAATGTGTTGCACAATGTTGAAGAAGGTCGAGATGAATTCTCTGTCATCATCCGAGTCAAAATTCTTAAAGCAACCCATGTATTTTTGTTTTAGAGAATGAGAGTGTAAATTTTGACGAAATGTGAGTGTACAATTTGATGTATTGTGTTTATATAGGCGTTGAGTGTGTAAATAAAAAAAATAAAATATTAAAAACCTAAAAATTGGACCGTTAAACGGTAAAATTGGTCAAGCCTTTCCGATTGGTCGTTCACTCTCGTCATAGTCATCATGAAACGCAACGACTATGATCCACGGCAACACATTGGGATAGTGTGTACGATCATGGTTCGTGGTCACGTATACCATAGAGCCATTAATTCTATGTATACCATTTGGTCTTATTGCACACAATGAAATAATTTAAAGACAAAACTAAAAAAATAGTCCATGTGGTTAGTTGAAATTATCATGTTGGTCCGAAAATTTTTGGACTAGTAAAGGAAGTTCAAACTTTTAAATTTTGTTGCTAGATTGGTCCAACTTATTGTGAACTTTTTATAATGACAATTTTGTCATTACTTTTTTCTTTTTTAATATTTTTTATTTATTTAAATACTTTTTTGATTAAAAGAAAAAAAATCCATTCAATTTTATTTTTATAATTTTATATAACGGAAATTGAAAAAAAAAATCCCACCTCACCTCTCTCTCTCTCTCTCTCTCTCAAGAATAAACTCAAAATATTACTTGATTCCAACATTTTAAAACAAACACACATTCATAAACACTCAAGAACATTTTTACACACATTTAAGAACAAACACTTGTTGCTAGCATTATCTACCACCACCACCACTATCGTCGGCTACCAGTCTCTGTCACCACCACCACCGCCAACTACCACAGTCCACTGCCATCGGACATGTCACCATCGTCAGAAAACCCACCGTTGACCATCACTTCCCAGTCAATCTCTCTTTCTCCTTCTCTCCCTCTTTCTCTATCTCCCTCTCTTATATTTCGGGTATGTTAAAGAATGGCGGTTGTTCTTAAATGAAGCTTTTGATTGGTGGCACCGACGACTAGGGTTTTACTAAGGGTTTTGTCACCACCATTTCCATTGGGGTTGAGTTTTCGAGTTGTTAGAGGGTAGTGGTTGTGTCGTATGTAGGAAAAAGATGTGTGAGAGAGATAGATCTTCATAGCAACGAGGGTTTCGCAGTAGATCTTCATAACAACGACAATGAAGGCTTTCAGATCGATGGTGAGAGAGATAGATCCGAAGCGGTGGAAAAACCGTAATCGGATCTTCATAGCAACGATGGCGAAACCTTAACCGGAGTTAGGGTTTCATGTGGCTCCGATGACCTTTAGCTTCATCTTTGTCCTTCTCCAACGACAGCTACGAGTTACAATATACATAAACCCTAGTGTCGTCGGAGAAGTTATGGCACAACGATTAATCCATTCTCACTACCTTCTACCTATCTCTTAAGTCAAAAAGAGGATAATTATGGCGCCGGTGGTGGTTATCTACAGGAAACAGAAAGGGAGGTGTTGGTGGTTTGCATATATGGTGCAAATTTGGTGTCACGCGAGTGGCAAGTTCTCCGGCAAGAGACTAACGACTTCTTTGAAAAGATGGTGGCTTCAGCGAGATATTAATATGATTTTATGGCAATTATGTTCTTGTAAAAAGGAACTATATTCAGAGGGGGGGGGGGTGCGTAGATGGGTAGGGAAGGTATTTTTTATTTTTTATTTTTTGATTTCTTTTATAAAAAGAAAATTGAAAAGGAAAATTTTCTTATTTAATTTTTTTTAATCAGAAAAGTACTTAAATAAATAAGAAAGCTGAAAAAGAAAAATGTAACCGTAAAATCGTCATTATAAAAAAATGAAAGTTGTAGAAATGGTCCTTGTGGTTTGCCGATTCCTTTGGGTAAGATAAAAAAGTTTACTAGCAAAAATAGTCTTTATTTGGTGGTTTAATGGTGGTTTTGGTCTCTATTGCGTTAACTTTAATACTTGGCTGTTAACTTTTTTAAAATAACAATTTTACTTTCAGGGACTATTTTGTAATTGTCTCTTTTTACGAAACTACAAGGACCATTTATGCAATTCTTATTTTTAATTTTATTGAATTATTATCAATTAATTCTTTTTCAATTTTTTTTAATTGGATTAATTTTTTTATTTGACTATTATATATAAAAAATATTATTTTTAATATATAATATTTATTTATTTATTAATAAATATTATATTAGATTATTAATCTCTTTTACTTAGTTCTTTTTTATTTTTTATTGGATTATTACATTTAATTTATTATTTTCTTTATATAATAAATATTATTTTATTTGATTATTAATTTTTTTAACGTATAAGATTAATTATTTTTAATTTTATTGGTTCCATCACAAAATTGTCGGAATACGCAAAAATGCCGCATCCCATCGTTGAAAATTATCGGGACTACCGCGAATCACCTTCATTGGAGCTTCGACGGAAACATTACTAACATGTTCCGCCCAACGCCGCGAGTAGCCACCTGCAAGGACCTCTTCACAATCTGTTGGAATCCTCCATATTTGTCACTTAGTCGTTCGTTTTCCGCTACAACCATCACTATTCAAACCACCAGGATGTCTAATCCAAACACCACTGGTCAATTCCTCTATCCATTTCTTTTTACCACCTTGTGTCATCGCATCATATCAGCTTGTCATCCCTCCATTCATTGCCTTCCACAACCCATGCATTGAAGCTTCAAACCTGCACTACCAGAAAAGAACTAACAGTGGATCGGGTGGTTTGAAAACCCTAGATGTAACATTGTCATCATTGAAGGTAGTGTTAGTAATGAAATGTCGATTGGATGCTGCTTCCTTTTAGGGGTTTTTTGTACATTGTGTGTGTAACCCCGTAAATTTTCAAAATAATTTTTCGCAATTATAAAAACATTTCTCACTTCATTTCACAAAACATTAAGTTTAAAATTCCAATTCGTATCATACAAATCCCAAGATCACATAAATATATATCAAAAGTCCCCTGCGTGTGTACAGATCAAGCCGGCGCCTTCCCACGGTCATCGCTAGTACCTGAAACAACAACACTAACACTGTAAGCGCGAAGCTTAGTGAGTTCCCCAAAATACCACACATAGAACACATATTAGCCACTCAAGGTTATAACTCTATGGGTCCGTGCACCCAAACTCCGTGAACCCTCAGGTTCTAACTCTAGGAACCCTCAGGTTCTAACTCTAGGAACCTTCCGGTTCCAACTCTGTAAACATGCACAGCATAATCACATAGAAATAATGCAGTACAACATATAGCATACATAACATACAAATACTCTGTCACATAACTCTGGTTACCTACTCAAGGTAAAGTATAGTGAGAAGACTCACCTCGCGTATCTCGGTATCTCACGAACCCTGGAAATCCCTCGTGCTCGATCCTCCGAGCTCTAATCCTCCTATAACATCATACGTCTCTAATTAACACTTTTTATCTCTAAGGTTGACTATCCCTAAGAAGTCAACACATGTCAACTCTGGTCAACGGTCAACTGTCAACTTTGACCGGACTCGGCGAGTGCACAAGGGCAACTCGGCGAGTCTAGACGTTTTCACCAACTCTCTAGGATTCCCTTCTTATACGTCGAGTACTCCCCCTGACTCGACGAGTTCCACCTGGAAGAATCGCGGGGCCACCCCGACTCAACTCGCCGAGTCTCAAGAACAACTCGGCGAGTCCCAGCTCGACTCAGTCCACCTGTCAACCCTCTCTAACTCACCCTGACTCACTGAGTCAACCTATGACTCGACTGGACCACTCACTGAGCGAACTCAAGGCAATCTTCAAGCTACTCGTCGAGTCTGCTCATCGGACTCGGCGAGTCCATGCCATGCAATCACTCAATCTCGCTTCTAAGGTCAGATCTGCTCCAACAATTCATAGATCTGGCCTTCCTAGATTGATTCATCACGTAAAGCCCCTAACTTGGTGTCCATAACACACCCCATGGCTCATAAGCAGCATTTTGACCTAAGGCATAAGGATTCCAATCCAAAACCTCCATTGATTCCCAAAAAGCTTGGGCAAAGGGACACTCTGGACCTCCAAGGGTCCAGATCTATGGTCTAAATCGCTTAAGGGACCAAGGGAGCACAAGATCTAGCCACAAAAGGGTTCAATAAACCCCAAATCAATGTAAACATCAACATAGAAGAGGATAGCTCGAAGGTATTACCATAATAGTGATGCTCTGGACTCCAAACCCTCAGAAGATGGCTCCTCTTGCTTTCCCCTTGGCTGATTTTCCCTTTCCTTGCAAAATGACACCTCCAAGATCAATAATGGCCTCCTACTTTGCTCCAAACGCTCACACTCGATTAGGGTTTCACTCAAGGGACTGGTGAGCACAAATGACGGCCATAAGGCCCTTTAAATAGGTCCCAAACCCGAGAAATTAGGGTTTCATTAAACAGCGCGGACTCGCCGAGTCCATATCCTGGACTCGCCGAGTCCAGGAGAATCCCGCGTCCAGAATCGCGACCCTACTCGGCGAGTCTGAGCTCCAACTCGCCGAGTCCCCTCTCAAAACACCAAAATCATAAACAATAAAGATACCTGGAAATCCGGGCTGTTACAATTCTCCCCCACTAGAACTAGACTTCGCCCTCGAAGTCTCGCTTTGAAAATAGCTCCGGATGCTGCTCCCGCATCTCGCGCTCCGGCTCCCAGGTCATCTCCGATCCCTTCCGGTGTTGCCACTGAACCAACACCAGAGGTACCTCCTTGTTCCTCAGAACCTTGATCTTCCGATCTCTGATGGCCACTGGTCTCTCGGCATAATTCAGGCTCGCATCCACCTGAATATCCTCTAATGGAACCACTGCCGACTCATCGGCTATACACTTCCTCAATTGCGACACATGAAAAGTGTCGTGGATCTGCCCCAACTCTGCTGGCATCTCCAAACGATAGGCTACCCGGCCTACCCTCGCAATCACACGAAATGGACCAATATACCGGGGCCCCAACTTGCCCCTCTTCCTGAATCGAATCACTCCTTCCCAAGGAGAGACCTTCAGGAGAACGAAGTCGCCGACCTGAAACTCAAGCTCGGACCGGCGTCTGTCTGCATAACTCTTCTGTCGGCTCTGGGCGGTCAATAACCTCTGTCTGACCTGCTGAATCTGCTCTGTCGTCTGAAGCACGATCTCTGTACTGCCCATCACTCTCTGCCCAACCTCTCCCCAACAAATGGGGGTCCGACACCGCCTACCATACAACAGCTCAAAGGGTGGCATACCAATGCTCGAATGATGGCTGTTGTTGTAGGAAAACTCTGCCAAGGGTAAATACGCATCCCAGCTACCCCCAAAATCCAACACACATGCACGGAGCATGTCCTCAAGCGTCTGAATCGTCCGCTCACTCTGACCGTCTGTCTGGGGATGATATGCGGTACTAAAATGCAATCTAGTACCCAACTCCTCATGAAATTTCTTCCAGAATCTGGAAGTGAAACGCACATCACGGTCCGAAACAATCGAGATCGGCACCCCATGCCGAGATACCACTTCTCTCACATATATCTCCGCCAAATTCTCCGCTGAAGAACTCTCACTGATGGCAAGGAAGTGAGCGCTCTTCGTCAACCTGTCCATAATCACCCAAATTGCATCAACTCCTCTGGCAGTCCTCGGCAATTTGGTGATGAAATCCATGGTGATCTGTTCCCACTTCCATTCGGGAACCTCCAATGGCTGCAACTTGCCATGCGGTCTCTGGTGCTCGGCCTTAACCCTGCGGCAGGTCAAGCACCTCTCAACAAACCATGCGACGTCCCTCTTCATACAGGGCCACCAATACTCTTTCCTCAAATCCAAATACATCTTCGTAGCCCCCGGATGGATCGAAAATTTCGACCGATGAGCCTCTTCCATCAAAGTAGTACGCGTACTGCCCACAAACGGTACCCAAATCCGACCCTGAAAAGTCATAAGCCCTCGACCATCCGTAACAAACTCTGAAACCAAACCAACGACCCGTTCCCTCTTCTGCATCCCCGGTTGCACAGCCTCGGCCTGTGCCCCACGAATGGCATCCAGTACCGGAGCTATCACGGTCAATCTCAAACATACATCTCGCAGTGGAGTGCTCTCCGCCCTGCGGCTCAACGCATCGGCTACCACATTAGCCTTGCCTGGGTGGTACAAGATCTCACAATCATAATCCTTGACCACATCCAACCACCTCCTCTGTCGCATATTTAGGTTGGGCTGATCCATCAAGTACTTCAACTCTTATGGTCCGTGTATATCGTACACCGAACCCCATACAAGTAGTGACGCCAAATCTTGAGGGCGAACACTACTGCCCCCATCTCTAGATCATGCGTGGGATATCTCGTCTCATGAGGCTTCAGCTGCCTCGATGCATATGCTATCACATGACCCCTCTGCATCAACACCGCACCCAGCCCCAAAATCGATGCATCACAATATACTACAAAATCCTCCATCCCTTCCGGGAGAGCTAATACCGGGGCTTCGCACAACCTTTGGCGAAGTGTCTCAAAGGAGGTTTGCTGCTCGGGACCCCATGAGAATGCAACACCCTTCCGGGTCAATCTGGTGAGTGGCACTGCGATCTTGGAGAAATCCTTGATAAATCTCCGATAATACCCTGCCAACCCAGGGAAACTCCTGATCTCAGATGGTGACTTCGGCACCTCCTAACTCATCACCGCCTCCACCTTGGCCGGATCGACCAGAATCCCTTCCTGGTTAACAAGATGTCCTAGGAACTAGACCTCCCGCAACCAGAAATCACACTTGGAGAACTTTGCATAAAGCTTCTCCGATCTCAAAACCCCGAGGACCTCCCTCAAATGCTCCTCATGCTGCTCTCTAGATCTCGAATATACTAGAATGTCATCGATAAATACAATCACCGACCGATCCAACATCGGCCTGCATACCCTGTTCATGAGATCCATGAACACCGCCGGGGCATTAGTGAGCCCAAAAGGCATCACCACAAACTCATAATGCCCATATCACGTCCTGAACGCTGTCTTCTGGACGTCCTCATCCCGCACTCTCACCTGATGATATCCCGACCTCAAATCGATCTTGGAGAACCAAGATGCTCCCTGCAACTGATCGAATAAATCGTCGATCCTCGGTAACGGGTAACGGTTCTTGATCGTCAGCTTGTTCAACTCCCGGTAGTCAATGCACATCCGGTGTGAACCATCCTTCTTCTTGACGAACAGGATAGGTGCTCCCCACGGTGAGCTGCTCGGCCGAATAAACCCCTTCCCCAGCAGCTCCTGAAGCTGCGAGGATAATTCTTGCATCTCTGGAGGTGCAAGACGATAAGGCACCTTAGCGATAGGTGCGGCCCCCGGAACCAAATCAATACTGAACTCCACTTGCCTCACAGGAGGCACACCCGGTAACTCCTCAGGAAAAACATCTGGAAACTCACGCACCACCGGAACCTCCTCAACTGAACTCGGTCTCTCGGAAGCCACCCGCGTATCCATCACATACGCCACAAAACCCTTACAGCCCTACTGTAGACACTGCCTCGCCCTAGCGGCCGAACAAAAAGCTAATCCTGAACGAGTACCCTCACCGTATACTGAAAGAACTCCCCCACTAGGGTCTCGTATGGTCACCAGCTGACGCTCACAGTCGATAACTGCGCCGAATCGGCTCAACCAGTCCATGCCCACAATGACACAGACATCACCCATCGCAATAGGAATCAGATCAATCGGAAACTCAACCCCGAAAATCTCTAATACACATCCCCGGAGAACCTCTGTGGCACAAATCACTCTATCGTCAGCTATGGAAACTCTCAGAGGCCGACTCAATGCCTCACGACTAACACTGATATGTTGACTAAAGGCCAAAGATACAAAAGACCGACTCGCACCCGAGTCAAATAACACTAAAGAAGGTACAGAGTTCACAAGGAAAGTACCTACGCATAACATAATATAAGCATAATATCTCAACATCAAAATAAATACATGAAAGGAAACATACCAGCCACAACATCGGGCGCAGCGCGGACCTCCTCCGCAGTCAGCTGGAAAGCTCTCCCTCGAGCTCTCGGCACCTCGGCCTTCACAGGCCGACTCTCTGTAGCTCTGATGGCGGCAGTAGCAGATCCCTGAGATGCTCCGCGCAACTGCGGACACTCGGCCTTCCGGTGTCCGGTCTGGTTGCAGTGAAAACACACTGCAAACCCCTTGGGGCAGTCCTTGGCCATATGCCCCTCCTTGCCACATTTGTAGCAAGATCCCGCTCGTCAGACTCCATCATGACCCTTGCCGCACTTCCCGCAAGTGCGGCTCTTATGGCTCCCTGGTTTGGGATCAGCGGGCTTGGCCCGCTTGGCTGCCAGCTGAGACTGTGTCGGTCGCCGATCCCTCCCCTGAGACTCCGCCTCCTCCCTGTCCTGAGTCTCAAGCTCAATCTCCCTCTTCCGGGCATTTGCCTGAAGCTCAGCAAATGTCCGGTACGAGGAGTTCGCAGCGAACTCCCGAATATCCCGCCTCAAAATGCTCAAGTAGCGGCTCATACGTGCCTGCTCAGTGGACACGTGCTCAGGGCAGAACATCGCCCTCTCATGGAACATCCTCGTGATCGCTGTAACTGACTCAGTACCCTGCTTGAGGGTCAGAAACTCCTGTGCCAAACGCTCCCTCTCCACCTGGGGAACGTACTCATCCCGGAACATGGTAGTGAACCTCTCCCAGGTCACTACAGAAAGCTCAGCAGGCGTATAGTGCGCCGTCACAAACTTCCACTAGTCCTTCGCTCCCAAGCGAAGCTGGTTCAGCGCGAACCGAACCTTCAAATGCTCAGGAGAAGAGCAAGTGAAGAAACACCCCTCAATATCAGATATCCACCTCATAGCTGCCACCGGATCCTGAGTCCCATCAAACTCTGGTGGTTTGGTGTTGCTGAACTCCCGAAACAGCAACACATCACCACCCTGCGGCCTCGCAGCAGCAATCGTTGCAGTAGCCGCTGCAACAGCAGCCTCAGAAAGAGCGGCATAACGCTCATCAAACGTCTCAATCAGTGTGGTCTTTATAGACCCAAACATCTCCGGTATCTCTGCCCTGATGGCCGCAGCCACCTCCTCCTGGATGATCCGGCGGATCTCTTCCTCACTGGTACCACTGCTCTCGGGCATCAAACGTGTCCTCACCATGATCTACCTCTGAAATACAACATACGATAAATTAGAATCCACACGAGCATACTCACACTCGCCAACTCCTCCCTCCTTGATTCTTGGTATTCCAAAGATTCTTACTTGGACTGCACACCGCTCCGGTGCTTCCAGTAGTACGGGCCCAATACTACTGTCCGCACCGCACCAGAATACACTCCAAGTCCTCCTCTTCGGATCCCAAGTTTCAAGTACTCTATCATGCGTAGACCACTCTCTAATAGATCTCTCATAAGCCCCTCGCTGCTACCTACTCACTCTCAAGCATCTCATAGGAGCTCACCTCTCCCTAGGCTAAGGCAGCACAAATCAGGCCACTCTAGTCCTAATAGCAATACCTAGCCTACTCTAGCATGCAGATACATCATATCAATATCAATGTCACATAATATAAAGGCATTTTGGGAAATCACCGTTCGGGCGCTGACTGATCGTACACACATCTCTTGCTCTGCGTTTTTCAGAAATCTTTTACTCTTTTTGAAAATACATCACAAATCCTCAGTTTGAGTTCAAATACGCCCGAAGGTGTACTCGAATCCCTCAAACCAAGGCTCTGATACCAACTTGTAACCCCGTAAATTTTCAAAATAATTTTTCGCAATTATAAAAACATTTCTCACTTCATTTCATAAAACATTAAGTTTAAAATTCCAATTCGTATCATACAAATCCCAAGATCACATAAATATATATCAAAAGTCCCCTGCGTGTGTACAGATCAAGCCGGCGCCTTCCCACGGTCATCGCTAGTACCTGAAACAACAACACTAACACTGTAAGCGCGAAGCTTAGTGAGTTCCCCAAAATACCACACATAGAACACATATTAGCCACTCGAGGCTATAACTCTATGGGTCCGTGCACCCAAACTCCGTGAACCCTCAGGTTCTAACTCTAGGAACCTTCCGGTTCCAACTCTGTAAACATGCACAGCATAATCACATAGAAATAATGCAGTACAACATATAGCATACATAACATACAAATACTCTGTCACATAACTCTGGTTACCTACTCAAGGTAAAGTATAGTGAGAAGACTCACCTCGCGTATCTCGGTATCTCACGAACCCTGGAAATCCCTCGTGCTCGATCCTCCGAGCTCTAATCCTCCTATAACATCATACGTCTCTAATTAACACTTTTTATCTCTAAGGTTGACTATCCCTAAGAAGTCAACACAGGTCAACTCTGGTCAACGGTCAACTGTCAACTTTGACCGGACTCGGCGAGTGCACAAGGGCAACTCGGCGAGTCTAGACGTTTTCACCAACTCTCTAGGATTCCCTTCTTATACGTCGAGTACTCCCCCTGACTCGACGAGTTCCACCTGGAAGAATCGCGGGGCCACCCCGACTCAACTCGCCGAGTCTCAAGAACAACTCAGTGAGTCCCAGCTCGACTCAGTCCACCTGTCAACCCTCTCTAACTCACCCTGACTCACTGAGTCAACCTATGACTCGACTGGACCACTCACTGAGCGAACTCAAGGCAATCTTCAAGCTACTCGTCGAGTCTGCTCATCGGACTCGGCGAGTCCATGCCATGCAATCACTCAATCTCGCTTCTAAGGTCAGATCTGCTCCAACAATTCATAGATCTGGCCTTCCTAGATTGATTCATCACGTAAAGCCCCTAACTTGGTGTCCATAACACACCCCATGGCTCATAAGCAGCATTTTGACCTAAGGCATAAGGATTCCAATCCAAAACCTCCATTGATTCCCAAAAAGCTTGGGCAAAGGGACACTCTGGACCTCCAAGGGTCCAGATCTATGGTCTAAATCGCTTAAGGGACCAAGGGAGCACAAGATCTAGCCACAAAAGGGTTCAATAAACCCCAAATCAATGTAAACATCAACATAGAAGAGGATAGCTCGAAGGTATTACCACAATAGTGATGCTCTGGACTCCAAACCCTCAGAAGATGGCTCCTCTTGCTTTCCCCTTGGCTGATTTTCCCTTTCCTTGCAAAATGACACCTCCAAGATCAATAATGGCCTCCTACTTTGCTCCAAACGCTCACACTCGATTAGGGTTTCACTCAAGGGACTAGTGAGCACAAATGACGGCCATAATGCCCTTTAAATAGGTCCCAAACCCGAGAAATTAGGGTTTCATTAAACAGCACGGACTCGCCGAGTCCATATCCTGGACTCGCCGAGTCCAGGCGAATCCCGCGTCCAGAATCGCGACCCTACTCGGCGAGTCTGAGCTCCAACCCGCCGAGTCCCCTCTCAAAACACCAAAATCATAAACAATAAAGATACCTGGAAATCCGGGCTGTTACAGTGTGGGTAGTCGACTAGTCGAGAATGCCGAACAGTAGGTGATGATTGGCGATTTCTGGCAAGATTATGCTACGAAAGAAGGTAGTAGAATGCAACAAATAGAGGAACTGACCAAGTATGTTTCGATCGGAATTCCTGGTGGTTTGAATAGTGGTGGTTGTAGTGGAAAACGATCGGAATAATGACAAATATAGAGGATTTCGGTTGATTGTAAAGAGGTTGTCATAGGTGGCTACTGGCAACATCGGGTGTAACAAGTTGGTAGTGTTTTCGTCAAGCCTCCGATGAAGGTGATTGGTGGTGGTCCTGACGATTTTCGACAATGGGATGCTGTGCTTTTGCGTATTCTGACGACTTTGTGAAGAAACCAATAAATTAAAAATATTATCTATTAAAAATAAAGAAAAAACATCATAAATGGTCCCTGTGGTTACCCAAAATATGGACATTTTTTTGTTAGTGTATATATATATATATATATATATATATATATATATATATATATATATATATATATATATATATATATATATATGGTCCCCGTGGTTACCCAAAACATCATAAATGGTCCCTGTGGTTACCCAAAATATGGACAATATATATATATATATATATATATATATATATATATATATATATATATATATATATATATATATATATATATATATATATATATATATATATATATATATATATATTACCCAAAGAATTCAGCAAACCACAATGATCATTTCTAGCGTTTTGTCTAAAAAGGTCATTACAAGTTACAACAAAATAAAAAATTTGGAGGTTTTCAACAACATCATGACTTAGGTGGTGTTTGTTTTTTGTCTGCAGATCTTCCTGACCTCTTCTGTCCGCACGGCGCAGACCACGTGCAGACATTCGCCTTTGCAGACTGTTTGTATTTTTGAAGACTGCAGAACTAAAAATGTATGTGCGCCTCTTCTTGGTGCAGATGTGGACCAGAGTCTTCTAACATCTTCGGACATCTTCTAACCTAAAAAAACATATATACTTAATTTTTTTTTAGTTTTTTTGAATTTATATTTATTCCAACTTTATTAGTGATAAACAATTTGAAAAAAAAAAGTTACAATACTTAAAAAAAAAGTTCGACGACATAAACATGATATTTTTGACAAATTTATAAATAAAAGTTTATTACAATAATGGTTGTTAATATATATATATATATATATATATATATATATATATATATATATATATATATATATATATATATATATGGTTAGGTTATATTATGGATGAACAACTATTGTGTAGACGTAAGAATAATGCAATTTTATGAAAATTACTAAGAGAATATGTTATTTAGTAATGTGAATGCGTTCGATCTCATAGAACTATTGCTATTTTAATGGATTCTCACCAATTCTAATTCATTTTTGTTCTAATGCATCGTTTTTTATTTATTTTAATTCTTACAGAATACGACTCAATAAACATCCTGATAACATTCTGACATAATAAGAATAATTAAAAAAAGTGTATAATAACCTTATAAACGATTTAATTAGTGAAAATGTTTAATAATTACAATAATTATATAATATTGAACGTATTCATATTATCAAACAACATATTTTTTCTTTGTCATTCCCACATAATAACATTATCCACACGTCCACACAATAGAT
The DNA here is from genome assembly GCF_051521515.1 of Lactuca serriola. Classification (NCBI taxonomy): domain Eukaryota; kingdom Viridiplantae; phylum Streptophyta; class Magnoliopsida; order Asterales; family Asteraceae; genus Lactuca; species Lactuca serriola. The sequence continues at coordinate 175,173,094 of NC_136416.1, read as the reverse complement.
GTCAATCCACATTTGAACCTAGCCCTCTCTCTCTCTCTCTCTCTCTCTCTCTATATATATATATATATATATATATATATATATATATATATATATATATATATTCTTATATTTTTTTATGCCAAATTTAATAAAACGTTGTTTAAAAAAGCATCGTCAATTTCTTAGAAAAAAATATTTATGACACGTTTTTAATTGATTTAATTGAAAAAATCTAAGTTTATTTCCATTCATTTATATATCAAATTCTTTGATTCCTAATTACAATATTTAAACATAACTTTGTGACCATAATTGTTGGTCTTTATCAAATATATACATTAATTTGTATAATTTTTATTTTTACATTTTATACAATAATACATAAAAGTTGATTTAGGTTTGTTAATTATTTATAACAAAGTCATAAATATATTAAAAAATCACTTTGTAGTTTAAAAAAATCAATTTATTTAGATTTTAGTTTCTTTTAAGAGCCTGCAGATGTTAAAAAAACAAACAATCTTTTTTTTTCAGACTGCAGACGTTTGGTCCACATTTTATGCTGCTGCAGAGGGCTACAAATATGGTCCACAGATTGTAGATATTTTGACTCATAAAAAACAAACAGGTAAATCACTTTGTACTTGGAAGTTGCAAAATACCAACCCAATTCCAATTATGACCCAAATAAGAGTAAAACTAAGAAGGACCGGCCCAAAATTATTTGTTATCGGTGCGATAAACCAAACCACTTCGCGACTCAATGTCTGAACCGAATTAAAAAATTACAAGAGAGTAATTTTGCCAAAAGTGACGATAACGATGAGATCGTATTTTTACACGAGACCGTGTTTTTAAACGAAGAAAATGTGACACCATCTCGATATGACTCACAAGATAACGATGTGTGGTATTTGGATAATGGGGCGAGCAATCACATGATAGGAAACCAGTCGTTTTTCTCCACACTTGATGAAGACATAACTGGGAGGGTTAAATTCAAAGATAATTCGTGTGTAAAAATCAAGGGAAAAGGTGTTATAATTTTCCAAGGAAAGAGTGGTCAACAAAGGCCGATGACGGAGATTTACTACATACCAGATCTCAAGAACAATATTATTAGTCTCGGACAAGCAACCAAAGTTGAGTGTGATATTCGAATGAAAGACAATTACTTGACAATACACGATGTCGATCATTACTTACTAATGAAGGTAAAAAGACCTCCAAACCGCCTTTATAAAATAAAATTACAAATTGGAGTACCTGTTTTCCTTCGGTCGAAACTAAGTGAAGATATGTGGCGATGACATGCAAGACTTGGGCACATCAATTTTGAGTCAATGAAAAAGATGTCCAAAAAGTGTCTAGTTAAAAGGTTACCCCAATTTGATCATGAGAATCAATTGTGTGAATCTTGCTTGGTGGGCATTCCCGACTATGAAGACATACAAAGCAAAATGACCATTGGAATTAGTTCACGGTGATTTATGCGGTCTGATCACGTCAGCAACCAAGGGTCAAAATCGGTATGTTTTCACACTAATTGATGAATTTTCACGATTTATGTGGATTTATCTCATGAAAGAGAAGAGTGAGGGGTTTACACAATCAAAAAAATTCAAAGCTTTGGCGAAGAATGAAATCGGAAAGTCTTTGAAATATTTTAGAAGTGATCGAGCAGGTGAGTTTACTTCTCTTGAGTTTAATACATTTTGTGTTCAAAAAGGAGTTAAATGCCACCTTATCGCTCCATACTCTCCATAAGAAAACGGAATTGTGGAACGAAGAAACCGAACACTAATGGACATGACACGATGTATAATGAAGGCAACGCATGTTCCAAACTACTTATGGGGAGAAACGATAAATCATTCTACAAATCTAATCATTCGTGTTTACACGAGAGCCCTTGGTAATACAACCCCATATAAAAATTTGTATAAAAGAAAATTGAATTTAGAAAATGTTTGTATATTTGGGTGTCTAACAAATGCAAAAATTGAACCGGAAAATCTAAAGAAGTTGGATGCAAGATCAAGATCACTAGTGCACATCGGTTCCGAACCATGTACGAAAGCTTATCGGTTATTTAACCCGACGACACAAAAAATAATCGTGAGTCGAGACGTTGTTTTTTATGAAACCAAAGGGTGGGATTGAGTTAAAGACGAAATAACTGACAATGAAGAACCGGGCACATTCCTAGTACCATGGGACTACCTGAAGATGAGGCGAACAACAATCAAGGAAACAATGTAAAAAATGATCCAATTGAATCGATTGAATCGAACCATGAGATTGGAGACGGAGCGGAGGTACAAGATAATGAACAACCAAGTTTGGCTAATAATGTTCAACAAGGAGTTGCAAACCAAAGGCCCTTGAGACCAAGAGTAACTCCAAGAGGATTTCAAGATTATAAGATTGATCTTGATAATCTCGAAGAACTTCTCCTAACAACCAATGACGAGCCGATATCATCAAGGATCCCTCGAAACGGAGGATCCCATTATTAGCTCTTATCATCAGGGATCGGAGGTGGGTTACGCACCTTGTCTTCATGATATTCCACTACATGATTGGATCGCTATGGAGGTTTCGCGAGCCGTATGGGAGGAGTTGCCCGACATTATTGAGTGTGTTACTGACAGAGTATCCGCTAGGTTTCAGAGTCAGACAACGACTGTTCAGACAGTTGATAGGACAGAAGGGATAACTCGGGAGCAAGATATTGACATGGAGTCAGAGAGGAAGAGGAAATCGGATAAGTTCAGTTGTCCACAGGTTTGAGTAAGAGACCTAAAAGGTTTGATTCGAGACCGAGAGACTTTCGTAGTCGCAGTCACGAAGGCAAGAGCGGCAGAACGCACGAGGGTGCGACTAGGAGCAGTAGTAGTGGAGATTTGGGTTGTTTCAAGTGCGAGCGGTTCAGCCATTTTAGCAGAGATTGTACTATCACCGTCTCCTAGGGATCAGACATGGTATGTTTCCATTGCGGTCAGCGGGGCCACAAGAAGGCCCAATGTTCGAGTTTTCTTCTAGCAAGACAGGTGAGGGCTCCTACCCCCGTGACTTTGAGGATCACCAACAGTCGTCGGGGCCGAGCAAGGGCGCCTACGGCACGAAGTAGGGCATACAAGTTGTCTACAGTGGAGGTGCGTGCAGCACTGGGCGTTGCAGGTGCGTATCTTTTGGACTCCGTGTCAGTTTATATTCATGACTTTATTGTTATGGTACTGCATCCTCGTTGGAACGGTTATTTTATAATTTTGGCCTATCTGTGGCCGAGATGTCATATGCCAATCGCATACCGGGAATCATTAGTAGCTAGTGTAAGGTCGTTTTCCCTATTCGGGTTCAGAGTATTCAGTGCTATTTCAGTTCATGATCAAGATTGGTTCAGGGGCATTTTAGGGTCGTGTGTGGTCAAGGGTCAGCAGGTTGGTTATTCAGCACTGTCAGGATTCAGTGGTTTAATAGTTGTTCTTATGGTAGCTGTCGGAAGCGCCAAAGGAAGTTGACTGTTACTAAGATTGGTCGGAGCGTTGATTAATTGGACTTCAAGATATGGGGTCAGTATCATCTCAAGGCATCTGGAGTCATCAGTAGTGGGGATTCAGAAGATGTTTAGCTAATCTTCAGGGAGTGCTTTGTTAGTCTTTCAGAATGACATGACCTTACAGTTTTGGCTAGTAAGGAATTGCTAGCAGTGGTAAGCATTGAGTGTCAGCAGATCGCTCTTTGGATGGTGATAAGCACTGGGAATCTGTCCCAAGCAGTGAAATGAAAGCAGTTAGTTGAATCAAAGTGAGGGAAACCCTCCGAGTATACAAGAGCAGAATCATGCGAATCTAGGATGAGTTTGCGACCTTGGAGAAGGAAAGAAAGCAGCTCAGTAGCTGATGGATTAAGGAGCACATGGTTGGGAGTTTGGAAAACTTCCCAACATTAAGTCAATGTATTCACGATGGTTGGTGACTGGTTGGGGAAACCAGCTTGGGGATCGCCTTTAGGGCTCGAGTGAGTCAGAATGTAGATTGGGAGAATGTCTAGCAAAGGATGCTTTCAGATTAGTAGTCAGTGGCAGAGACAACATGGGGAGCATGGTAGGACTGCGGGATAGCTGTAGCTTTCGTTAGTAGTCAGTCAGAGGAGTGTAGGCGAAGGCCTGTATCTCCTAGTTAGCGGAGTTAGGGCGAGGCCCGTATCTCCTAGTTAGCAAAGTAGGGATCAGGAAAAGATAGTTCTTTGAGATGTAGTATGGATTTGGCCTGCATAGCCCTAGATAGGTGAGACCTGTAGGAGAGGCCGCTCCGAAGTATAGATGGGTGAGAACCGTGGGCGAGGCCCATGTTCTTTTAGCAACAGGTGGGACCTGGTAGAGACCTTAGGGTAAGGTAGTGGATCGGGGATCTTAGATCTTCTAGAGCCAGAGTGGCTGGGTTGGTAGAGCAGTTCAGGTAGTCGTTGTATCTTCATAAGTTGCTAAGAACGACTGAGGGAATGTTCTTGCATTCGGTAATCGGTGGGGGGACCGGTATTTTGGGTAATGATAGATCAGTCGGGACCAGGGTGGTCTTGTTTTATCCAGTAGGCGGATGGAAGTCAGCAGGACTTCAGGCAAGAATGATGGTAAGGTATTTAGTGTAAGAAGCCGTGAGCTGATCGGTTGGTGCTAAGTTGCTTACCGCGGAATCAAATGATCTTAGAGTAAATGATTTGGCTCAGTGATGTTGTTCTTGTCTAAGCCTTAAACATAGCAGAGAGTGATCTGCTACTCAAAGGATTGCCTGAATTCTCACGTTGGGTGGAGTTTTCAGTATTGGAGCATCGTTGTGGGATTATTCTGTGAGTATTAGTTGGATGGACGGCACTGGTAGTAGTCGGGATTGCGGTTTCAGTAGAGGATTGGTCCTAGAATGAGATTGGTAAGGTATGTTGCTTATGGGAAGATTCCTTGGAAGGGTCGGTGACAGTACAAGGAAAGGGGATGGACCTAATGGGTGTAGTGCGTAAAGCTGTAAGCGGATTGTAAGGTAGTTGACCTAGGCAGACTTCGAGGACGAAGTCTAGTTTAAGTGGGGGAGAGGTGTAGCACCCTGAATTCAGGAGGCCTAGAAAGGAAAGGAAACCTCAAAATAAGAAATGCCACGTCGAGTAGATGGATGACTCGACGAGTAGGAGCGCGATTTTTGTCGCGGGTTAAGTGACCTACTCGACGAGTTAGAGGACTGACTCCGCAAGTTGGCCAGGTTTTGGGAAAACCCTAAATCAGGATTTGGTGCCCTATTTAAGCATCTTATTCTCATTCTATCAGCCTCATTTGTAGCCTCCATTGTCCAGAACATGTCCCATGAAACCCTAGTGTTCTCTTTGAGTGTGTGAGCCTGTATTGAAGGATTTAGAGTGTTCTTGAAGTCTAGAAGAAGAAGAAGGAGGTTGGAGGTCCAAGGAGAAGGTTGTAGATCCAGGAAGTTTGCTTCATCTTCTTCATTTTTTGGTAATCAAGTTCTCACCTTGACTTCTAGGTTTTTTGATCTCCTTATGTCCCTTTTTATGGAGTTCATGGTCCAAGAAGGATGTCTTGTGGGATTTGGACATCCCCAAGCTAGATCCTTCCAGATTTAGAGGTGTTCAGAGTAGTAAAGACATAAAGGTTGGAGCTTTATGCCATTATAGCTCTCCATGCATAGATTAAGTGGTTGTTATGGCCTTTTGAGCAAAAAGGGCCATGCATGGGTGCAAAGGTAGCAGCTTTGTGTGATATCCCAACCCTAGGAGGCCAGATTCGGGTCTTGGATGCCTTGAGCTTGTCTGAAATCATCCGAATAGTGTTGGACATAGAGAGACTCGGTGATTCAGGCCAGTTATTTCCCCAAAACCCTTCTGTTAAGGTTATGACTTGAGATTGTAAAGGGACTCAGCCAGTCTGAGACCATAATGGTCATGAAGTTCATCATACTCGTCGAGTTCAAGGAAGAACTCGGCGAGTCTAAGGCAATCTCCTTAGTTATGAAGATGGACTCGACGAGTTGTTCATACAACTCAGCGAGTCACAGACAAGACACATTCATATGTGGATGATGAACTTGACAATTTCAAGGATGAACTCGTCGGTTGAAGATGGTCCCGATAGTATGGTTGAAGGAGGACCTGTCGAGTTTTTGCTAGACTCGAAGAGTTGAATCGAGGGATGTATTGGGTTGTAGGGGTATGGACTTGACGAATTGGTAGACCAACTCGAAGAGTTAGGTCAACTGGATGTTGACTTTGACCAGAGTTGACTTAGTTTGACTTCTGGAGGACATTTTGGGACTAAGTGTTAATGTTGGTATTGGTAGCTCAGGGAGCTAGAGGAGCAACAGTTCGGGGAGTTGTCAGATAGCTGTCAGAAGGGTATCAACAAGAACTTCAGCAGTGGAAGGTGAGTTTCCCTCTGTGTGAATGGGTCTAAGGCCACAATGTCGAGCTATGCAGTTATGAGTAGGAAGACTTGGTAGTTAGCCCTAGGCACTGTATGCTATTATGATATTCAGACCAAGGTCCGATTGCGGGCGGGAGCCCACAGATTTAGATTATACTTGTTGTCTGTGTGATACTTATATGTGCCTGGTAGAGAGGTGAGTGTGGGCGAGGTCCCGTATCTCACCACTAGCTGAGTACGGACGGGGTTCTGTATCTCATTAGTACCATAGCATGGGCGAGGCCCGATATAGGAGAGAGGTGAGTGTGGGTGGGGGCCCGTATCTCACTATCAGTACGAGTGTGGATGGGGTTCTAGTACTCATTAGTAGCAAGGCAAGGGCGAGGCCTTAGTACAGGAATGGAGTAGAGTAGTTATAGCTTATATGTTATGCAATATTTTATATGGTTGTATGTGTTTAGCGGGCAGGGCCCAGAGACAGGCGGGGCCTAAGGTAAACAGATTTGTTGATCGAGCGGGGCTTATAGCCAGGTGGGGCCTAGAGCAAGCGGGACCTGTTACCGGAGCCGTGCGGGGCTCGAGGTAGAGGGCGTGGCCCAGTACTTGCAATATATGGTTATGTGTATGGTATGTGGTAGGTTGGGGAAGTCACTAAGCTTCGTGCTTACGGTTTTTAGTTTTGGTTTCAGGTACTCAGTTTTTAAAAGAGGAGCTCGGGAGGATGCAATGCACACACCATGATAACTTAGCTTGGGATGTTTACTCTGATAATTGAACAAGTGTTTTCAAAATGAAACTCTGATTTCTAGTAATGTTTTGGATGGATGAATTATAATTATGAATTGATTAATGATTTAAAAATGAAATTTTTGGACCTAATTTTTGGGATGTTACAGCTATGTTTGCGATGCATGAGGAAGAAGAGGAAGAGAAAGTCACTGGAAAGTTCTTTGCTTCAACATCCACTTATCAAGCACCAATGACGTCAAAGGTACATTCTATTTTACAATCTTTTAGTATTCCCTCTAATGCATATGATTCGATTCTATCTGAGTTTGATGCAGCTATTACCTATGTTAATGATCTACTTATTTCTGCTAGTAATGATGCTAAGAATTCGAACACACTACTATTAGAAACTCAGAGGATGTTGGATTCAAAAAATGCAGAAATAGAATACTTAGATGTTCAAATAACAAATCTTATGTGTAATAGGGATAGTTTAAGTGTTGATGTCAAATTGTTGTTAAAACAAAGAAATATCTACTGTAATTCAACCAAACGGTTATATGTTAAATTGACCGTATTGCTTCATTCATCGGATATTAGCAAAGAACAACATAGGAAACTTTTTCCCTTTTTAGCATTCGAAAAGGAGAAAATTGACTATATTTCCTATGACTGTGAAAAGACAATTGTTGAATTCGGTATAGTGAAAATTGATGAATGTCAAGATGCTAATGAATTAGTTGATATTGTAAATGAAATCTTGACCACAAAATAAATCATTTGAACAGAAAAATTCTAAATCGGTTCAAACTTCCTCTCAAAAGAAAGTTGAAAATAAGAAAAATCCCCCTTAACTCAAAAAGATTTGTCTCAAAATAAACCACAAAATGCTTTTTCAAAGTCTAAAACTCAAGAGTCAAAATCGGATTCCCAAACAAATGTTCAAACATCAAATGCAAAGAAGTTTACAAATCATCAATCAACAAGGAATTTCAATTCAAATCAACAAAAAAGTTTTTCACAAAATCATTTTTCAAGAGAAAATCAATTTTTGAATAATCCAAAGTATTTACAAAATCGTTTTTCTTCCCAAACGAAACCTGTGTTTTCAACTCAAAAGTTTGATAAATTTCATTCTACAATAAATGTATTTTTCACACCGAAACAACCAAATTTTCCCAATCCTCTTACGATACAAGTTTCCAAAGTTTCGTATGTCAAAGGCAAGTTAGATGTGCAAAACGTTAACCATTGGCTTGAAGGAAAAGGGAAATCATTTCAATCAGGGAAGCTTTCTCAATAACAAATCAAGGATGCTTATGAAAAGTATCTAAATGAATCTTCGAATGGAAGTTCTTCACCCAAGCAATCTAATCCTTCAGTCAAGAAATGGAGAGATATTTCGAAAACAAAGGTTAATGAGAAACGAACTGAGAAGAAAAATGCAAAAGTCAGTGAAAATTCTAAACCTGTGAATGATTACATTTTTGTGCCTTTAACTAACAAAGTTGACGTAATTGATAGTCTTAAATCTAAAGTTCGTAATTGGATCCTAGGACCTTCATTTCACAATGTTTTTCAATCTAATCACCAAGGACCCAAACAACCTTGGGGACCTAAATTTTTTCACTGATTGCATGTTTTGAGTGACGAGAAATATGATGACAAATGGTATATTGATAGTGGTTGCTCTCGTCACATGACTGAAAGAAAGGAAGATCTTCATGATTATCGAAATTTGGAGAATATTGGAGTAGTGAAATTTGGCAACAATCAGAAATGTCAAGTCAAAGGATATGGAAAAGTAACAAATGGGAAATTCACACTAAACAAAGTAGCTTATGTCGAAGGTCTTCAACATAACTTGATAAGTGTTTCGCAACTTGTAATGGGCACTGGAAATCAAGTGGTGTTTAATGAAGAAGGAAGTGTGATTTCGAACATACACACAAAGGAAGTATTGCTCAAATCAAAAAGAAAAGGCGATATGTTTACTATCGGCATCAAACCAATTGTTGGGATTCCCTATGTGTGCTTACTTTAGAAAGCTTCATCTGATGTTAGCTGGCTCTGGCATCGAAGACTTTCTCATTTGAATTTTCAAATTTTGAATAAATTGGTGGTAAATGATCTTGTTAGAGGTTTACCTGTGTTAAAATTTAATAATGAAACTTTGTGTGCAGCTTGCGAACAAGGAAAACAACACAGACAAGGTTATCTGATTGTCATTGATTCAATGATTGTTGAACCTTTGGAAGTTCTTCACATTGATCTTTGCGCACCCTCGACTGTTGAGACTCTAAAAAGGAAGAGATACATATTGGTCATTGTTGATGACTTTTCAAGGTTTACTTGGGTATATTTACTAAGACTGAAATCTGAAACTGCTCAATCAATGATCGACTTCATCAAGCATATTGAACTAAGTTTGAAGAAAAAGGTTTGAAGGATCAAGAGTGACAATGGCTCCGAATTTAAGAACAATGTTCTTGATTCGTTATCCACCGACAAAGGAATTTCGCATAATTTCTCTTCACCTTACACTCCTCAACAAAATGGTGTTGTCGAAAGGAGAAATTGTTCACTTTGCAAATTAGCAAGAACAATGCTCACATATGCGAATCTTCCTCAATATCTATAAGCTGAAGTAGTTTCCACTGCATGTTTTACTCAAAATCAATCTTTTATTCATCGTCATTTTAACATCACTCCTTATGAAATTATCAATAACTGGAAACCAAATGTTAAAATTTTCCATGTTTTTGGATGTAGGTGCTTCATTTTGAATATCAGGGATAATCTTTCGAAATTTCAGTCAAAAGCTGATGAAGGGATATTCTTGGGATATTCTCATAATTCGTTTGCTTACAGGGTGTTAAACAAATGAACGATGAAAATCTAAGAAATGTTTAATCTTACTTTTGATGATTACTATGTTAAACAAGTTGAAAAGACCTTTGAATAACAACCAACAATGAATGAATCAAATAATGAATCTCAAAATTTGAATTCGTTAGATTTTGATTATGATTTGATTTTTGGTGTTCCAGATATGGATATTAATGCAAAAGTCAATGCTGATGACAATCAAGTGTCTGAAGCATCGAAACATTATGATGATTCCACTCTCACACATGATAACAATGATTCGCTTTCATCAACAAATTCTTCCAGAAATAACAAAAGTCTGCATGTTGCATCGAATGTTCAAGTGGAGGGGGAGCACCTGAATTCGTCTTCTCAAGTTGAGGGGGAACATGCTTTCGAGGGGGAGAGAGAACAAATGAATTTTGAAGTCAAGGGGGCATCATGATAACAATCGAATTGTCGAGGGGGAGCAAGATGCATATAATACAAATGTTTCGAATGTTCAAAATGATGAATTTCTTGATATTAATGATAATTTGTCAAATACATGTGAACGATCTGAAACTGAAGAAATATTCGAAGATACACCTTTGGACTTTGGTCCTGCATTTCCTCCAATGGATAAGTGATGCGAAGTCATCCAAAAGAACAGATTCTTGGTAATCCTCAAGATGGAGTTTTGACTAGAGCTCAACTTCGTGCTAAAAATAAGGTACTTAATGTACGCCAAGAATTTTGCATGTTTAATGTCTTTATTTCGAAAATTGAACCAAAAGCAGTCAAGATTTCTATAGAAGATCCAGATCGGATCGTTTCTATGCAATCTGAGTTGGTTGAATTCGAAAGAAATAAAGTTTGGCGTCTAATTCCAAAACCAAAAGATGTGTCGGTGATAGGCTTAAAATGGATTTTTAAAAATAAAATTGATAAAGAAGGAAATATTGATCGAAATAAGGCTAGGCTAGTTGCAAAAGGATATTCGCAACAAGAATGGATTGATTATGAAGAAACTTTTGCCCCTGTCGCAAGACTCGAGGCTGTTCGAATATTTTTAGCCTATGCAACACACAAGGACTTTGATGTTTATCAGATGGATGTGATGTGTGCTTTTCTCAATGGAGTTCTCGAAGAAACGGTTTATGTTGAACAACCACCAGGTTTTGTCAATTCTCAATATCATGATCATTGTTATATTTTAGACAAAGTTGTTTATGGTCTTAAACAATCTCCATGTGCCTGGTATACCACTCTTACTAATTTCTTAAAATGTTCAAAATTTAAACAAGGATCTGTTGATCCCACTCTATTTCGAAAGAAAGTTAGGAATCATATCATGCTTGTTCAAATTTATATCGATGGTATTATTTTTGGTTCAACAGATCCTCAATTGTCAATTGAATTTGAAAATATGATGAAAAGTCAGTTTGAGATGAGCATGATGGGGAAGATAAACTATTTTTTGCGATTAAATATTCGTCAAAGTAGAGAAGGAATTTTCATTAATCAAGAGAGGTATACAAGAAATCTGCTTGAGAAGTTCGGCATGACGAATAGTTCAAAGTTACGAGTCCCGATGGCAATTGGAATAAGACTAAGTCCATCTTTGGACAAACCAGTTGTTGATCTCATATTGTATCGAAGCATGATAGGTTCGTTACTATACCTTACGGCTAGTAGACCTGATATTATGTTTTCTATGTACAATTGTGCTAGGTACCAATCGAATCCTATAGAACCTCATCTTACTACTGTGAAGAACATTTTTCTCTATCTCAAAGGCACAGTTTCATTAGGATTGTGGTGTCCTTCGAAAATAGGGTTTTTAATTCAAGCATTTTTAGATGTTGATTTTGGTGGGTGTCAACTTGATCGAAAAAGCACAAGTGGAGGATGCCAACTTTTGGATGGGAAGCTCGTTAGCTGGCAATCGAAGAAATAGACTTGTGTTTCGATTTCCACAACAGAAGCAGAATATTTTGTTGCTGCAGCTTGCACTTCTCTAATCATATGGATTCAAAGTCAATATCATGATTATGCAATCAACATGAAGAAACTTTCGTTGTATTGTGATTCACAAAGTGTCATATGCATTTGTCAGAATCCTATGCAACATTCGAAAACAAAACATATTGCTCTTCGCTATCACTTTATTAAATATCATGTTGAAGATGACAACATTGAAGTTCATTTTGTAAAGACAACAAATCAGCTTGCTGATATATTTACAAAACCATTAGATGAAAAATCTTTCGTAAGAATACAGACTGGCTTAGGAATGATCGATGCAAATTCAGTTCCAGGGCTGATTTTGTTAGAATGACAAGCCAAAGTGGTGGAAAGATGTCGATTCAATGGTTACTGTTCATTATTCAGCGGTTACTGTTCACAGTCAACGCTTCAACATGCTTTTCTTTCGACATCATGCACAATGGTTTGAGAAAATCTTCGCTACTTTTGTTATTTTCTTATTTTCGCTAATCTTGTACTTTCTTTTATTGTTTGCTATTTTTCTTTGGAAATCAAAAACAACAAAAAGATTTTTCAATTTTGTCTTTCTTCTTTAAAATTCAAAAAGATTTTCTTATTTTCTTTCATAAAATCAAAAATCCAAAAATATTTTTGTGTTCTTTTAATTTTTCTTGTGTATCCTCTAGCGAAGATTCTTGATGGCTCATGCCTGATACTTTAGGGAAATGTATATTTTCAACACTTTGTCCTAGTTAGGATGTCCCTAGAAGCATGATGCAGCATGTCGACGAAAGCCTCCATAACTCAATGTGTTTCGAATATGTCACACCCCAGCCGTCGGCGGAAACACCGGGCAGTGTAACGTCATTTCTCGTATCATAGTTATCAACATCCTGAAAACACATGAATTTTAAAATACGTCAACATAAAGTTGGTGAGTTCATAGGTTTTGACTCCATATAAAAATAATACATTTTCCAAGTTCAAAAAGTACAGTTTTGAAAGTATCATTTTGACCCTCAAACATTTAGTATATATATCCTAGGTGTAATGGTTTACTTACCAAATAAGTGTTATACCTAAACGTTCTTTGAACCTAGAGTATAAGTACAAATGTTTGTAATTTCATACAAACTAAGTTGCTACGTATAAATCTTATTTCAATTTTATACGAGTAAAACCGCTACGTATAAATCTATTTCAATTCTATACGACTAAGTAGGATAGGTATAGTGGTCTACTTCATATACAAGTAAAATACCTACTAGATTCTTATACTTAGAGTATAAGTCTTTGGGAAACTTATACTTAACATTCATACTTGTATATCGACAAAGTATAATGCTTCTAAAGTTATGCTACTGTGAGTTTGTAGCTGCGACTGTATAACTTAGTTTTATACCTCTGGTTATTATTACAAGGATCACACATTGCAGTAGTACAAGGATTACACCTTACGATAGTACAAAAACTATAATTAGGTTTTACCAAGTTTTATCTTGACATAAAACCAATAATAACAACATATAACATTCCTAGTTTTATCTTGACATAAAACCAATAATAGCAACATACTTTATAACTTAACATATAGAACTTCCGAATATAACTTCAGAACTATATCACACACAAAATATATATAGAATCCTAAGTATAACTCAAGATCTACACTAATATACTACTATAACAATAACATGTTAATAACTTTACGATAGTTGTATATTTTCAGATATGAAATAACTATATCCCGGTTATTATAACTATCTATGTTGATAATAATATACTATCATATAGACATAATAATAACGTATATACAATATTTAGCATGCGTTTTCCCCCCGAAAATATTAGAAAGTGGGGCCGTGAAACTCACCTTAATAGCATGATTTTATGTAATCTAAGCAGAAACAGTCAGCGGTATGAGGTCGTCAGGGCTCGGGAAGCAAAACAGCTTCAGCAAATGAGAGAGAGAGAGAGAGAAAAAAAAAAGAAATGGTGTAAGGAGAGAGGAGGCTAGAATTGCTATTTATAGGCTGATTTTTGGCCTCTCACGAAGTGAGAATGCTAGGTTCACGTCGTGAGCTTTTGGGTTATAGTTCCGTAGACTTCTAGATGAAAAATGAGGCGGTTTGACTCTTCACGTAGTGAGTTTTTAGGCTCACATCCTGAGTCCAGTCAGATTAGGGTTTATGACACGTGTCATGCACTCAGACAGCTGTAACTTCGGAAGGTCGTAACTTTTGCATACGAACTCCGTTTTTGACGTTCTTTATATCCACGTGTAGGTATTTACGAGCACTACAATCTCTTTTAGACTCAAATAGATAACTCTAAGCCTATTTTAAATTCCTTATGTTATAGAGATTTTATAGTATTCGGTTTATCATAACTTCTTCATGCAAAGTCAGATTTAGATGTTCTTTATATTTTTGGAATCGTATAGACGTATACTTTGATTTATACCATAAAGTATGTATGAAAGTTAATATTTGTATTAGAATTATCATGAAATACATAGTGAGTTTACTACATTACTAGTTTAACAAAATCACATTACATGATTGGTATAATCACATGTGATTGTTATTGACCTATTTTGACTAGTGTTATAGAATCCTTAATGGATCAATCATCATGGGTATTCGTATCCATTCAGGCTATATTCACATTAGTTCCTGAGCTACCTTACTCTTCTCACATGAGTTAAGAGTTAACTGTTTAGTCCAATCATAGCAGAGGTACTTTCAATTCTTGAAGCACTCTTTTTCTTCCTAAAGTTCTTTCACGATGACACACAAAGACACATACCCAAGACATCTCCGGTCGAAACCAACCAGGTTATAGGAATGTAAACATTTTGTGTTTATGATCTGGATTCATGAGACCGTGATGAAAGTGAAATCTTATTTTTCGAACCATTAAAGGAATTGACGGGGAACTTTGTTCTAGATTTTAATGAAACGTTTGTTTCAGTACCACTGTTCGATACTCCAAATCATATTCTTTCTTTTTGCATGGTCTTAATAAAATGTTTGAAACCCACGATATTTTTTACCCAACAAGATCCAGGAATAATTTTGTTTTGTGGAATATGATTTCAGTGTGAGTATCAATCTGATTCTTCGTTACTTGATAAATTTTTTCCAAAGCATACTTGTCCCTGACTACACTGGTCAAACAAGTAATTTCGCTTACAATTCTTATGTTTAGTTGTGATATGTAACAAAATTTTTGGCCACCCATGAAGCTTTATAAAAAGATTCCCTTCGATACTTCTCAATAAGTATTCGATTGTAATTCATCGGAAACCACACAAGCTGTTAGTCATCTCTCTTGATGAATAACAAAGTGATATTTTCCTGGGATCTTAATGCATTTGAGTCAAAATATTTTTGACAACACATCACCAAAATTTTCTTATTTTGCTTATTATCTTTTTCTTTAGCACACTTTGCACTCACGAAATCCTTGAGGTTCTGAGTAAAACCAACTCAGGTCGAAGATTTCACAAGTATGGAAAATGACTACTTTTAAACCCAAAAGTGAAAGAGCCCAGCCTCCATTTCGAAGGGTTCATTCTTGGTCCTTATCTGTTGAAGTACTATCAAAAAGACAGTTGATGTGACGGTTTGGTTCCTATATGATTTCCATGGCAAAAAGTGATCATTGCTTTTCAGAGTTGGCTATGTTTACGGCTATAATCGCGATTTTCAAGGTGAAACATGGCATAAATTTTAGAGCAACCGTTTGGAATTCAAATTGGGTGTACGTATAAAAAGGGATTTGGGGATTCTATTCCAATTTTACGCTCAAATAAAATTCTCAAACGATTTGTGCCCTTTTCTCTCTGATATTCTTCAAGCTTTTCAAACCCTAACAATGACGACTAAGCAAGGTCAATAGTCTCAAACCGCTGAAGACGTGTCACACCCCCAAACTGGAACGACGGAAACGTTCAGGGATGAATGACGTCATATGTAGTATCACAACAATTGCATCATAGTAATCAAAGTAAACACAACCATTACATTGAATATATAAAAAGTATTTACATATGTTTGCCTCATATTTTTATACATCAAAATAGCAAAAAGAAAGATGAGACTTTATACGCTCCGTCTTCTCGAAAGTCTGCCGAGGTACTTGTTTACTGATTTCTTGAGAATACAAGCGGTTTTGAAAAGAGAGTATCAGCATAAAAGTTTGTGAGTTCATCAACATGTTTTTGTAATGAAAACCTATCATTAAATCTGTAAAATGTTTGTATGCTTCCCGAGAAAATCCAATATTTTTTAACATATATGTTTATTACCTTGTTCTATAGTAGTGTATAATGTATTAGTTTGCATGTATGGTTACCACTAGCTGTATTGTATAACGTTGTTTTGAATGAAAACCCTTTGTATGAAAACCCTGGCTATCACCAGTAATGTATAGAATGTTTTGTTTGAAAACCCTGGTTACTACCAGTATGTATAGTAGTTTCATTACTTAAAATAAAGCTATGAGTTGAAATCCATGGAATCCTCCAATTGTATTATGAACTAGTTTTATTAATGAAAATAAAACTAATGAAGAATGAAATCCCATAAACAAGAAGGTTAGTTTATACTATCGTGAGTCGTAAAACCATACTTGATATGACCTAGTGACCTTTACGACGTTCTTCCAGTGTCGAATATATGACATTTGTCACCCCAGGCACGCCTGCCTAATTGTAGCTAGCAGTTCACGTGTGGCATTGTCAGTCCCGAATAGATCTATTCATAAATCCCATGGTCTCCCGCCAGGAGACTCTGGTTATACTATGATAGGATTTAACCTGTACCCCGAAAGGTACAATTAAAGAGTTGTCTCACAATCTTGTATTAACTAGTTTACGTGTAGCTCTGTATGGTTCTTTTGTATTTGAATTAGTGTGTATACTTTATAGGGTAATAATTATACTTAAATAATTATTTAATGTTGTACTCTTGATGTCTAAATATACTAATGTATATCATAAACTAAATTTGTCATAGTTTATATGTTTTGCAATATAACTCCGAATGCATAAAACTGTGTATTGAAAATCCCAAACTATACCTATTATAGTTTGCATGTATGTTGTGTACTTGGTTCGTGTATTGATCTGAAAACTATGTAATTGTGGTTGTACGTTGAAAATGTCCCTTATCTTCAGCATGTTACAATAGGGATAACATATCTAAATATTTTATAAAACATAGAAATCTTTTAGCTGTATCAATTGCATAAATTTTAATCTCGTTGAAATTCTTTTGTATAAGTTCACAAAATCATTCGTGTTTGGATTGTATTCCCCCCCCCCCCCCCCCCCGGTCCTGAAAACATGAAAAATAGTAAAAGCATAGGGGTATGAACTCACTGTAGGTCGTGTGATTATTCGGATAGTTAGACTGGGAGTGGAAACCCTTGGTTGGATGCACGCGGTAGTCAACGGGATCCTAATCAACAATTAAATACAAAATTGTATTTAATTAGCTAAACCATTATTTATAGTGTTGGAAAAAAAACACTTGTTATTGGTTTAGGAATGTTACCGAGACTCGATTGAGGTGGAAAAGTGGATTTGCAGTCAAGATTCACGGTGTGAAGGAGTTTGCGGCCGTAAAGGGTTTCCGGCCGTGAACTGCCCCTTGAAGGGTTTACAGCCGTGAACAGTGTTCTTGAAGGATTTATGAATCTTTGAAGGGTATACGGCTGAAAACGGGTTGATGGCCTTTGAAGATTTGAAGGTTTGAAGGGTGTACGTCCGTAAAATCAAGAACAATGATGTTGGATTCGATGAAAAACGCGTTTTAGACGCTCCAAAACAACCTCCAAAGGTGATTCTTGATGATTTTTGGAAGAAAAGAGGGTGTTTTTGGTGTTTACGGTTGAGGGTTAGAGAGAGAAAGAGAGAGTTTTCGTCCTGAAAAGTATAAATGAGGGGTAGATGCTCATATTTATACGGGTTCCATGGTCGGTGGTGGGGGCCACCTGTCGCTGGCCGTAAACGGGTGTACGGTCGTAAACGGGTTTATGGCCGTGAACATCACTCAGGCCGAAACTATCAATTTTTCAAAGGAAACTCGGGTTTTTCACGTGATTTTGATTCTGACTCATATATATATATATATATATATATATATATATATATATATATATATATATATATATATATATATATATATATATATATATAATTCAATTATATAACTAAATGATTTTCCAAACCAAACGAATTTGACGGAAATCAATAAAATTTAAAATTTATTAACGGAAATCGGCTAACGGTAACGGAAAAAGGTTCGGGTTGTCACATCATTCCACCGTTAGAGGGAATTTCGTCCTAAAATTCAAGCACGGAATACAAATCATGGACTCTGAAAAAGATGAGGGTATTTCTGTTTCATGTTATCTTCTCGCTCCCAAGTTAAATCAGGTCCCCGCTTGGCATTCCAGCGGACCTTCACTATCGGTATGCGACTTTGTTTTGTTCGTTTGACTTCTCGATCCATGATTTTGATTGGTTCTTCCACGAAATTAAGGTTCTCATTGATCTCGATCTCATCAAGAGGGATCACAAGGGTTTCGTCGAATATACACTTTTTAAGGTTCAAGAGGTGGTAGATGGGATTGATATTGCTAAGCTCTAGGGGTAAACGAAGTTTGTATGCTACGGGACCGATCCTAGCGAGGATCTTGAATGGTCCTATGTATCTCGGATTCATCTTTCCATGCTTTCCAAAGTGTATCATGCCTTTCCAAGGTGAGACCTTCAAAAGAACACGGTCACCAACCTGGAACTCCAAAGGTTTTGTCTCTTATCAACGTAGCTCTTTTGTCTATCTCATGAAGCTTTTAGTCGTTCCCGGATTTGTATGATCTTTTCTGTAGTTTCTCGGATGATTTATGGGCCTGTGAGAGTGCTTTCAGGGACTTGACGTTTAACTAGCTGCATGTCACCCACTTCAGCCCAACACAGAGAGGATCTGCACTTACGGACATAAAGGGCTTCAAATGGCGCAACCTTGATGTTGGTATGGTAGTTGTTGTTTTAGGAGAACTCGACCAAAGGCAAATGGGTGTCCCATGACTTACTAAATTCTATGACACATGCTCTCCACATGTCTTCCAATGTTTGAATGGTCCTCTCACTCTGCCCGTCTGTCTGTGGATGGTAAGCTGTGCTCATATCCACTTTAGTTCCAAGAGCCTTCTGCAATGACTGCTAAAATGTCGAGGTGAATCTGTTGTCCTGATCGGAGATAATGGACACAGGTACACCATGCAGACGAACTACCTCTTAGATGTTGATCTGTGTAAGTCTCTCCATCTTGAATGTCTCTTTGATTGGTAGGAAGTGGGCGTATTTAGTCAATCGATCGACAATTACCCAGATGGTATCGTATCCACTCGGAGACTTGGGCAACTTAGTGATGAAATCCATTGTGATCCTTTCCCAATTCCACTCAAGTATTTCTGGCTGCTGAAGTAGACCTGAGGGCTTTTGATATTCCACCTTCACCTTGGCTCAAGTCAAGCACTTGCCCACGAAGGTACGATCTCTGCTTTCATGTTCGGCCACCAATAGAGCTTTTTGAGATCTAGGTAAATTTTATCCGAACCTGGGTGAAAAAAGTATTTAGTCTTGTGAGCTTCGTTCATGACAACCTCCATGTAAGCGCCGAACTTTGGGGTCCAGATCCGGTCCATGAAATATTAAACTCCGTCTCCTCTGATCTCCAAGTTCTTTTCCATTCCCTTCAAGGCTTCATCCGACATGCTCTCTGGTTTTAAGGCTTCCAGGTGAGCCTCTCTGATTTGAGCGGACAAATGGGAATGGATGGTCATTGTTAGTGCCTTCACTCTACGACCTGAATACTCTTTTTCGACTGAGGGAATTTGCTACCACATTGGCCTTGTCGGGATGGTAGCGTATTTTGCACTCATAATCACTGAGTAGCTCTACCCACTGCCATTACCTCATGTTCAAATCTTCTGATCAAATATATGTTGTAGGCTCTTATGGTCAGTGAAGATAGTACACTTGGTTCCGTAGAGATAATGTCTCCAAATCTTTAACGCAAAGACCACTGCTCCCAACTCCAAATCGTGAGTTGTATAGTTGACATTGTGTGCTTTCAACTATCTCGAGGCATAGGCAATAACCTTTCCTCGCTGCATGAGCACACAACCTAGGCTCTGATTATATGCATCACATTAGACCATGAAGTCCTCTGTCCCTTCAAATAGAGACAAGATAGGTGCGCTGCATAGGGCCTGCTTTAATGTTTTATACGCAGTGTCTTACTTTTCTCCATAACAAAAGGGTACACCTTTCTGAGTCAGGGTGGTTAAAGGCTTAGCAATCCTGCAGAAATTCTGGATAAATCTGCGATAGTAGCCAGTGAGGCCCAAGAATTGACGGATTTTTGTGGGTGTCTTCGGTGCTGACCAATTCTCAATCGCTTTGATTTTGGAAGGGTCCACATGTATGCCTTCCTCGCTAACCAAGTGACCAAGGAAAGTTACTTTTCTGATCCAGAATTCACACTTTGAAAACTTTGAATAAAGTTTCTCCGCCCTTAGTGTTTCTAACACTAGCCTCAGGTGTTGTCTATGATCTTCCTCACCCCAAGAGTAGACAAGTATATCATCAATGAACACGATTACAAACTTGTCTAGGAAAGGGTGGCACTCACGATTCATCAGATCCATGAATATCACCGGTGCGTTGGTTAGACCAAAGGGTATTACTACAAACTCGTAGTGACCATACCGATTCCGAAATGCTGTCTTAGGAACATTACTCCCATGTACTCGTAGTTGATGGTACCCTGATCTTAGGTCTCTCTATGAGAAGTAGCCAGCTCCTTGCAGTTGATTTAAGACGTCATCGATTATGGGTAGGGGATAACAGTTCTTGATGGTACGCTTGTTCAGTTCACGATAATCTATGCACATCCGAAAGGATCCATCTTTCTTCTTCACAAACAAGATCGTAGCTCCCCAGGATGAGGAACTTGGTCTAATGAATCCCTTGCTGAGTAGTTCATTGAGTTGGCTGGATAACTCTTGCATTTCTGTCAGCGCTAGACGGTACGGGAATTTAGCTACTAGCGTAGATCCAGGAATTAAGTCACGGAACTCGACATGGCGCTCAGGATGGATTCCAGGAAGATCTTCGGGGTAGACATCCGGAAAGTTGCAGACTTTGGGGACGCTCTCGAGGTCTTTAACTTCCTGATGTTCATCAACGACATGGGCTAGGAATGCATGGCACTCCTTTCGCAGATATTTATGGGCTTGGATGCATGAAATGATACGAAGGTTTGAGCTGAGTTTATCACCATATATTATGAGGGCTTCGCCTGAGGGAAGATTGAGATAGATGGCTTTTTCATAGCAAAGGATATCAGCACAATTGGGGCTCAACCAATCCATGCTGATGATGATGTCGAAACTTTTTATGGAGATTGGCATAAGGTCGATTGGGAAGGAATGGTCGTTTAGGGTAAGGGTACAGCCTATGAATATGTCGTTAGTGCTCTCTTTCTTTCTGTTAGCCATCTCAACGGTAAATTTTTCGGTTAAAGGTTGGGTTTTATGCTGGAGTAGATGCTTAAATGCATAACTAACAAAACTTCTCCCCGCACCAAAATCGAAAAGAATGCATGCATAAGAGTTGTCGAGGAGGAATGTACCCATAACAATGGTAGGATTAGCAACTGCCTCCTCTTGGCCCATTGCTAGCACTCTCCCTGTGTTGCTAGTTGTTGTTTCCTTGGGGCAATTCCTCGTGAAGTGCCCGATCTCCCCAAAGCCATAACAAGCTTGACCAACGCCCAATCTAGGAGCCTGATTGGTTGGTTGGGCTGGGGTCTTGCAAAATCGAGTTGTGTGCCCCTTCTTGCCACAACTATTTCATAACATCTCGCGACACTACCCATGATGATGAAAGTTGAACTTGTCACACCATGGAAGGCTACTAGCATATCTACTGGCAGGTGCTTGAGTTGTAGGAACAACGGTAGGAGTGGTAGTAGCATGAACTGCTACTATCTGTTGTTTCTTGGAGGACTCCTACAAAGAGTGGTCCTTTCTCTTGTTCCAAAACTTTTTCTTCCCACCACTCACCTTTGGTGGTTCGAGAGCGGCTGCCACTTCATCGAGATCAACCCCGTGATCTATCAGGGTCTGCGCCAGACACTTGGCATTGTCAAATCTGAAGGGTGTAGTAGCTAAAATATTCCCCTAAGTTGGGGGTGTCAATCCCCAAATGTACCTCTCTATTTTCTTGCTTTCCAGGGTGACCATCCCTGGATAGAGAAGAGCCAGATCCCAGAATCTAGCTATATAAGTGGCAATATCGGAACCTTTCATCTTTAGATTCCAGAGCTCGTGCTCTAATTTCTACATCTCGCCCCTTGGGCAGTACTCAGCAAGCATAAGCTCTTTTTAGCTTTCCCAACCCATGGCATTTGCTACCGGCAGAGTTAGAGATTTGACCGAACCATTCCACCAAGTCAATGCTCTATCAATGAAAGTTCAGGCTACAAACTTCACTTTGTTTGTCTCAGAACATGCGCAAATCTCAAAAATGGATTCGATCTTCTCGAACTATTAGGTTAGGGTAATGTCTCCTCCATTACCATCAAAAGATTTAGGCATGGCATTCATGAAGTCTTTATAGGAACACTCCTTCGGGTGTTCCTAATTGTCGTCAAGACTCTGGGAATGAGTACCACTTCCTGATCCGCTAGCACCACCAGGGTTTATTTGTGCCATCGCTGCAGCCACAACGTGTGACATCCCCAAAATCATGGCCAGAAAAAGACTGGTTTCATTTATGCTTTTAAAATAATTTCAAAGTAAATCCATTGATTTAAAAAGAGTTGCGGAATTTGTCCCCAAAACAATACATGATAAAATAAAGTTTATCAAAGCATTTCATAAAGAAATGTATTTTGATTATATATCAAAACTCGGGATGTCATGTTCCGATACAGACACAAAAGCATAAACAATAAAACATAGACCTTACACAGTTATATATAACTACTGGTCTATAAACAAAAACATCTTCATAGGTTCTCCAACTTATGCTCTCGCGCCACTACTTGTAATACAAAGAAACTGAGTGAGTCAGGCTTGCTTTCCTGGTGAGCATATAGGGTTTTCAACCCACAACAAATAATTATATTTAATTTCAACATCCAATAGTAACCCGATTACCCATTCCCGTTATCCTCACTTTACATCCCTACAACAACAACTATCACAAGGGACCTAATCTAGGATTTTCATCGGGACGGACAATATTGCAAAATGGTTTCCTTAGCAACGAATTTCCTAAGGCAACCATGAGGGGGATAGAATACAGCAAATGAACACCCAAGTTCACCAACACCTACAGGTTATGAGCCTACCAGCATTCCACAGGACACTCTAGAAAGAGTCCGTGGTCATCATCCATATTCTGTTGAATGACTAAATAACAATCATATCAAGGCCTCTCATCAGTTTATCACACATCAACTATCTACCCGAGTTCTACCCAACATTTTTGTAGAAAACAACATACATATGCATTCATATGCAACTTAAAAACTGATAAGATACACATTCAATACTCATCCCAAATAAATAGATAACATATATATATATATACACGTATATTTATACACACATAACACGTATTCTAAAGTAGATACTTCATATCTATGTGTTAGAAGAAAGGGAATATACACTCACTTGATCAGAAGCTGATCGGACAACACTACGGCTCTAAGAGTAGTATTTCTTCGGTGAAACCGGGTGATCTTCACAAAAACCGAGCTTCTAGCGGGCAGACTTTTGGCTCGAAAACTTTACTTCTCGGGATCTTTGGGGCTTCGGGACTCGTTATGCGTGCCTTGAACTTCAGAAATTCATAAATTTCGCATACAATCTACATTTTCAACGTTCTTTATATCCACGCGTAGGTGAGATTATGCTCTACAACTTTCGTTTAGACTCCGTCGACTAGTATTGAATTTTGTTTTTATTATATTATTTTTAGTAGGCTGGGACAGGAAAACTCCGTTAGAAATTCATAACTTCTTCATCTGACGTCCATTTTCGTCTGTCTTTCTTCCGTTAGACTACTATCGACGAGATCTTCGATTCTTATTTAGATTGTTTCGGCTAGAAATCCCTTGATCTCAAATCCGAACTTCGGGCTGCATACCGCTAAGTCGAAACTTAGAAAAATCATAACTTCCTCATACGAAGTCAGATTTAGACGTTCTCTTTATGCACACTCTTGGTTTAACGTATTCTACGAATTTCATTTAGATCACTAAGGCTAGATATCGCTTTATCTTAAATTCGTATTTTAGGTCATACAGTGTCGTGCTGCATCTATCGCGACACTTCGACAGGTCATAACTTCTTCGTTATAACTCGGATTTCGACATTCTTTATATATTATGAAACCTCGTCACGACCACTACGTCTTTAGTATCAATATAGGTCTTATCTAACATTTTATTTTATCGCTTATTTTTATACTTAATTCATTTAAGTCACACAATTAAGCACAAAACACATAATACTCAAATAATACATCTTTATTATTTCAAGACGGGTTACAAAGGTTAACCTAGACTATTACATCATCATTAATGCGTAGCCTAGAAACACAGACATTACAATTCTCTCCACCTTAGGATGATTCCGTCGCCGGAATCACACATCAATAAACAAATGCGGATAGCGACTCATCATGTCACTCTTCGTCTCCCAAGTGAGATTTGGCACATTCGTATGTTTCCATCGGACAAGCCCTAACTCGACCATCTTGCGTCGCAACTTCTTAGTCTTTTGGTCAATGATTGCCTATGGTTCTTCAATTAACCTCTTGTTCTCATCAATTCTCAACTCCAAAAGTGGAATCATGTCGGGAACTTCCCCCGTGAATTTCCTCAGATAACACACATGAAAAGTGTTATGAATTTCATTCAGTTCTTCGGGTAATTCGAGCTTGTAAGCTTGGTTCCCAATCCTCTAAAGATCTTTAAACGGTCCAATAAACCTTGGAATTAACTTTCCACTTTTACCAAATCTTATAACTCCCTTCCATGGTGAGACTTTAAGCAATACCGAATCTCCAACTTCAAAAGTCATCGGTCTTCGCTTGTTGTTAGCATAGCTCTTTTGACGATCCTGAGCTGCCAACATTCTCTCCCTAATTATTTTCAACTTTTTAGCAGTTTGATGGACTATCTCCGGTCCCATAAACTGCTTTTCCCTCGCCTCAAACCAACAAGACGGCGTACGACATTTTTGCCCGTACATAGCTTAATAAGGTGCCATCTTAATGCTCGAGTGGAAACTATTATTGTAGGAAAATTATACCAAAGGCAAATGTTCATCCTAGCTGCCTTGGAATTCCAGGGTACATGCTCTCAGCATATCTTTAAGTGTTTGTATCATTCGATCACTCTGACCATCAGTCTGTGGATGGTAAGCTATAGTCAAACACAACTTGGTACCCAATTCCTCTTGTAGACTTTTTCAAAATCGTTAGGTGAAACGACTGTCACAATCTGACACAATCGTTAATGGAACACCGTGAAGCCTCACAATTTCCTTCACGTAAGAATTTGCAAGCTTATCCATAGACCATTTCTCATTGGCTACTATGAAATGCGCACTCTTAGTGAAGCGATCAACGACCACCCAAATCATGTCGTGACCGTTCTTTGTTCTGGGCAGTTTAGTGACAAAATCCATAGCAACATCTTCCATTTACCCATAGGCATAGGTAAAGGTTCTAAACTCCCGTATGGTTTCTGATGTTGTTCCTTGACCCGTGCACGTGTCACACACTCAGCCACGTACTTTGCAATATCAAGCTACATCGTCGGCCACCAGTAATAGGGTTTCAGGTCCCTATACATTTTAGTGCTGCCAGGATGAATTGAGTACATGGTTTTGTGAGCTTCTTCCATCAGAAGATCTCTTATTCTGCCTAACTTAGGTACCAAAATACGATCTTGGAATACCTTCAGTCCATGACCGTTTGGAACAAACACCAACGTTTTTCCCAAACATTCCTCCTTCCGGTCGTTCTTTTCAGAAGCTTCCTCTTGAGCTTTCTTTATACTTTCCACAATGGTCGAGACAACTTCTATTCTCAACGCTCTTGGCCTTTTCCTGTCAACATTGACTTTCCGACCGAGGGCATCAGTGACAACATTTGCTTTACCGGGATGGTGAAGTATCTCACAATCATAGTCCTTAAGTAGTTCTAGCCAGCGTCGCTGCCTCATATTCAATTCTTTTCTGACTAAAGAGATATTGGAGACCCTAATGATCAGTGAAAAGTTTGCACTTCGTGCCATAGAGGTAATGCCTCCATATCTTCAGAGCGAAAACTACCGCTGCCAGCTCCAAATCATGAGTGGGGTAGTTCTTTTCATGCTCTTTCAGCTGTCGAGACGCATATTCTATCACCTTTTCTCTTTGGGTCAAAACACAACCCAACCCAACACCAGACGCATCGCTATAAACAGCAAAGTCTTCAACTCCATCAGGTAGAGAAAGAATCGGTGCTTCACATAGCTTCTTCTTTAGCAACTCAAATTCTTCTTTGTGTTTATCACTCCATGCATAAGTAGCTCCTTTGTGAGTTAAAGCTGTTAATGGAGTAGTGATTGAAGAAAAACCTTGGATAAACCTTCGGTAATATCCGGTTAATCCTAAAAAGCTTCGGATCTCCGTGGGACTCTTCGGTTGCTCCCACTTCGTCATGGCTTCAATCTTTGATGGATCAACCATCATCCCTTCTTGGTTGACCACGTGACCCAAAAATTGTACTTCTCGAATCCAAAAATCACATTTGGAGAACTTAGCATACAACTTCTCCTTCTTCAAGACTTCCAACACTTCTCGTAAGTGTCTGCCATGCTCTTCTTGGCTTTTCGAGTAAATCAGAATGTCGTCTATGAACACTATCACAGATTTATCAAGGAACATATTACAAACTATGTTCATTAAATCCATGAATGCTGTTGGAGCATTGGTTTGTCCAAATGACATAACCAAAAACTCTGAGTGTCCATATCGTGTTGTGAAGGCAGTCTTCTCGATATCCTTCTCTCTTACTTTCAGCTGATGATATCCTGACCTTAGGTCGATCTTTGAAAAATAACTTGATCCTTGTAGTTGATCGAACAGGTCATCAATCCTCGACAACGGATATCTATTCTTTATTGTTGCCTTGTTCAGCTCTCTGTAATCGATGCACATTCTCATACTTCCATCTTTCTTCTTCACGAATAACACTGGAGCTACCCAGGGTGATGAACTAGGTCTTATGAAACCTTTGTCCAACAACTCTTGAAGTTGCATCATCAGCTCCTTCATCTCTGTCGGTGATAAACGGTAAGGTGCCTTTGCTATTGGTGTCGTCCTTGGTAACAAGTCTATTATAAACTCCACCTGTCTATTAGGCGGTAATCCGGGAAGATCTTCGGGAAATACTTCTAGATAATCACACACGACACGAATGCTCTGCAACTCCTTTTTCTCCTTCTTTGCATATATCACAAATGCCAAATCTGATGTACATCCTTTGGCCAAACACTTTCTGGCTTTCATTAGGGAAATGATTCCAGAATTTACTCTGTGTTTGTCCCCATACACCATAATTGACTCTTTCCCTGGTGGGTGTACTTTTACAATCTTCTTCTTGCACAGTATTTCGGCATCATTGGCACTAAGCCAATCCATCCCCAGCACGATGTCGAAACCATTTAGCTCAATAGGCAATAATTCCTCGTGGAACTTATTCCCATTCAAGTAAATTAAGATGTTTTTCATACGATGGCTAACAGGTACAACGTTGCCACTAGAAACTTCGACTAATAAAGCATTATCTAGTCTATCGACATGCAAAGCTAGTTTTCTACCAAATTCATGCAAAATAAAGGAGTAGTTGGCTCCAGAATCAAATAAAATTTGGGCAGGCAATTCGTTTACGAGAAAGGTACCTGAAGCGACATCAGCTTTATCTTTAGCAGCTTCCTGTGTCATCTAGAAAGGCTCTCGCCTTCAGCTTTTGCGGAATATTGGGTTTTTCTGCCCCTCTTCATTACACCCAAAACACACTCTTTTGTTGGATAGACACTCATTGGCATAATGCCCCGTCTTTCCACACTTCTAGCAGATCACATCCTCGCTACATTTCCCAGAGTGCTTTTTCTTTCACTTTTCACACCATTTTGATTCTCCCCCTTTTCCTCCTCCAAACTTTTTCGAATCAGACTTCGAATTTTTTTTTCTTGTTGGAACCTGAAATTCCTTCAAGCTTTCTCTTTTCACCAACTTCAACTTTGTTTGCGGTTCTTCCCTTGATCATGTCCTCAATAGACTTGGCAGCCCAAATAGCTGCCTCCAGAGTAGGTGCCTGACGTATTGGCACAACGTACTTCCATGGGAGTCCCTTTGCATATAGATCAACTTTCGTCAGCTCATCTAGGACAATGTGCAAAGCAAACTCCATTTTTTCTGTAAAGGCATTGGTGTAATCATCGACTGACATGCTGCCTTTTGTCAACGTCAGAAACTTGTTCTCCAACTCCAGTAGATTTTGGGCCGAGCAGAACTTGCGCTTGAGCTGCACCAAGAACTCTGCCCAAGTCAATTATAGTGGCTCATTAGGGCTTAGGGTCATCCCCAGAGTCTTCCACCAACGAACAGCTCCACCCCTGAACAGACGTACTGCGAAAGTGGTCTACAACTTGCCTCTGTAACCACACGTCATGAAGGCTAGCTCCATTTCTGAGATCCAATCCATGACTTCGATCGGATCCTCCTTTCCAGTGAAGGTCGATGGTTTGTAAGTCAGAAAATCTTTATACTTGCATCCAAGTCCATCATTCCCTTCATCTTGGTTGTTTCGTCTATTTACTGATGGGTTGGCTTGACCAATGATCCCACTGAAGTTCTCTTCCTCCAACTGCCCTCCATTCACTTTGAGCTCTTCCACTTGAATTGATAGTTCTTAACGATTCTGCCTAAGCAGACGTCTCGTTTCATCCATCTGACGATCCAACATCGTCTGAATCATCAATTATACACCAGCCATTGTCATTGGCTCAGGTGTTGCAGCTACAACAAGTATTTGCTCAATCACTGGTGGTTGAGGTCGTTGATTCATGTTTTCGTCTGCGTTTCCAACGCCACTTCTTGCTCTTGCCATTTTTGATCTACACACAAAATAAGGTGAATTTAGATCCTTAATCACGATAGATAATCAAACCATCTTTATCACTCCAAAACGTTTACATGCTAGTTCTAATACCGTCGTCATACGCTTAGAATCCTAAACACATAAGGTCTCCAGATCCGGTTGGCAACAAAACATAGATCAGAACAAATAATATCATATATGGCAAACATATAACATTTAGCACATAAAAAGAATTTCAGGCAACTTTCATAAAATAAACTAGCGCTCGTGTCTTAAATAGAACAAACACTCATCTCACAATCTTCACTTAGCATTCTAAGTTTAAGTCTACAAATCCTACAAATTCCTAGTTCGCTTAAACTAATGCTCTGATACCAACTGTGACATCCCAAAAATCACGGCCAGAAAAGACCGGTTTCATTTATGCTTTTAAAATAATTTTAGAGTAAATCCATTGATTTAAAAAGAGTTGCGGAATTTGTCCCCAAAACAATACATGATAAAATAAAGTTTATCAAAGCATTTCTTAAAGAAATGTATTTTCATTATATATCAAAACTCGGGATGTCATGTTCCGATACAGACACAAAAGCATAAACAATAAAACATAGACCTTACACAGTTATATATAACTACTGGTCTATAAACAAAAACATCTTCACAAGTTCTCCAACTTATGCTCTCGCGCCACTACTTGTAATACAAAGAAACTGAGTGGGTCAAGCTTGGGAGCCTGGTGAGCATATAGGGTTTTCAACCCACAATAAATAATTATATTTAATTTCACCAACCAACAATAACCCAATTACCCATTCCCGTTATCCTCACTTTACGTCCCTACAACAACAACTATCACAAGGGACCTAATCTAGGATTTTCATTGAGACGGACAATACTGCAAAGGGGTTTCCTCAACAATGAATGTCCTAAGGCAAACATGAGGGGGATAGAATACAACAAATGAACACCCAAGTTCACCAACACCTATAGGTTATGAGCCTGCCAACATTCCACAGGACAGTCTAGAAAGAGTCTGTGGTCGTCATCCATATTCTGCTGAATGACTAGATCACAATCACATCGAGGCCTCTCATCAGTTTATCACACATCAAATATCTACCCAAGTTCTACCCAACATTTTTGTAGATAAAAACACACATATGCATTCATATGCAACTTAAAATCTG
Organism: Lactuca serriola; assembly: GCF_051521515.1. Taxonomy (NCBI): domain Eukaryota; kingdom Viridiplantae; phylum Streptophyta; class Magnoliopsida; order Asterales; family Asteraceae; genus Lactuca; species Lactuca serriola. The sequence goes on along the minus strand of NC_136416.1, from coordinate 175,142,688 downwards.
ATAAGATACTCATTCAATACTCATCCCAAATAAATAGATAACACATATATACACATATATTTATACACACGTAACACGTATTCTAAAGTAGATACTTCATATCTATGTGTTAAAAGAAAGGGAATATACACTCACTTGATCAGAAGATGATCGGACAACACTACGACTCTAAAATTAGTATTTCTTCGGTGAAACGGGAGATCTTCACAAAAACCGGGCTTCTCGCGGGCAGTGTTTTGGCTCGGAAACTTTACTTCTCGGGATCTTCGGGGCTTTGGGATTCGGGATGATACTGGGGCTTCGGGGGTATAATTTGCACGTAGATCGATGAAATAAGGGTGAGAGAGAAGATATTTGGCAACCACAAACGGCTGCCCTTTGTGATCTATTTATAGGGTGAAGTTTGCCGCGAATGCGGTGCGTTCCCTGAATGCAGCGCGTTCCACATGAACGCAGTGCGTAGGAGCGGGGTTCTGGACCTATCTCTTATCCATTGAGTCAGCATCGACGTGGCCAATCCGGAGCCAAGCACTGAACGCAGTGCGTTCCCCAATTGAACGCGGGGTGCTCCCTCCTCATTATGCGTGCTTCAAACTTCAGAAATTCATAACTTTCGCATACAATATCCGTTTTCGATGTTCTTTATATCCACGCGTAGGTGAGATTATGCTCTAAAACTTTCGTTTAGACTCCATTGGCTAGTTTTGAATTTTATTTTTATTATATTATTTTTAGTAGGCCGGGACAGGAAAACTCCGTTAAAAATTCATAACTTCTTCTTCTGACGTCCGTTTTCGTCTGTCTTTCTACCGTTGGACTACTATCGACGACATCTTCGATTCTCGTTCAGATTGTTTCGGCTAGAAATCCCTCGATCTCAAATCTGAACTTCGGGCTGCATACCGCTAAGTCGAAACTTAGAAAAATCATAACTTCCTCATACGAAGTCAGATTTAGACGTTCTCTTTATGCACACTCTTGGTTTAACGTATTCTACGACTTACGTTTAGATCACTAAGGCTACATATCGCTCTATCTTAAATTCGTATTTTACGTCATACAGTGTAGTGTCGGTTCTGTCACGAAACTTCGACAGGTCATAACTTCTTCGTTATAACTCGGATTTCGGCATTCGTTATATAATTGGAAACCTCGTCACGACCACTACGTCTTCATGTATCAATATAGGTCTTATTTAATATTTTATTTTATCGCTTATTTTTATACTTAATTCATTTAAGTCACACACTTAAGCACAAAATACATAATACTCAAATAATACATCTTTATTATTTCAAGACGGGTTACAAAGGTTAACCTAGACTACTACATCATCATTAATGAGTAGCCTAGAAACACAGGCGTTACACAACGGCTATAACTGCTGCCTGGAACATGGCAGGGTCAATCTGTGGAGGTGGTGACGGTGGAGGGTTGTTTTTCTTCTTGTTGGGTCTCTTTCTGGGAGGCATCTTTTTCTAAAAATAAAAGGGGAAAAATGAGGATAAGCCTCCTATATGATCAGGCATTAAATACTTTCGAGCAAGGTATACAATAATAAAGACCTATAATGATAGCTATTAACAATAACCTGGAATTTCAGGTCTTTCGCTTATAAGGATTTGTACTACTAGTGATGACTATGTGCAGTGTTATAGAACCATAAAATACTCCTATAGTGTTTTAACTATGTAATTTCATTAGCATAACATTTGGTGAGTTTTAGACTTGTCGCGACACCACAGTTACTTCCCAAACACATGTTGGCCATATCTCGGAAAAATATAGTTGATCAGGTTATATTGGCCCCACCTATGACTACATAACTATTCAGGTTTAACCGCAGTGTCCAACTCGCCCTAAGTACTTTTCTGTAGTTCTTACTATGTTACCTTCTTGTACGTATGTATACTTGTATACTTCTTGTAAAAATACTTGTATTTTTAAAGTATACTTTTAGTTTCAGAGCACTTCGGCCCTTTATTGTTTATAGTTATATACCATGTAAGGTTCTTTTTACTTAGTTCACTATAAACAATGGCTCTGATACCAATCTATCACACCCCCAAACCGGAACGACGGAAACGTTCGGGGATGGATGACGCCATATGTTGTATCACAACAATTGCATCATAGTAATCAAAGTAAGCACAACCATTACATTGAATATATAAAAAGTATTTACATCTGTTTGCTTCATATTATTATACATCAAAGTAGCAAAAATAAAGATGAGACTCTGTGACATCCCCATTTTTCACGGCCAGAAAAGACCGATTTTGTTTATTCTTTTTAAAAAAAATCAGAGTACTTCTTTTCATAAAAATGTTGCGGAATTTGTTCCCAAAAAAACGATAAATATGTTATCAAAACATTTTCGAAGAAACGTAATTTATTCATTTTAAAACGTTTGGGATGTCATCGTTAATACAGAAACATAAGCATAAACGGAAGTTACATTTATTTACGCTAGTGATCTACATCTCTTTAATCTCTCAGTGTAATGTGACTTCATATCAACACCTGTGATATAAATAAACTGAGTGGGTCAAGTTGGAAAACCTGGTGAGTACATAGAGTTTTCAACCCACAATAATATAATTATTATGTTTAAACAATCAAACAATCAACCCAATTATCCATCCTCATTATCTTCTTTAGTCTTAAGGATCTACCCTAAGAATCAGCAATTCCTCGTTTATTTATTCCTAAGGATCATCCTAAGGAATCGGCACGAAGTTCATCGTTACCAAGGCTTATAGATTATAACTGGTGAACACGTAGTCCAAAACATCTGATAAACACTTAGTTCAAAAGTACTAGTGAACACACTTAGTTCAAAACACCAAGTGAACACACTCAGTTCAAAGATACCTAGTGAACACACTCAGTTCAAAAATACCTAATGAGCACCTAGTTCAAAAACACCTACAGGTTACGAGCCTGCTAGCGTTCCACTGGACTGTCTAGTATCGTCCAGGGTCGTCATCTATACTCCACTAGATGACTGGATCACTGTCAACATTGATGTCTTTCATCGTGTTATCACACAACAACTATTTCATATACCCATGTTTTACCCAACACATTTTGTAGATATAAAATACATATATAGTTTATATCATTTAAAACATGTATAAAAATCTTTCACCCAGCATAAACAGCAAGTATTCAGACAATATGCACACATAGCATGTAATTTATATTAAAATACTTCATATCTATGTGTAAGATGAAAGGGAATACGCACTCACCTGATATGGTGGTGACTCGGTACTCGGACAGCACTTCGTTACTCTTAAAACAATTTCCCTCGACAAAACCTAGTATCATTACCACTAGGACTTAATTCAGTATTTACCGGGACTAATTTAATAGTCTAGCTGTTATTATTATTATATAAGCATTAAACAACACTATATAACTCATAATAATAGGCCAAATAATTATTTTAAGGTCCTAATAATGTTACTATAATTAATTAGAAGCTATATTAAAAATAGTGTAGGGGTAGCTCACTTACAGCGGGTTTTATCGAAAACCAGGCTTTGCTGGAGCAGCGTTCCTGAGCCGAAAGGCTCCTCCTCTCGGAGCTTCACGGTGCTCCGGGACTTGCTTCTAACACCTTGGAGGTGCTAGGGAAAAACCTTGAAGGTTTGGGGGTATTTGGGAGGAAAGAAGTGGAGAGTTGTGAAGAAAAATGGGAGATTTGCGCCTCTATTTATAGGCTGCCAGCGTCGAGTACGCTAAGCGTACTCAAAAATTACACTAAGCGTAATGGTTACGCTGCGCGTACTCAAAATTATGCTGGGCATAATGTGCCACGTGTCACCATCTGGTGGCTAGCCGTGGGGAGGAAGCAAAGGTTGTGATCGCGCCACGTCACCCAAACTAGCACAGCACCCTCCCGACTTAGAAAAATTATAAATTTCGCATACGAGCTCCGTTTCCGATGTTCTCTATATGCACACGAAGGCGGGAATGTACTCTACAACTTTCGTATAGACTCCGTCGGCTAAGTTTGACTTTATTTTAAATTTTATATTTTTAACAAGCCGGGAGAGGATTGGTCCGTTAAAAATTCATAACTTCTTCATCTGACATCCGTTTTCGTCTGTCTTTTTATCGTTACGCTAAAAATAACGAGATCTTCAATTATCGTTTAGGTTGTGTCGGCTAAAAACCACTCGATCTAATATTCGAATTTCGAGATGTACACCGCTAAGCCGAAACTTCGAAAAATCATAACTTCTTCATACGAAGTCTGATATGGGCGTTCTTTTTATGGACGCTCTCGTTTTAATGTATTCTAAGACTTACATTTAGATTGATAAGGCTAAAAATCTCTCTATCATAAATTCACTATTTACGCTTCCTGGTGTCGTGTCGGTTCCGTCGCGAAACTTCGACGGGTCATAACTTCTTCGTTATAACTCGGATTTCAGCGTTCTTTATATGTACGGAAACATTGTGACATATACTACAACTTGGTTCAAATTATTTATTCTCAATAATCTTTTATTGAAAAGTCATTTTCGACACTTATTGGCTCTAAATTGACTAGCCCGGATCTACGGGCGTTACAGACTCTATACACTCCATCTTCTCGAAAGTCTGTCGAGGTACCCGTCTATTGATTTCCTGATAATACAAGTGGTTTTGAAAAGAGAGTATCAGCATAAAAGCTACTGAGTTTATAAGCATGTTTTTGTAATGAAAACCTGTCATTGAATCTATAAAATGTTTGTATGCTTCCCGAGAAAATCCAATATTTTCTAACATATATGTTTATTACCTTGTTTTGTAGTAGTGTATAATGTATTAATTTGCATGTCTAGTTACCACCAACTGTATTGTATAACATTGTTTTGAATGAAAACCCTGGCTATCACCAGTAATGTATAGAGTGCTCTACTTGAAAACCCTGGTTACTACCAGTATGTATAGTAGTTTCATTACTTAAAATAAAACTATGAGTTGAAATCCCTGGAATCCTCCAATTGCATTATGAACTAGTTTTATTAATGAAAATAAAACTAATGAAGAATGAAATCCCGAAAACAATAAGGTTAGTTTATACTATTGTGAGTCGTATAACCATGCTTGATATGACCTAGTGACCTTTACGAAGTTCTTCAAGTGTTGAATATATGACATTTGTCACCCCAGGCTGATGGGTTTTGAGCATTCTAACACTTCCTAAGTGTACATGCATCCCTAATAAACCTTGGATCTATTTTTGTCTAAGATACATGCAAATAATTATTTTTCCAAGGTTCATATCCTATCTAGCATGGCATGGGGAACTTGAATCAAATAAAGCTAGTAGAAATACTTACCTTGTAGTTGTAGTTGATTGCTTGGAGTTTTAAAGCCTAGCACCAATAGTGTGGATGCCTCAAATGGAAATCACAAATCACCACAAACTTGGAACTTTGAGAGAATAGTCACAACTATCTTGAAATCGGCCCTCTTGCTTTACTCACCTCAACTAGTGTGATTTCAAGAACCAAAAACCCCTTTATATAGTATGGTGGATTAGGTTTACATCCATGTAAACCCTAATACCCATGTCTCTTCATTTCCATGAAATCCATGGGTTAAAGATCCATGGAGTATCCATGGACTTTCCATGCAAGCCTAGCCCATTCCAAATAAGCATTAGCCCATAGTATATAAATATAAGAGCCCATATTTAATTAGTAATACTTTTGATCACTAAATTAATCCTAGATTAATTATAGATCAATACTAATTAAATAATATGATCTTATATTAATATATTAGTGTTGGAATAGTGTCTAAGGCTGCAACTATATTAGGCAAGTATTTGAACCGGTTGTGCATGGTCCTTTTGGGTTGCCTTCACCACAACAACTTGATAGGATGATTTATTAAGAGAGAGTAAATATTATTAATATATTATGGGAATAATATAAAGAATAATATATTGTTATTTGATTAATATAAGTCATATAATTAATTGGAATTAATTTGGTGACTTAAAGAGGTTAATTAAATAAAGGGGTATAAACTGTCAATTGTTTGATAGTTAAGCTTTAGACTATAAATCCTTATAGATATATAGGGGACGGATTCTAGAAGCTAGGATAGCTTCAAAGTCGTCCAATGAGTTATCTAAGGAAAGGATTTGGATAGCCTTAAGAGAAGATTATCCAATTAGGGTTTAGGTTGTAACCCTTAAGGAATCTACAAGTATAAATAGACCCCATGGGCAAGGGAAATCGGTACCTCACCTAAAGTAAGAGAACCCTGGCCGATTTCCTCCCCTCTCCTCTCTCCTAAATCATCTTCCTTACTATTGGTGTTTGTAAGCCATTAGAGGAGTGACAATTGTGACTCTAGAAGCTCCAAGACTACAAGATCAACAAGGAATTCAAAGGTATGGTTCTAGATCTGTTTCAATGTTGTTATTTAACCTAATTAGCCATTAGAAGTCTTGAATTCAAAGCACGTTTAATTAGAAAGCCTAGATCCAAGCATTAGGGTTTTGCATGCGCACATAGGAAAGTTCTTATGGCTAAAACCCATCAGTGGTATCAGAGCCTAGCTTGGTTTTCTTTAAATTGTTGCTTGATTAACTGAAACAAACCTGCAAAATTCGATTTTTGGTTTCTGAGTCATGAACTCGACGAGTCCCATGGTGGACTCGACGAGTTGGCCTGACTCGACGAGTCCAGTTGGGAACTCGACGAGTCCGAGCGTTAGGAAGGACCAGATTCGGGATTTTTTCATAATTATCTTATGGAAACTTACCTTAATCATAATAGATCAACCTAAATCCGATTTTTTGATATATATGACTATTATCTTGATCTAGTTAAAGGTATTTATCAGCTGATAAAATATTTAATTTCCTTATATGATAATTAATTAATTATTTTAATTATTTTGGTAATTATCTTTCAAAGAAATCTTGAATAAAATCAAATATAGATAATTAGGATATTAATTGTTAATTGGAATTATTTGTTATTTGATCCTCTATGTTTTAAATGTTTAAAACTTGCCCTCACGTTTTGAAATTTATATTTGTGATTAAAAGTTTTAATTTAGACAACTTAAATTTCAAACCCTAGATTTTAAAAGGTTTAAAATACAACCTTATACTAATATGATATTACTAGAATAATATATATATATATATATATATATATATATATATATATATATATATATATATGTATAACTAAATGCTAGTCTTACCGTTAGTAGGCCTCATTCACGAAGCCGATCTATAAGGTGGGTATAAGGTTGCGGCCTATAAAATGGCGCTTAATGGGTGTACACTCACACCCACCGCTTGCTTGATTGGTGGAGGGTCGTTAGCCGAACGGGTAGGATAGGGCAACCTCATCCTCTCATTAAAAGTATAATAAGAAATACAAAGTAACTACACATATTTTAAAATTTCCCAATCTTAGTTACTTTAGGAAAAAAAAATTGATGCAATCCCATGAAATTACACTTTGCACCCTTGCTAAGAAGTTAGTGGAGCGTGTGTGGTTTACCGGCACACTAAGTGGTTCTAAGCAAAGGTGGCAAAGGGTGATTCATTGTTTATCATAGTTCGATGGAGCGTGTGTGGTTTACCGGCACATCGAATAGGTGATTGTAACAATAAAGGCACCATGTGAATTTGCATGGTAATTCACACCCGCTTTGTGATCCTCGGCATCCCAGTCACAAACAAGAGGGGCATATCGAGATTTAAACATGCCATTGAATAGTTTCAATGAATCTCATTCGAACCTAGGAATTCTCAATACACTTAGGACTAATAGTTAAGTTTTTGATGGAGAATTAGTGAATCGTCATTCACTTACCTTCAATTTATTTCCATGTTAGATTACGGCATCCCTTTTCTAGTGTGTAAATGTTATTGTTGGATCCTAGCCCTAATTTTCTTATTGGGTGATAATTAGGGATTCTTATTATAATCTATCTTTGTCCTTTTTCTTTTGTAGATGTCGAACGCAAACAATGCTGCTGCTAGTTCTTTCACGTTGATGAGCCTTTGCCAAAAGGTCACCTTCGATGGAACGAACTTTAGCGAATGGATAAGATACATTCGCACCATTGCTCGCTATGAGGATAAGGAGTATGTCCTCGATGAGAAGCTCGAGAAAATCAACCCCGAAATCGCTACTCCTGCCGAAATCACCGCTTTTGAGACTCATGAGCGAGATGCAACGAAGGTACATTGCATCATGATTGCCACCATGAACTCCGAATTCCAAAAGTCCTACGAGGACATGTACCCGTACCAGATGCACCAAGACTTATTGGAAAGATACCACCAAAATGTGAGATAAGAGCGTTATGAGATTCTCACCAACATGATTTCCGCTAAGATGGGTCATGGAGAATCTCTTACCGTGCACTTGTAAAAGATGCAAAGGTATGTCGACCGCCTTCGCAAGTTAAATGTTGACTTTGGAGAAGACTTGGCAATCGACATGGTGCTTCACTCCTTGCCTCCGATGTACAACCAATTTAGGATGACCTACCACATGAACAAAGAAGAGGTCACCCTAAGCAAACTCCAAGGTCTCTTGAGGGTTGCTGAGAGCAACTTCAAAGACAAGTCTGTTGCACCAACTCCCAATCCGCCTGCTGCTCCTGTATTGGCTATTGGTCAAGGAAAGGGAAAGAAGAGGAAAGCTTCATCGAAGAACTATCGCAAGGTTAAAGCCTGAGATGGTGCCTCTCTAGTGGGACCAAAGTTGATCCCGCTAAGCCCTGTCCTAACCCGAAGGAGGCAGAGTGCCACCACTGCCACAAGATAGGACATTGGAAGAGAAGCTGCCCAGAATACCTGCAAGAAATCAAAGAAGGAAAGATCAAGCCATCTTTCGCAGGTATATACACAATTAAATCTAAAGATTCTAATCATGCTATTTCTTGGGTTCTTGATACCGGTTGTGGTTATCACATTTGTTCTAATGATGAGGGACTAAGAAAAAGTAGGGATGTGGAGCAAGGAAGGATCAATCTAATCATGGGGAATAGAAGATCGTCGCCTGTGACCAAGATTGGAGTGTATTCTTTAGTGCTTAGGAATAATTTGTGTTTAGATTTGAACAATTGTTGCTATTCGCCAGAAATGGCTAGAAACATCATTTCATTTCATGGTTTATATAGACAAGGATTTAGATTTTCTTTTAATAATGAGAATGGTTCTATTTTGGCTTATCTAAATGGTGTCTTTTACTTTGAAGCTATACTGTGTAATGGAATATATGAAACTGTTATGATTGTAGATAACTTAGGAAATGATGTTTTATGCATGGATTCTTCCAATGGTATGGATAGAGCATCCTTATGGCATTGTCGTCTTGGACATGTCAACAAGAAACGCATAGCCCAACTCCAAAAGGATGGAGTGTTGGAGTCATTCGACCTTAGGGAAGATGACACATGCAAGTCTTGTTTACTTGGAAAGATGACCAAGTCACCCTTCACAAGTACATGTGAAAGGGGTGAAGGTCTATTGGACCTAATACATACCGATGTATGTGGACCGTTTAGATCAACCACGAAGGATGGAAACCGCTTCTACGTGACCTTTACCGATGATTATAGTAGATATGGGTATATCTATTTAATCAAGCAAAAGTCAGAAACTTTTGAAAGGTTCAAAGAGTTCAAGAATGAAGTGGAGAATCAATTGGGCAGGAAAATCAAGATGCTTCGATCCGATCGAGGAGGAGAGTACCTAAGTCTTGAATTCCACGATTATCTCAAGGAGTGTGGAATAGTTTCGCAATTGACGCCTCCTAGGACACCGCAGTTGAATGGTGTGGCAGAAAGGCGTAATCGAACCTTATTGGATATGGTTCGCTCTATGATGAGTCGTGCTTCACTACCTATCTCTTTTTTGGGGTATGCCTTAGAGACTGCCGCCCATATCCTTAACCGAGTCCCTACTAAGAAGGTTGCCAAAACACCTCATGAGATGTGGACAGGGAAAGCTCCCTCGTTGGCACATATCAAGGTTTGGGGTTGCGAGGCTTTTGTAAGAAGAGATACTCACGACAAGCTCGAACCTCGAAGTGAGCGATGTATTTTCATCGGCTACCCACAAACATCCTTTGGATATCTCTTCTATAGACCGAAGGACAATGTTGTCTTCGTTGCGAGGAGAGGAGTTTTCCGAGAGCGAGAACTCATAAGCCAAAGAGAAAGTGGGAGGCAAATCGAACTTGAAGAAATTCAAGAGTCAATAGATGAAGGAACCTCTACCGCTGGCACTCAACCTGAGGAGGAAACTCCGGTTGAACTGATTGACGAATCCTTACCTCTTAGACGTTCCGATAGAGTTAGAGTTCATCCCCAGTTTTATGGTTTTGATATTACTACCGAAAGGGACACGTATATTAGTGATGGTACACTAATAAATCTTGATGAACCTAATAGCTATAAGGAAGCCATGGCAGGCCCGGAGTCTGCAAAGTGGAAAGAGGCAATGGATAGCGAGATCCAATCCATGTATGATAACCAAGTTTGGAATTTGGTTGATTATGTGCCCGGACGTAAGACCGTTGGGTGCAAATGGATCTTCAAGAAGAAGACCGACGTGGATGGACAAGTACACACATACAAAGCACGATTGGTTGCGAAGGGCTTTACTCAAACTCCCGGAGTTGACTATGATGAGACCTTCTCACCAGTTGCGAAGATTAAATCTATTAGAGTGATGCTAGCAATTGCCGCATTTCATGATTATGAGATTTGGCAAATGGATGTCAAGACCGCTTTTCTTAACGGAAAGTTGACTGAAGATGTTTACATGGCTCAGCCAGAGGGGTTTGTGGATCCGAAGCATCCGAATAGAGTGTGTAAACTTGAGAAGTCCATTTATGGACTTAAGCAAGCATCTCGCAGATGGAATCTTTGCTTCGATGAGAAAGTCAGAGAGTTTGGATTTGTACGAAGTGAAGATGAATCTTGTGTATATGTCAAAGCCAGTGGGAGTGTAGTAAGCTTCCTCGTTCTATATGTCGATGACATATTACTCATAGGAAACGACATCCCGACTCTGCAGGAGGTTAAGTCCTGGCTCGGGAAGTGCTTCGCTATGAAGGACCTCGGAGAGGCTTCTTACATTTTGGGAATAAGGATAGTAAGAGAAAGAAGTAAGAGACTGATTGGACTTAGTCAGAATACTTACTTGGATAAAGTACTAAAACGATTTAGTATGGAAAACTCGAAGAAGGGAGAATTACCGATACAAAGTAATGCCAAGTTGAGTAAGACTCAAAGTCCGAGTACCGAAGCTGAGATAGCAGAAATGAGCCGAGTACAATACGCTTCCGCAGTTGGCTCAATCATGTACGTTATGACTTGTACTCGCCTTGATGTAGCCTTTGCTTTGAGCATGGTTAGCAGATATCAAGGGAATCCTGGCAGAGCACATTGGATTGCGGTGAAGAATATCCTTAAGTACCTTTGGAGGACGAAGGAATGGTTCTTAGTCCTCGGAGGGAGTGATGACTTGAAGGTGCGAGGGTATAGTGACGCCAGTTTTCAGACTGACAGGGACAACTATCGTTCACAGTCGGGCTAGGTTTTTACCCTAAATGGAGGAGCAGTGACATGGAAGAGTTCCAAGCAAGAGACCGTAGCTGATTCAACGTGCGAATCAGAGTACATTGCAGCGAGCGAAGCGTCGAAGGAGGCAATATGGCTGAAGAACTTCATCCGTGATCTTGGAGTTGTACCCGCCATAAAGGAGCCTATGGAGATTTTCTGTGATAACGAAGGAGCGGTTTCTTGACCAAGAAACCGAGGGATCATGGTAGATCAAGACATATCGACAGAAAATATCACTCCATTAGACATCGTGTAGAAGAAGGAAAAATCGTAGTGAAGAGGATATCATCAGAAGATAACCCAGCAGATCCGCTTACGAAGGGACTGAGTAGGGTTAAGCACTTGCAGCATGCTAGAAGTATTGGGCTGAAGGATGATATTAGCATAGATTAGATAGTATTAGAAACGTGTAATAGATAAATGTAATTAACATTTGATGATTAAATAAAGGAGTTTTATTTATGAGTAATGTTACTGTCTTATGTTAATTGTTTAACTATTGTTTCACTTTGCATGTTTTGACTTCCAGAATAATTGAGTTTATTAAGAATAACCGAATTGTTCAAATTATCCACAATCGTTCATATGTTGGAAGTAGATATGAATGAAGATTGTCATGAATTGGTGTGTAGATTGTCTAAATGGTTTTAGACATAGAAAAGGGTTGCTGCAACGTTCATGAGTGCTTATGAACTAGTTTTGAGCATTGGAACAAACCCGCGCTTGCTTGAATCACCTTGTGGAATATGATATAAAAGGGTGATCGCAAGACGATAATATCATATAGTCTTCAAACCTAGATATATGGTTTGTTATTTGTTAATTGATTGTACATTGATAATGCGAAAACGCATCAGTAACTCGGTGTTATAAAACGCATTGTTGTGTATAGTTGATAAATGAATAAGTAAATGCATATAAGTCGAAGTTTATTTGTAACTTTTATCTAAGAAGGTAAAAGTGATATCTCGGCCGCTCGATGATTTGATTTGACTTATGTGTCGGGCCCGGTCAGAACTGAATTGATGTATTCGATTAAGTTCTATGTCAAATAAATCTGAGATCGAGAAACCTAAATGCTTGACTAACCATTCCATAGGATTGTCAGCATGATATCTAACAGAGGACTGTACGATCCCTTATCTAAAGGAAAAGATTGATTAGATCAGAGTTTGACAACGTCTTTGAGAGCTACGATTGCAAACCAAATTGTACTTGTGCATATAGTTGCTAGACTTATCCAAGTGGGAGACTGTTGGAATAGTGTCTAAGGCTGCAACTATATTAGGCAAGTATTTGACTCGGTTGTGCGTGGTCCTTTTGGGTTGCCTTCACCATAGCAACTTGATAGGATGATTTATTAAGAGAGAGTAAATATTATTAATATATTATGGGAATAATATAAAGAATAATATATTGTTATTTGATTAATATAAGTCATAGAATTAATTGGAATTAATTTGGTGACTTAAAGAGGTTAATTAAATAAAGGGGTATAAACTGTCAATTGTTTGATAGTTAAGCTTTAGACTATAAATCCTTATAGATATATAGGGGACGGATTCTAGAAGCTAGGATAGCTTCAAAATCGTCCAATGAGTTATCTAAGGAAAGGATTTGGATAGCCTTAAGAGAAGATTATCCAATTAGGGTTTAGGTTGTAACCCTTAAGGAATCTACAAGTATAAATAGACCCCATGGGCAAGGGAAATCGGTACCTTGCCTAAAGTAAGAGAACCCTGGCCGATTTCCTCCCCTCTCCTCTCTCCTAAATCATCTTCCTTGCTATTGGTGTTTGTAAGCCATTAGAGGAGTGACAATTGTGACTCTAGAAGCTCCAAGACTACAAGATCAACAAGGAATTCAAAGGTATGGTTCTAGATCTATTTCAATGTTGTTATTTAACCTAATTAGCCATTAGAAGTCTTGGATTCAAAGCACGTTTAATTAGAAAGCCTAGATCCAAGCATTAGGGTTTTGCATGCGCACATAGGAAAGTTCTTATAGCTAAAACCCATCAATTAGAACTTATAATATATTAATAAATCATAACTTATACTATTCTCCAAAGATTATCCATAAATTGTTCGGGTGAAGTGCAACCCAAATGGACCATGCCGGGTCGGGTCAAGTACATACCAAATATAGTTATGGACTTAGACACTATATCCAACAGTCTCCTACTTGGATAAGTCTAATAACTATAGTTGCAAGTATGACTTCAGGAACCGATCAACAATCGTAGCTCTTTAAACTCTATTGAACTAGAACGTGCCATTTTAGATAAGTGATCATATAATCCTCTGTTCTAGATATTAGCCGAACAAATACATGGAACATGGTCTTACTTATTGTCCAGCATTTGTGTTCCAATTTCCGATTTGTTTGACATAGAACTTAACTGAACATATCAATTTAGTTCTGACCGGGCCCGGTACATAGGTCAAAACAAAATCATCGAGGGGCCCAGATATCGCTTCTAATCCAAGAAGGAACAGATAAACTTCGACTCATATGTTTGCTCTACTACTTGTTGAATTGCACACGAAGGTACGTTTTATAACATCGAGTTATCAATGCATTTTCGTACAATCAATGCATAACCAACTCATAGACAACAAATCATATCTCTAGGTTTGAAGACTTATATGATATTACCGTCTCATGATCACCCGAGATAAATTCCATGAAGTGATTCCAGTGAGCGTGGGTTGAGTCCAATGCTCAGAACTTATGAGCACTCATGATTATTATAGCCATGTCTAACACCTTAGACCTCTGCAACCAATCATGACAGTCTTGATTCATACCTACTTCCGGCATATGACCGACTGTGGAGGTTCGAATAATATGATATACCAAACATAATTATTCTGGAAGTCAAAACATGCAAAAGAAATATAGTAAACAATTGACAAGTGATAGCAATACTTTACTCATAAATAACAGCTTTTATTTATCATCAAATGTCAATTACATTTTACAAATTTCGAGATTATCTAACTACTAAAACTAATATCATCCTTCACCCCTATGCTCCGAGCATGCTGGAGAGGCTTAGCCCGAGTCAGTCCCTTCGTGAGGGGATTTGATGGGTTCTCATCCGATGATACCCTCTTTGCCACGAGGATTCCTTCTTCTATTCGATGTCTAATGGTGATATTTTCTGTCAATGTGTCTGGATCTCCCATGATCTCTTGGTTCCTTGACTAAGGCAACCGCATTATTGCTATCACAAAAAATCTCCATTGGCTCCTTTATAGCTGGTACAACTCCAAGGTCTCCGATGAAGTTCTTTAGCCATATAGCCTCCTTTGCAGCCTCGCTTGCTGCTATATACTCTGATTCACAAGTGGACTCAGCCACTGTCTCTTGCTTGGAACTTTTCCAAGTAATTGCCCCTCCATTTAGGGTAAAGACCCAGCCCGACTAAGAACGGAAATTATCCTTGTCAGCCTGAAAGCTAGCATCACTGTACCCTACAACTTTCAAGTCATCACTCCCACCAAGGGTAAGGACCCAGTCCTTAGTCCTTCGCAGGTACTTGAGGATATTCTTTACCGCAGTCCAGTGTGCCTTGCCAGGGTTCCCCTAATACCTGCTAACCATGCTTAAAGCAAAGGCTACATCAAGTCGAGTACACGTCATAGCATACATGATCGATCCTACAGCTGAAGCATAAGGTAGTCGACTCATTTCTGCTATCTCGGCCTCTGTACTAGGGCTTTGTGTCTTACTCAATATGGCGTTACTCTAAATGGGTAACTCACCTTTCTTGGAGTTATGCATGTTGAATCTTTTCAACACTTTGTCCACATAGGTGCTTTGACTAAGTCCAGTTAGTCTTTTACTCCTGTTTCTCAAAATCCTTATCCCTAGGATATACGCAGCTTCACCAAGGTCCTTCATAGCGAAACACTTCCCAAGCCAGGACTTTACCTCCTGCAGGGTTGGGATGTCATTTCCTATGAGTAGTATGTCATCAACATACAGTACCAAAAAACTGACTATGCTCCCACTAGCCTTGATATAGACACAAGATTCATCTTCACTCCTTGAAAAGTCAAATTCTTTGACTTTCTCATCAAAGCAAAGATTCCATCTTCGAGGTGCCTGTTTCAATCCATAAATGGATTTCTTGAGTTTACACACTCTATTGGGTACTCTGTATTGACAAAACCTTCTGGCTGAACCATGTAAACATCTTCAGCCAACTTTCCATTAAGGAAAGTGGTTTTGACATCCATTTGCCATATTGCATAGTCATGAAATGCAACAATGGCTAACAGAACCCTAATAGACTTAATCTTGGCCACTGGTGAAAAGGTCTCATCATAATCAACTCCCGGAGTTTGAGAGTAACCCTTTGCAACCAGTCGTGCCTTATAAGTGTGTACATTACCATCCATGTCGGTCTTCTTCTTAAAGATCCATTTGCACCCAACTATCTTACGATCAGGTACATTGTCAACCAAGTTCCAAACTTGATTGTCATACATGGACTGTATCTCGCTATCTATAGCCTCTTTCCATTTAGCAGCCTCAGGGCCTGCCATGGCTTCCGTGTAGCTATTAGGCTCATCCAAATTTACCAGTGTGTTATCACTGATAAGTGTCTCGCCTTCTACAGTAATATGGAAACCATAATAATGCTCAGGTGCATTCCTAACTCTGGTGGAACGCCTCAGAGGTATAGATTCTTCAGTTGGCTCAACAGGAGTTTCCTCCTCAGTTTGAAGGCTAGGGTTTGAGGTTCCTTCATCACTTGACTCTTAAAGTTCCTCAAGGTCAATTTGCCTCCCACTGTCTCCTTGACTCATGAATTCTCTCTCTCGAAAGAATCCTCTTCTTGCTACAAAGACCACATTATCACTGGGTCTGTAGAAGATGTAGCCAAAGGATTTCTGTGGATAGCCGATGAAAATACACCTTTCGCTTCGGGGTTCGAGCTTATCGTGAGTCTTGCGTCTCACGAAAGCCTCACAACCCCAAATCTTGATGTGGTCTAGATTGGGAACTTTTCCAGTCCACATCTCGTGAGGTGTTTTGGCAACCTTCTTTGTAGGGACTAGATTAACGATATGGACGACAGTCTCTAAGGCATACCCCCAAAATGAGATTGGTAGCGAAGCTCGAATCATCATGGAACAAACCATGTCCAACAAGGTCCGATTGCGCCTCTCAGCTACACCATTCAACTGTGGTGTCCTAGGAGGTGTCAATTGTGAGATAATCCCACATTCCTTAAGATAGTCAAGGAACTCAGTACTAAGATGCTCACCACCACGATCGGATCGAAGCATCTTAATGTTCCTGCCCAACTGATTCTCCACTTCTTGCTTAAACTCTTTGAATTTCTGAAAGGCTTCTGACTTATGCTTGATTAATTAGACATATCCATATCTACTAAAATCATCAGTAAAAGTCACATAAAACCGATTAGCATCTCTTGTGGCGGTTCTGAAGGGTCCACACACATCCATGTGTATGAGGTCCAACAAACCTTCACCCCTAGCACAAGTGCCAGTAAAAGGTGACTTTGTCATTTTACCAAGCAAACAAGATTCACAATTGTCATCTGACTTTAGGTCAAATGACTCCAAGACTCCATCCTTTTGGAGTTGGCCTATGTGTTTCTTGCTTACATGTCCAAGATGACAATGCCATAAAGATGCTTTATCTAAGCTAGTGGAAGAGTCAATATACAATACATTATTTCCTAGATTATCTACAACAGATACAGTTTCATACACGCCATCACAAGGTAATGCTTTAAAATAATGAACATTATTAAAGAAAGCATCAATACTACCATTATTATTATCAAAATAAAAGGTAAAACCTTGTTTATACAATGCATCAAAGGAAATAACATTTCTTGCCATTTCTGGCGAATAATAACACTTATTCAAATCTAATGTAAACCTACTATTTAGCACTAAGGAATAAACTCCGATCTTGGTGACAGGTGAAGCTTTCCTATTTCCCATGATCAAGTTTATCTTTCCCTGCTCCACATTCTCACTTTTTCTTTGTCCCTGCAAATCACAACATATGTGAATACCACAACCTGTGTCAAGGACCCAAGACTTAAAATGAGGTGAGTTATTAGACAATATAGTGTATATACCTGCATGGTTAGGTTTTACTTTCCCATCCTTCACATCTTGCTGGTACTTTGGGCAGTTTTGCTTGCAGTGCGACTTTTCATGACAATAGAAGCATTCATCCTCATTAGGGTTAGCAGAAGGAGTGACAAAACCTTTCTTGGTTTTACTTGAAGAGGAGCCTTCAAGGGTCTTACCCTTGGTACCCTTAGAAGGGTTCTTTCTCTACTTCCCTTTGCCATGCCCGATTGCCAAGACATTGGCCGCAGTTGGAGTAGGAGTAGGAGTAACAACAACCGACTTACCCTTTAAACCACTTTCCGCGGTCTTCAAGAGTCCCTGAAGTTTACTGAGGGTGACTTCTTCCTTGTTCATGTGATATGTCATGCAGAATTGATCATAACATGATGGTAAGGAGTGCAAAATGATGTCTGTTGCTAACTCCTCGGGGAAGTTCACATTCAGCTTCAGTAAACGGTCCACATACCTTTGCATTTCCGGCATGTGGCCCGTGATGGGTTCACCATCCTTCATTCGGGTTGTTATCATAGGGGAGATTATTTCATATCGCTCTTGACGAGCACTTTGATGGTAACAGTCCATCAAATCCTGGTGCATCTCAAAAGGATAATAGTCCTCATAGGACTTTTGGAGCTCAGCTGTCATGGTGGCCATCATGATCATTGCTACTTTTGTAGCATCCATTTCATGTACCTCATAATCAGCAAGCTCTTCAAGAGTAGTTGTTGGCTCGGGTACCTTTAGCTCATTGTCGAGAACATATTCTTTGTTCTCATACCGAGTGACCATCCTGATGTTCCTGATCCAATCAGTAAAGTTGGATCCATCGAAGATGACTCTCCCACAAAGATTCATGAGAGAGAAAGAGCTAGTAGGGTTAGAGCCAGATGCATTGTTATTGGAAGATATCTTAAAGGAAGAGGGAATAGATTAGATTAGAT
This sequence comes from Lactuca serriola, assembly GCF_051521515.1. Lineage (NCBI taxonomy): Eukaryota > Viridiplantae > Streptophyta > Magnoliopsida > Asterales > Asteraceae > Lactuca > Lactuca serriola. The sequence continues at coordinate 175,124,003 of NC_136416.1, read as the reverse complement.
TTAGAGCTAGTCCTTAATAAAACATCCAAATGTAGTATTAAGGCTAGGACCCAACACAATATTTTATAACTTAGAAGAGGGATGCCATAATCTAAGCTATAAGATATTTGAAGGTAGGTGAATGATGATTCACCAATTTCCACCATGAAAAAATGAAATTTTAATTAGGTTTTAATTGGTTTAGAAACTCCTAGATTCTTTGAGATTCATTGAACTTTATTCAATGGCATGTTTCAATCTCGAGTGTGCCCTTCAAGTTTTGTGACTGGGATGCCGAGGATCACAAAACAAGGGGTGAAGTAACCATGCAAATTACTTGGTACCCTTAATGTATTACCCCTCAATCGATGTGCTGGTTAACCACAAACGCTCCATCGATACTATGCTAAACATTAAGTCACCCTTTACCTACCTTGGTAAGTTCAATTTAGTGTGTCGGTTAACCACACACGCTCCACTAACAACTTAAACAAAGTGTAAAGTGTAATTTCATGGATTAGCACCTTATTCACATTTTCCTAAAATAACTAAGATTGGGAATTCAATAAAGTTTAGTTACTTTAGTATTATCATTATACTTTCAATGAGAATTTATAAGTCCTTGTCCTACCCGTTCGGCTAACGACCCTCCACCAGTTAAGCAAGCGGTGGGTGAGAGTGGACACCCATTAAGTTGCCTTTTTATAGGCAACAACCTTATACCCACCTTATAGACTGGCTTCGTGAATGAGGCGTAGTAGCAGTAAGACGACTTTGATCTTATACATATATATATATATATATATATATATATATATATATATATATATTATTAACTTATAATATTATAATTATAAGGGTTGAATATTAACTTTTAAAATTCTAAGGGTTGGAACTAAAGTTTTAATATGACTTTACTTGTTCCAAAACTTGAGGTCAAGTTTTGTAAACTTTCAAAACTTTTCATTTCTTATAACTTATGAAGTTAATTGAGTATTAAAATGAAGACTTTTCATTTTTCTAACTTTTGTGTTCTTTTAATGGTTTTAATTCAAGTGTGACTCTTGATTTTCCATAACTTGAGGACAAGTTATGGACTCCATTAAAACACATTATGATCAAGAATTAAACTACCAAGTAGGTTACAAGCAATTCCTATGATCATCTAATCTTCATAAGTTCAAGAACATGAATATGAACATTTCAAGAATCATAAATTACTCATAAAACTTGTAATTTTTTACTATAGCCATTGTAAATGGATTAGCATAAACATTACACCATCTAAAACAAGTTTTATAACACCAAAACAATTTAGGGTAATGTTTCTAGTCCATTTCCAGCAGCAAAAGTCGAAAATCTGCATTATGAGGCTCCTACTCGTCGAGTGCATGAACCTACTCAGCGAGTAGGATGAAGATACACATGAACTCGGCGAGTCCCCCCATGGACTCGGCGAGTTCATCAGGCAGACAGCAAGATTTCGACTTTTTCTAATATTTTGCATCAAGTATCAAACAAACAAGCCTAGGCTCTGATACCACTGATGGGTTTTGAGCATTCTAACACTTCCTAAGTGTACATGCAACCCTAACAAACCTTGGATCTATGTTTGTCTAAGATACATGCAAATAATTATTTTTCCAAGGTTCATATCCTATCTAGCATGGCATGGGGAACTTGAATCAAATAAAGCTAGTAGAAATACTTACCTTGTAGTTGTAGTTGATTGCTTGGAGTTTTAGAGCCTAGCACCAATAGTGTGGATGCCTCAAATGGAAATCACAAATCACCACAAACTTGGAACTTTGAGAGAATAGTCACAACTATCTTGAAATCGGCCCTCTTGCTTTACTCACCTCAACTAGTGTGATTTCAAGAACCAAAGCCTCCTTTATATAGTGTGGTGGATTAGGGTTACATCCATGTAAACCCTAATACCCATGTCTCTTCATTTCCATGAGATCCATGGGTTAAAGCTCCATGGAGTATCCATGGACTTTCCATGCAAGCCTAGCCCATTCCAAATAAGCATTAGCCCACACTATATAAATATAAGAGCCCATATTTAATTAGTAATTCTTTTGATCTCTAAATTAATCCTAGATTAATTATAGATCAATACTAATTAAATGATATGATCTTATATTAATATATTAGAACTTATAATATATTAATAAATCATAACTTATACTATTCTCCAAAGATTATCCATAAATTGTTCGGGTGAAGTGAAACCCAAATGGACCATGTCGGGTCGGGTCAAGTACATACCAAATATAGTTATGGACTTAGACACTATATCTAACACAAGCATGCCTGCCTAACTATAGCTAGCAGTTCAGGTGTGGGATTGTCAGTCCTGAATAGATCTATTCACAAATCTCGCACTCTCCCTCCAGGAGACTCTAGTTATACTATGATAGGATTTAACTTGTACCCCGAAAGGTATAATTGAAGAGTTGTCTCACAATCCTGTATTAACTAGTTTACTTGTAGCTCTGTATGGTTCTTTTGTATTTGAATCCATGTGTATACTTTATAGGGTAATAATTATACTTCAATAATTATTTAATGTTGTACTCTTGAAGTCTGAATGTACTAATGTATATCATAAACTAAATATGTCATAGTTTATATGTTTTGCAATGTATAACTTTGAATTCATAAAACTGTGTATTGAAAATCCCAAACTATACCTATTATAGTTTGCATGTATGTTGTGTACTTGGTTCGTGTATTGATCTGAAAACTTTGCAATTATGGTTGTAAGTTGAAAATGTCCCTTATCTTCAGCATGTTACAAAAGGGATAAAATATCTAAATATTTTATAAAACATAGAAATCTTTTAGTTGTATCAATTGCATAAGTTTTAATCTCGTTGAAATTCTTTTGTATAAATTCACAAAATCATTCGTGTTTGGCCTTTATTCCCCCCATGAAAATATGAAAAAAAGTAAAAGCATAGGGGTATGAACTCACTGTTGGTCATGTGATTTGTCAGATAGTAAGACTGGGAGTGGAAACCCTTGGTTGGATGCACACGGTACTCAACAACATCTTAATCAACAATTAAATACATAATTGTATTTTATTAGTGAAACCATTATTTATAGTGCTGGAAAAAAAACACTTGTTATTGGTTTAGGAATGTTACCGAGACTCGATCGAGGTGGAAAAGTGGATTTGCGGTCAAGATTCACTGTGTGAAGGAGTTTGCGACCGTGAAGGGTTTTCGGCCGTGAACTGCCCCTTGAAGGGTTTACGGCCGTGAACAGTGTTCTTTCTTGAAGGATTTATGAATCTTTGAAGGGTTTACGGCCATAAATGGGTTTACGACCTTTGAAGATTTGAAGGTTTGAAGGGTGTACGGGCTTAAATGGGTGTACAACCATAAATGGGTGTACGACCTTTGAAGATTTGAAGATTTGAAGGTAAGAACAATGATGTTGGATTTGATGAAAAACGCATTTTAGACGCTCCAAAACAACCTCCAAAGGTGATTCTTGATTTCGGAAGAAAAGAGGGTGTTTTTGGTGTTTACGGTTGAGGGGTTAGAGAGATAACGAGAGAGTTTTCGACCAGAAAAGTATAAATGAGGGGTAGATGCTCATATTTATAGGGGGTTCCATGGTCGGTGGTGGGGGCCACCTGTCACTGGCCGTAAACGGGTGTACGGTCGTAAACGGGTTTACGGCCGTGAACATCACTCAGGCCGAAAACTATTGATTTTTCAAAGGAAACTCGGGTTTTTCATGTGATTTTGGTTCCGACTCATATATATATATATATATATATATATATATATATATATATATATATATATATATATATATATATATATATATATATATATAATTCAATTATATAAATAAATTATTTTCCAAACCAACGGAATTTGACGGAAATCAATAAAATTCAAATTTTTTTAACGGAAATCGGCTAACGGCAACGGAAAAAGGCTCGGGTTGGCATAAGATGTTTCTTCTCAATCCATCATGAAGATTTAAAGTATCAACTACCAAGTTCAAGGCGATGTTAATGTTTACCTAGAGGGATTGCAAATGTTAATCGTTGCTCTACAAAATTCGATGTTACCAACAACAATGTTCAACTCTTTTTCTATACTAATTTCTTGGTTATCTCTTGCTGGTTCTACGGCCACCTACAACAAGACGATGAAGATTGTGACATTCCAGATGATGAATGACAAGAAGTTCAGGTTAACGAAGAAGCTTTTTGCTTAGATTCTCAATATTCCTAATGTTGAACCTTTCTACAAGGTAACAAATGAACAAGTCATTTATATATTTAACGAGATGGGTTATCAACCTACTCTTACCAAGATCAGTGAATTTAAGAAGTTTGGATTGCCTTGTATCTGGAATTTCTTATTTGGCATATACCTTTGATGCTTGACGGGTCGAATTTTTGGGTTGGATAAAGCTAGATTGGAGGTTTACGTTATGGTGGCTTGGATTTATTATGATTTATTAGTGGACTATGCAACTCAACTTTGGGATGAGTTTGTGAAGTGTATTAGAAATACAAATGTTATAGATGGGATATCGTGCGCTTGCTACTGGAGCTTAATTCTGCAATTTGTCTATGAGAAGGAAGGCATTATGGTTCCTGAAAACGAAGAAAAAGTTGAATTCTCAATGTATCATTATCCCAAAACCGTTGAAGATAGTCTTGATGTATTTGCAACTGTTGCTTGTATCCCAGATGCAATGCTTTGAAAAGTTGATCCAATGAATCCATATTAGTAGCTTACTTGCAGACTATCAATCCATCAATTGTGACTAGAGTGTTGTTGCAACAGTCTAATGAAGGTCCTTCGAAGAAGCGCAGAGGATCAAAGAAGGATGATCAGGCTAGTCCCTCAAAACCTAGTCCTGTACCAGTTAAAAAGTTGGCTAAGACTCCCATGAAAGCTGTTAAAGGAGAAAAATCTTCGAAGAACAGTCCCATGCCAGTTGTTGAAAACACCTCAATACCTTCGAACGAGGTGGTACCTTCGAAATCAGGTGTGTTGAAACGGTTGAAGAAAATGGCTCATAAACCACGCCATTCACCTGAACGATCAAAAATTTTTTCACCAACTCTTACTTTCAAGCCTCAGGCTAATAGAAAGGGGGTTGTCTTTCGTGAAATTCCATCACCATCATCTCCAACATCGAAGAAAAGGCATGCCGAAGACATCGCCAAAAGAATTTCGAAGAAGCAAAAGAAACAAAGGAAGCTAATTATCAATAAAGACTCAATGGATGAGGAAGTAGTTCCTGAATCTCCACTTGGAGATGATAAAATGGGCAATTCTTCACCTATGAGGGTGTAACGACCATAAAATTTCAACCAATTTAAACTTTTCGAAAACAACCCGATTTCATAAAATTATTACAAAAAGGTTTTCAATACAATTATTTCAGAGTCTTCCCAGAATCACATCAGAAAACATAATCATGAGGAGCGGTACGATCACGCCTTTGCCTTGCCACGGTCTCCTGAAGAACCTGAAAAAACATTAAACCACAACTGTAAGCCCGAAAGCTTAGTGAGATATCCCCAAAATACCAACCACAAATACCATACACGCACAACATGCCAGAACATAATAGAACACAGAACATCCATGCACTTCGTGTCTACTGGGTGACTGGTCCACCGCACCGGCCTTCAGTCCACCTGGTCCACCCTCCGAGTCTGACCACATACATCGAGTCTACAGTGTGATTGGTCCGCCCGCACCGGGCCTTCAATCCACCTGGTCCACTCCCTGAGTCTACAATATGACTGGTCCGTCCGCATTGGGCCTTTAGTCCGCCTGGTCCACTCTCCGACCCTCGGCACGTCTGGTCCACCCTCTTTGGGGCCTACAGCCTATCCGGACCGCTCGCTGGTCCTTCGGGATAACCGGTCCGCCCTGGGTATGTTGGCCTACAGCACAAAGCAGGTCCCGCCTCAACCCAACCCCTGTCCAAACAACCATGTGCACATAAACATTCAAACATATAACAATTCGCATCCTATCAAACCGATCTAGCAGATCACAAAGCATAACATCGTCCTAACCAGGATACCAACCTAACCGGTCACTAGCATAGCATCATCCTATATACCAGGATTCCGACCTTAACCAGGTCTCTAACATATACCATCCTAACTACCATGATGCAACAGAGCAAAGCAATAACATAACAACGATACCCGAATCACAATCTGATAAAGGGACGACCTTGGTGCCATAGACCTTGTTGATATAGTGAGGATAACTCACCTCGCAACTGCCGACTGAACAGATAAACCCAAGCTGCTCCGACCACTGATATGATCTCCACCACTGGCCAACCACCAAAACACTGAACTCAAAACAAATGCCAACAATTACCAAAATGCCCCTAGAAATCAATTAGTCAACCCTTGGTCAAAGTCAAAGTCAAAGTCAACCCCTGACTGACTCTACTCGCCGAGTCAACCCAATGACTCGCCAAGTCCCCATGCACAGAACTTCCCCAATCCACGACTCAACTTGCCGAGTCACCCCGAGACTCGCCGAGTCCAACAACTCTGAGTCCTTTCACACTCAACTCACCGAGTCATCCCTTGACTCGCCGATTCACAGCTCAACCAGAAGAAAGGTTAGGACCTCACGACCAAACTCACCGAGTCCAAGAACAGGCTCGCCAAGTCCAAGGCTATCTGCAACCAACTCGCCGAGTTGTTCTTCCAGCTCGTCGAGTTCCTGCCTATCTTCATCCAACTCGTCGAGTTGTTCTTCCAACTCGTCGAGTTCCAGGCTATCTTCAAACAACTCGCCGAGTACACCCTTGTGACTCGCCGAGTACCACTAGATCTGAAACCATATAGAGGCTTTCCAAGCCATGCAGAAGCTCTGAACCATAGATCTACCCTTCTACAAGCTATCCATCACGTAAAGTGGCAAACTTTACGTGGATCCAAGGAGATCTAGGCATTTTACACTCTAGGGCTAGGGTTTGGGACAAAAGAACTTCACTAACAACTCTTGAGCATGGACTTTATGGCTTTCTGGATCATGAACAACCTAGATCTGAGGTAGCAACCTCAGATCTTACACCAAACTTGAGATGGACCTCATTTATGCCCCAAAACCCCCCACAAATGATAGATCTAGATGCACAAAGGCTCAAACAGAAGATTATTACCTCAAATGAAGGCTCCCACTGATGAATGAACCAATTCTCTGCAAAGCCCCTTGCTCCACTCTTCTTGCTCTTCAATTTCCTTCCAATATTACCTCCTCCAGGGCTCTAATCTCTCACCAAGGAAGGCTCACACGAATTTAGGGTTTCTGGAACTCAAAGGGAAGGTAAAGAGGCTGAGGAAGAAGTGTTATGTTCTTTAAATAGGGCTCAACCTCCAAAATTAGGGTTTTCTCCACTCAGCACCAACTCGCCGAGTCCATCCATGCTACTCATCGAGTTGGTCACTTAACTCACGACTAGAGTCGGAACCCTACTCGCTGAGTCCACTAGTTGACTCGCTGAGTTGCGCTCTCACACTTACACTTTTAGCCCTTCAACTCTACTCTTGATATTCCGGGATGTTACAATTCTCCCCCACTTAAATTAGGCTTCGTCCTCGAAGCATGCGGCAACACAACTTCAGAACTACTCTCACAATGCACCACCTGGCATTAACCAGACCAGGTTCCTCAAAGCCCAACCACCGAAACCCAAACCCAATTTCCTTCCTGCGGTGTTCTGACCACCGCTTCAAGCCGGCCACCGGCCTCATCCTCTGATAACCACACTTATCAACTGAGTACTACCCCATGATGCATCACTCGCTCCAAATCACAACAATCACTCGACTCATACGAGCTAGAAATAACCATGAACCACCGGAATTCCCGGCCTGAGCCCAACTTTATCCATTCCATACTGATAGGATGACACATCCTTCAGCCTCAGAGCAACTCCCATGAGTTTCTCCACCGCAATCTCATACCCATGCTGAACTGGCTCTAGCATCTTCGGGTTCGAAAACCCGATACACTGACGACACCTCCAAACATCCCCCAGGATGAATTTCCACCACATACATAAATCCTTGATCAAAATCAAACTGGAAATCCAAGATTCCATCCATGCATTCCTTCCGATCATTTTGGCTCTACCCTCGCAAGGACTCTCAAGTCCATGCTCTAGCTTCCACTCACCATGATCAATACCCGGGGCCAGACCTTCTGACGCTAACACGTCATGACATACTCAATTCTTTTTCTTTTACCGATCTATCAGCACATGCAGAGTCTTCAGCATGACTGGACCGCCTTTCCAGGCCTTCAGCCCATCTGGACCACTCTCGGAACCTTCAGCAGGTCTGGATCGCCCTCCAGGGCCTTCAGCCTGTCTTGACCGTTCTCCAAGCCTTCGGCCTGACTGGTACGCCCACCGGCCTTCAGTCTATCCGGACCGCTCAACCAGCATCCAACATCGCAAATTATCCCTCTAGGAAAACTCTCCCACGCATATTGTTCTAGCCCTCTAGGGGTTCCGAACTCTATATCCACCCTACATACTCAATCCCGGCCCGATCCCATGCCTTCCACAATCAATCACCCTTGGACTGTATCCTGCCCCGCATGCCTGCCACTTATTCATACGAACCTACACTCTTGGCTGACAGAACCACTGCTGAATCCCAAGCAGCTAAACAACCTCTCATGACCATCGATCTTCCGGAGAATTTTCCAATTCTCCCCGACTTAGAGCACTGACTATCAACCACCGGTCGCCATCATCGACCTCCCTTATCAACCATACACAAAAAAATCCCTTACACGCGATCTAGTTCCCACTAGCACGAGCAACCTTCACAAAATCACATATTATCACGGATCATCACGGCTCGAAAGAAACCCGACCTTCAGCCAACCACTCCTCAGACTACAGATGTTGCCCAACATTCAGACCAAACGCCAGATTCCCACTAATAACCCTCATGAAAGATAACCAACAAAATTCCCAATACCAAACCCTTAACCATATCATAACCCTCAAGGAACAACGAATACAATACCAGAAACCACACAACGAGACTAGAAATTATATAATACTCCAAAATAATCACAAGGTAACAAGACATCAAGAAAGAAACATACCCGCAGCTGCATCCGACACTGCCCTGACCTCCTCTGCTGTAAGCTGAAAAGCACGACCTTGAGCCCTTGGGGGCTCCGCTCCACCCTGACCTCCACCCGTAATCCTCAAAGTGGCCGGTGCTGGAGCCTGCACCGATCCTGCAGCAAGCTGTGGACAGTTGACCCTCAAGTTTCCAACCTGATGACAATGATAACAAATCCTCAAATCTCGACCCGGGGCTGCCTGCCGACAATCCCTCGCATAGTGCCCCTCCTTTCCGCACTTGCGGCATGCACCACCGGACCTACAAACCCCGGTTTGACCCTTCCCACACTTCCCACAAGTGTGGCTGCTCTGATCTCCCAATCTAGAATCAACGGTCTTGGACCGTTTCGGCGCCGGCTGCGACTACACCAGAGCCTGCCTCTACTCTCGCAACTGCAACTCAATCTCCAACTCACGCCACCTGGCGGCCTCCTGCAACTCCAACAAGGTCTCGCACCTCTGCGTAGACACAAACTGCCTGATATTTTTCTTGAGCATACTCAGATATCGGGACATCTAAGCCTGCTCTGAAGCGAACTCCAGGTAAAACATTGCCCTCTCAGTGAATATCTTGGTGATCTCCGTCACCGACTCTGAATCCTGCTTCAGCTCCAGGAACTCCTGAGCCAACGTCTCCCTCTCAACCTGCGGAACATAACGAGTGCTGAACATCTCCCGGAACTGATCCCATGAAACCGCAGCCCTCTGCGCATCCGAATATGACCCCGTGGTCAATCTCCACCAATCCTTCGCCCCGAGCCTCAACAAGTTTAGAGCACACCTCACCCTTTGATCAGCAGGGCACGAATACGTGAAGAAACACCTCACCACGTCCGACATCCATCTCATAGCAACAATCGGGTCCTGAACTCCATCGAAGGTAGGAGGCTTCATATTATCGAAGTCCCGATACTGAAAACCCCGACCAGCTCCTCCCCCTGCCGCTGCTACAACCGTTATAGCTGCCGCGGCAGCCGTCTCTGTGAGACCCGCATAGCGCTCATCAAAATACTCAACCATGGCGGCCTTGATCGACCCAAACAGTTCCGGAAACTTAGCCCGGAACAACGCAACAACCTCATCATGCAGGATCTCATGAATCCTCACATCCAACTCGCACGTGCTCATCTGACCAATAACCTCGGGCGGTACTGACCCGCCCTGACCTCCCTCTCCTGCTCCCGATCCTGACCCGGATCCGCTCCCAGCATGCCTCGTAACCACCATACTGAAAAACACCACAAGATCTCAGATACTTCCCACAAACTCGGGAACCAACTCCCAACCCAACCCTAGAGGTCATGGTTTCTTTGATACGCGTATGGGTCCTGTGCTTTCAGTAGTATGGGCCCATACTACCTTCCACACCTACCCATATTTGTATCAATTATACCACAACACCCTAGTGCAGAACATACATAACAAGCACTCAACCCTCACTCCTAGAGGAACACTGGAAATCTCCCACAAAGGAAACCCTAGGCTAACAGGCATCATAAATCAGGCAACATTATCATGAAATCCTGAAGATCCTTAGCCTAGTACTAGCATGCTGTTCTATCAAAGCTCAAAACAAATATCATGTATGGTATTTTGGGGTTACTTACTGGCTCCGGCTGATCGTACCTCCGCGTGTGACAACCCAAAGTTTATTCCGTTACATCACCCCGTTACCGTTAACGGAATATTCCATTTTATAAAAGTTCCGTTAACTAGAGGTCGCAAAATAAATAAATGTTTTATTTATTTATATTATGTCGTTATAGTTGTAATAAAGTAAATAGAAACACTTAAGTGCATTTCCATTTAATTGGAAAAAGTTAGTTTTTATTATTACGACCACTAAATCGGGTGCGACCAAAAACCCCGTATAACGGAAGTATCGGGTAGATTTCCACTGAGCTCCAACTTCAACCCATATATAAGGGGGAATGGACTTCATTCCACCCCTTTACACTCTCTCTCTATACTCTCTCTCATAAAACCCGTTTTCGACTCAAAACCGCGAATTTCCGCCTGCTAAACGTAAGTCTCTTTACACTAACCTATTCTAAACATCATGACTTGTTGTTATAGCCCAAAAATCGAACTTAGAAGTTGTTGAAAAGGAGTTCACGGCCTAAGAGCATGCTTAGACCGTAAACCCCTAATAAGAGGCCAAAATGACCCAAATTTGTCCCTAAAAGCTTGGAAACTAATTGAGGATTCAGCCTAGGAGTGTTTGAAGCATAAAACAATCAGTTTTAGGGCATAAAAGAGAGTTTACGGCCCAAGCACATGCTTAGGCCGTAAACACCTCTAATCCTTGCTAAAATGCCCCAAAACACTCCCAAACCACCCTTAGGCTTAAGAGATAAATTAGGGACATGCTATTTCGGGTTTAGAACAATTAAACACTAAGAATTGAGGGGTTAAAAGGAGTTTACGGCCCAAACCTCACCAAATGAGAGCTTAAACCCCCTAGTTGGCCTTATACCTTCACTAGAAAATGCTAGGGTTGAATCAAGGGCTTAATAAATCAAAGTTTAAGGGGGTATATGAGAGTTCACGGCCGAGCTTACAGCCGTAAACTCCCAAGGGATGGTCATTTGGACCATAAACTCCAAAGGAGTGCACTCTTGGAACCCCAAACACCCCTATAGCCTTGAATAATTACTAGGATTGAAATAAGGGCCTTAAACTTCCATGAAACCAAGAGGGTAGGAGTTCACGGCCGTGAACTCCCATAGGGGTGGTTCATGGGCCGTAAACTCCCATATGGTCCCTTTAGAAACCCTAAACCCACTCATACAATTTAGATTTGGACCTAGCAAAATTCCACAATCAAGGTAAAGCTTTTAAACACCCTAGAACACCCTCACCATGAGTTTACGGCCATAAACTCATGGGGAGTAGTCCCAGGGCCGTAAACACCCTATGGTGAGTTTACTCTTGGAGAGTAAACTCCATTCCTAAGTCATTCAAGCCCTTAAATGTTACCCGGGACACCCCAAACACTTACCCAAAGTGTTTTCCGCTCCTTAGAGTGTGTATACTTGTTTAATTAGTATTAAATGTAGTAATTGTATGTGAACATATGTTATCATATGTTAAATAGGTAACTAACTGTGTCCAAGTCTTCACTTGACACCGAGCACCCAACCGGCACCTTCCTCGGATCCACTTACACCAGGTGAGTTCATACCCATGAATGAACCTTTTAAATGTTTTCACATGTTTTGTAGGGGGGAATACAAGTTAAACATGTCAGTTATCATATCAATCACATGTGATTGATAACCCGCATGCACAAGGATTTACCACACTGTAAACTGTTTTACCAAGTAGGACACTATAAATGGTTTCCTAAAATGTTTTCACTTGTTCAAACTCTTACTTATACTGTTTTATCAAAGTTCATTTTTAACTGATTTATGTAAGGTTTCCAAAGAATTTCTAAAGGTTTTCAAACTCATTTTACCAAAGAATACCAAGTTGTGATTTTCTTAAGTATAAAGGTTTTTCCAAGGTTTTCATCAAAGTCCTCTTTCATGCCGTATACTTTTACTTGTTAGATACCGCTGCTTCGCTTTTACTTAGTTTAAACTCCTACTTGATAACGTTTCCACTTCGTGATACACTTATATTAGTTAACTCTTATACATCACGATCCAGGTATTCCACATTGTACGTTTATACATCACGATTTGGTTATTCCACACTGTTCGGGTATTCATCACGATTCGGTTATTCAAACTGTTCGGTTATTCATCACGATTCGGTTATTCACACTATTCAGTTATTCATCACGATTCGGTTATTCATCACGATTCGGTTATTCCACATTGTACACTTATACTTCACAATTCGGTTATTGCATACGATTCAGTTATACTTCACGATATGATTCCACTTGTTACACACTCATACACAGTTAGATATATGTATGTGCTTGTTTAGATGCATATAAGTAAGGATTGAAAGATTTAAGAAGGCTTGTCCGCCCTATTTCCTTTTCTTCGTTGAGATGTGGTCTGGTGGGATCGGATGTCCATCCGAAGGTCGTTTGATTCATTAGTTATATATTATGTACACAAGCATAGACATATATGTTTACTTTATTCAGTTCAGTTATGATTCTCTACCTCTAGTTCAACACTGTATTGGAAACACACTACCCACTATTTGGGATGCATCTTCGGGACACAACCTTCTCCGTCATCTAGTTGGTAACCAGAGTCTCCTGTAGGGAGAGCGGACATTGTGTGTATAGATCTATACGGGATTAACACCCCCGCACCCTGACTGCTAGCTACAGTCCACGGCCTACCAAGCCAAGGGGTGACAAATGTCATATTCTCTAGACGCTTGTAGGGCGTCGGGTACTCTAGTGTCGGTTAGTATGGTTACGAGTATCCCAGGTTACCTTATAATTCATGGCCTTAAGGTAATGGTTTTTCACCAGCAATTTACACCGTATGCGGGAACCCACTTTCGGAGTCACACTGTTTTTAGACCTTGCTAGCTGTATATTTCATTTGATACTGTCTGGGGTCTGTATTCACTGTTTTTAGACCTTACTAACCGTACCTTTCATTTGGTACCATCTGGGGTCTGAGTCTCTCTTAGTTAGACTGATCCAGGCGTGTCGTTTGTTCGATACTCTCCTGGAGTCTATGATTCCTTTTGCCTTAGTTAGCAGTCCTCACTGTTGAGGCATATGTTATTTTCCCTGATTCCTCTTGGTGTCTTTAATAATCAAATTTTGTATTTTGATGATGATAGCGATTAAGGGTAAAACTACTTTTTACCACATTACTCCGTCCGGTCTTGGTAGAAGACTGCTTTTATTAAAGAAAATATAGGATTTTCTAGAAAAGACAATAATGTAATAGATACACTAAAACTACCACTTTTATTAAAGTTATTTGAATAAAATGCCACTAAATGCTTATGAATTCACCAGCATTTGTAAAAATGTTGATACTCGCTTTTCAAATAACTTGTATTCTCAGGTCAGCATTAGACACGTACATCCCCGGAGCTTCTGATGAAGATAGCTTAGTACCATGATGTACTTATTATATTTACTTGTATTACTTCGTTGTATTGTAATGTGAATCATGTAAAACTATTACTATTAATGCAATGTTTTTTTGTACTTTGATTACTATAATGCATGTGTTGTGATACTTGACATGACGTCATCCACCCCAGAACGTTTCCGCCGTTCCGGTTTTGGGGTGTGACAAATTGGTATCAGAGCATTGTTTATAGTGAGCTAAGTATATCAATCCATAAAAGATATACAGCCTATAAATAAAAAGGGATAAAACACTCTGACCAAGAATTATACTTTAAAATATAACCATATTTTACCAAAGTAGTAGAACATCCAGAACCTAAACACTCGAACAAAAGTATCACAAGAAGAACAATAATAAAAGTCTTTGGATGTTGAGCACTACAGTCAAACCTGGGCAGTTATGTAATCGTAAGCTGGAATAAATGTAACCTGATCAACTACATTTATTCGAGATGCGATGAACGTGTGCTTGGGAGTGATAGTGGTGTTGCAATAGGTCTAAAACTTACCAATTAGGATTGATAGAGCCAAACATAAAGTTTAAAATACTATAGGAGTATTTTGGAATACTAAAAGACTAACAATAATCCCAGAATCATAATCAGAAGATAAGAATCAAACAAGAATTAAAATACCATAGGGGTATTTTAGGATCCATAACTAACCTTGTGTGAAGAACTAAAAAGATCCTTATTGACATACCTACAACTACAGAGGGTATACTCCCAAGGTTATATAATAAGGATCCCATAGGCTAAGAATGTGTGGTTTCGCTCTACTTCCTTTTCCTCGTTGGGATGTGGATATAGAGTAGTATCACATATTCGAAGGCCTATCGGATCTAAGCTATATATGATTTGTATACCCTGTGTAATCGTAGCAGGACTCGATATGGATCATCCGGTGAAATGTTAATAGTCTCTTAGGATTCTTTAGACATTTTCATTCTCGCACGAACCCTATAGAAAACCCTATCCACTTCAGTGCTTAACAGAAGAGTTGAGTCCGACCCCGAAGAAGTTCATTGAGAAGATTTCCAGCTCGGAAACGAATGAACTAGGTCGAGACTATTGAATTCACCAAGTGCCTATATCTTTTAGGGACATCGGTGAGAAATTTGCCTAAACTTCAGAGATTCCCAGTCATCCATCATGAAGTGATGACACCCAGAGTCGGAATCAGAAGGAAGGAGGAGTAGAAATTCAATATGTCCATACGAGGAGAGAACCCTAGGTAACTACCCAAAGAAAACCAACGTCGATTCCAGTCAAAGCTACGAGGTAGACAAAGGGAGCCAGTACATGGAACCCGAGAAGTGTCTTTTCCTCGTGTTCGTCACGCTAATACACCCTTAAAATAATACAATATAGTGAGTTAGTGATTACACTACTCACGCTATGTGTTAGGTAAATCGTCGTTTCCTGTTGCCAGTTACACGATTAGAGCGGATCCCCGCACCTCTATTGAGAGTATTTAGCCATAAGCCTTCATGAGCCTCTCTTTCCGCGATTTCGTTCTGAACTGTTCTCAAATCTTTCCAGACCGGAGAGTGAAACCTTTTCCAGTATAAAGGTAACTTAGTAGGAACGACTCGCATCTTATGGCCTTTCCGATGCTCATACTCCTACCTTGCATACCAGGACTACATCATAGGGATGTAGGTCGACACTCAGACAACCAACATCCGATGCACGGGAAAATTTACACCTAATACAGTCTGGACAGATATGTCCAGGGTTAGCCATCGTCTCTCATTATCATGTATTCCTTTCCATGTAGGAAAAACCATGCCTCCAGAGAAATGCAACCAGTCCTCAAGCAAGAAACCTACTCTCCTATTCGATGAAGCTACGTTCCAAGCTGCAATCTCGGCAGCCGTAGCAGCTGTCATGGCTCACCTGAATGCTAACAACGCCAATGTTAGCAAGAGCCCTATCGGAAATTCCAATCCTAGCAATGGACAGCAGCAACCAACACCTGCATACCCAGCCACCCAAGAACCTCAACCGAATCTACTAAAGAGAAAAATCAAGATCGAGGAGGGAGGTACCTCGGCTCAAGGACCTTCCGAAGGGCATCGAGCTGAGGCAGTCAATACCCCTGTCAATCCTCCCCTCCTGACTTCAAGAGGACCATACCTAGGAAACCTCCCCCACTGCAGCAAGTGCAGCTACCATCATCATGGTGTCTGCCGGGAACTCATATGTGCTAGGTGCAACATGAAGGGGCATACTGCTCACTTCTACAGAACCCCGGTTGAGTTCATTACATCAACCACCAATGTGGCGACCCGTACAGTTGCCATCTATGTGGTGAAATGGGACACTTCAAGAAGGACTGCCAAACCGAAGGGAAAGACAAGGACACAGGAGGAGTCTAACTCTACTGCTTAGGGAGAAGCATCAAGGAACCTGGTAGATTTTTGGTACGTCTTATGATCTCAGATAACTAAACTAAAAACATTAAAAGACTAATTCAAAATGTAAATACTTCCCCATTAAGGCGAAAGCCGCAGCACTGTTATATAATTAAAATTCATCAGGTAAAACCATAATGAATAAACATATACGTTACAGCCATGTATAGTTAAGATGGATAGACCTAGAGTGAGTGAATGCCGCCTCATTTCCTGTTCCTCGTTTGGTTGTGGATTTAGGGCGGAGTCGCTCAGTCAACAGTCCTCCCCACCTTAATTATACATGACTAGTATATGTTAGGCGATTATAGAAATGCCTCGTGAAAACCCATTCATGAGAAGGGACTCCATTCAGAAACACTTAGGACTCTCTATAGTTCCGCGTCGACTCTATCGGTCCAAGTATCCGCGGAAGTGATACACAGGACGAAACCTTAGACGCCTAGAACTTGTGTGCCTATTCGGTGCATGACTCTATCGACCCTCACATTATGTCCTGTCGAAGTATGCCAATTTCGACGACTCTATCGATCATGGTTTGACGTAGTGCAACCATGTGTACATCCTTAGTGTTGTGTAAAAAGGAAACTTTCTCCGTAGCCATGTTGGCAAATAAAGGTTCTTCCAAACCTAAACATAATACAAATAATCAAACCTAATATGATCTGTCAACCGTCCCTCTTACCTCAAACTTTCCAAAGTACCCGGAGAAGGGTACCGCGTGCTGTTGACCGACCTCTCTTAGTCATATGGAATCCGAACCGAAAGACTCTGCAAGATACTCCAGAAGACAATAACCATCGGAAGCACACTTCGTAGATCCCCCAGAAAGACCCTTCGCACCTCGCACACTAGGTTCGTGAACCCAGAGGATAGAACTCATGGGACTGACTATTATAACCAGGTATATGCATAAAGGTGATATATAGTTGAGATCAAAAAGATTTAAGATGTGTGCTTCCTCCCTACTCCCTGTTCCTCGTTGGGTTGTGGGTCTGGGGTGGAGCCGCACAACTGAACATCCTGCCGACCTCAATTATATATGGCTTGCATACACCAAGTATTAGTGGTTAAGCCGAGTATGAGCTCTACCACGAACCTCATAGTAAAGTTCTTCATCCTATTCCATAAAATACGAGCTGGAGTCAAGAGAACCACTGCGGGTTGAACCACTATAATGACCACAGATCCGAAATTGCTATCATACCGGTTAAGCCCACATAGTAGCTAACACCCTCAGTTAGTGAAGAGATTAAAAGTTCCGAGTGATGGGAACCTATACTCACTAGATTTGACCAAGACCGAGAAAAACTCAGAACCTTCGAAAGAGTAGTTGCAGTAGATGCTCGCACTACTCAGGCATTTCGTCCACCCTGTTACAGACTAGTAGTGCCTAAGATCCTCCGCCCTCTCGCATGGAGGAAGTCACCATCGCCTTGTAGACGATAGACTACATTCTCCGAAGTGAACACTAGAATACAGAGAACCACAAGATAACCTCCGCAGCCAACAATCCTTGATCAAAGTGCAAAAGTAGTTGTGTTAAGCCTCATGAACCAGATCCCGAAGAGATTATAGACTTGACACCAGCCTTGGTGTTAGTCGAGGGGTTATGCAAGAGCATGCGCTTTCCGCACTAGAATAAACCAAAGTCTTAGAGATTAATTGGACTATTAGGTGTTCCACGAATACTATCTCACACAGAAATAGTAGAACCACCTCCTGGGATAGTCCAACACTTGTCTAGTGAAACCCTATCTCCCTGACCCTGAGGGTTTCCGTATCTCAAGAATCATTAGTGCAGGTTCATTCTGCACGAGCTTGAGATAGACACTCTACAGCAGACAGATAACCGTAGATACGCAACCCATCCGATGACCTAGAAAGCCTTTAAAAGCCAATTGACAGGATGCACAAAACCAAAGACAACCCGAGATTCCTAAGAACCAACCTGAAGGACTACACTACCAGTACGGGAGAGAACGTTAGGAACTTCGAAATGGTGATCACGCCAGTGATGATCTTGCCATAGAAGTACACTATGTTCTAAGTACTGAAAAGCTCTACCCTTCCGAGAGCTTAGGACCATCTGAGAATCCTCACAGAGATTTGGTCCAACCCTCGTCAGACCACTACTACTTTCGGATATTCCACAAGTTTCACACCCGAACGATCCACTCCTTAGACTTGATTAGTGTTGCCCGAAGTCACTCTTCGTATCCTACACGTCTTGATAGAAACCATTGAGAACCCTAACCTCGTAGATACACCAGTCGGAACCCACTAACTACACGAGACGGAAATCCGCATCCCGTAGGTGAAGGTTTGTTGGAACGACAAACACAGGCCAGAGTTCACTTGGGAATGCGAGGACAAACCGAATAGGAAGTACCCTCCTGCCTCTACTCGGTCATTCATACCTAATTCCTTGCCTAGACCTGAATTTTGGGACGAAATTCCCTCTAACGGGGGGATGATGTGACAACCCAAAGTTTATTCCGTTACATCACCCCGTTACCGTTAATGGAATATTCCATTTTATAAAAGTTCCGTTAACTAGAGGTCGCAAAATAAATAAATGTTTTATTTATTTATATTATGTCGTTATAGTTGTAATAAAGTAAATAAAAACACTTAAGTGCATTTCCATTTAATTGGAAAAAGTTAGTTTTTATTATTACGACCACTAAATCGGGTGCGACCAAAAACCCCGTATAACGGAAGTATCGGGTAGATTTCCACTGAGCTCCAACTTCAACCCATATATAAGGGGGAATGGACTTCATTCCACCCCTTTACACTCTCTCTCTATACTCTCTCTCATAAAACCCGTTTTCGACTCAAAACCGTGAATTTCCGCCTGCTAAACGTAAGTCTCTTTACACTAACCTATTCTAAACATCCTTCAGCCTCAGAGCAACTCCCATGAGTTTCTCCACCGCAATCTCATACCCATGCTGAACTGGCTCTAGCATCTTCGGGTTCGGAAAACCCGATACACTGACGACACCTCCAAACATCCCCCAGGATGAATTTCCACCACATACATAAATCCTTGATCAAAATCAAACTGGAAATCCAAGATTCCATCCATGCATTCCTTCCGATCATTTTGGCTCTACCCTCGCAAGGACTCTCAAGTCCATGCTCTAGCTTCCACTCACCATGATCAATACCCGGGGCCAGACCTTCTGACGCTAACACGTCATGACATACTCAATTCTTTTTCTTTTACCGATCTATCAGCACATGCAGAGTCTTCAGCATGACTGGACCGCCTTTCCAGGCCTTCAGCCCATCTGGACCACTCTCGGAACCTTCAGCAGGTCTGGATCGCCCTCCAGGGCCTTCAGCCTGTCTTGACCGTTCTCCAAGCCTTCGGCCTGACTGGTACGCCCACCGGCCTTCAGTCTATCCGGACCGCTCAACCAGCATCCAACATCGCAAATTATCCCTCTAGGAAAACTCTCCCACGCATATTGTTCTAGCCCTCTAGGGGTTCCGAACTCTATATCCACCCTACATACTCAATCCCGGCCCGATCCCATGCCTTCCACAATCAATCACCCTTGGACTGTATCCTGCCCCGCATGCCTGCCACTTATTCATACGAACCTACACTCTTGGCTGACAGAACCACTACTGAATCCCAAGCAGCTAAACAACCTCTCATGACCATCGATCTTCCGGAGAATTTTCCAATTCTCCCCGACTTAGAGCACTGACTATCAACCACCGGTCGCCATCATCGACCTCCCTTATCAACCATACACAAAAAAATCCCTTACACGCGATCTAGTTCCCACTAGCACGAGCAACCTTCACAAAATCACATATTATCACGGATCATCACGGCTCGAAAGAAACCCGACCTTCAGCCAACCACTCCTCAGACTACAGATGTTGCCCAACATTCAGACCAAACGCCAGATTCCCACTAATAACCCTCATGAAAGATAACCAACGAAATTCCCAATACCAAACCCTTAACCATATCATAACCCTCAAGGAACAACGAATACAATACCAGAAACCACACAACGAGACTAGAAATTATATA
Source organism: Lactuca serriola (assembly GCF_051521515.1). Classification (NCBI taxonomy): domain Eukaryota; kingdom Viridiplantae; phylum Streptophyta; class Magnoliopsida; order Asterales; family Asteraceae; genus Lactuca; species Lactuca serriola. The sequence continues at coordinate 175,103,309 of NC_136416.1, read as the reverse complement.
ATACTCCAAAATAATCACAAGGTAACAAGACATCAAGAAAGAAACATACCCGCAGCTGCATCCGACACTGCCCTGACCTCCTCTGCTGTAAGCTGAAAAGCACGACCTTGAGCCCTTGGGGGCTCCGCTCCACCCTGACCTCCACCCGTAATCCTCAAAGTGGCCGGTGCTGGAGCCTGCACCGATCCTGCAGCAAGCTGTGGACAGTTGACCCTCAAGTTTCCAACCTGATGACAATGATAACAAATCCTCAAATCTCGACCCGGGGCTGCCTGCCGACAATCCCTCGCATAGTGCCCCTCCTTTCCGCACTTGCGGCATGCACCACCGGACCTACAAACCCCGGTTTGACCCTTCCCACACTTCCCACAAGTGTGGCTGCTCTGATCTCCCAATCTAGAATCAACGGTCTTGGACCGTTTCGGCGCCGGCTGCGACTACACCAGAGCCTGCCTCTACTCTCGCAACTGCAACTCAATCTCCAACTCACGCCACCTGGCGGCCTCCTGCAACTCCAACAAGGTCTCGCACCTCTGCGTAGACACAAACTGCCTGATATTTTTCTTGAGCATACTCAGATATCGGGACATCTAAGCCTGCTCTGAAGCGAACTCCAGGTAAAACATTGCCCTCTCAGTGAATATCTTGGTGATCTCCGTCACCGACTCTGAATCCTGCTTCAGCTCCAGGAACTCCTGAGCCAACGTCTCCCTCTCAACCTGCGGAACATAACGAGTGCTGAACATCTCCCGGAACTGATCCCATGAAACCGCAGCCCTCTGCGCATCTGAATATGACCCCGTGGTCAATCTCCACCAATCCTTCGCCCCGAGCCTCAACAAGTTTAGAGCACACCTCACCCTTTGATCAGCAGGGCACGAATACGTGAAGAAACACCTCACCACGTCCGACATCCATCTCATAGCAACAATCGGGTCCTGAACTCCATCGAAGGTAGGAGGCTTCATATTATCGAAGTCCCGATACTGAAAACCCCGACCAGCTCCTCCCCCTGCCGCTGCTACAACCGTTATAGCTGCCGCGGCAGCCGTCTCTGTGAGACCCGCATAGCGCTCATCAAAATACTCAACCATGGCGGCCTTGATCGACCCAAACAGTTCCGGAAACTTAGCCCGGAACAACGCAACAACCTCATCATGCAGGATCTCATGAATCCTCACATCCAACTCGCACGTGCTCATCTGACCAATAACCTCGGGCGGTACTGACCCGCCCTGACCTCCCTCTCCTGCTCCCGATCCTGACCCGGATCCGCTCCCAGCATGCCTCGTAACCACCATACTGAAAAACACCACAAGATCTCAGATACTTCCCACAAACTCGGGAACCAACTCCCAACCCAACCCTAGAGGTCATGGTTTCTTTGATACGCGTATGGGTCCTGTGCTTTCAGTAGTATGGGCCCATACTACCTTCCACACCTACCCATATTTGTATCAATTATACCACAACACCCTAGTGCAGAACATACATAACAAGCACTCAACCCTCACTCCTAGAGGAACACTGGAAATCTCCCACAAAGGAAACCCTAGGCTAACAGGCATCATAAATCAGGCAACATTATCATGAAATCCTGAAGATCCTTAGCCTAGTACTAGCATGCTGTTCTATCAAAGCTCAAAACAAATATCATGTATGGTATTTTGGGGTTACTTACTGGCTCCGGCTGATCGTACCTCCGCGTGTGACAACCCAAAGTTTATTCCGTTACATCACCCCGTTACCGTTAACGGAATATTCCATTTTATAAAAGTTCCGTTAACTAGAGGTCGCAAAATAAATAAATGTTTTATTTATTTATATTATGTCGTTATAGTTGTAATAAAGTAAATAGAAACACTTAAGTGCATTTCCATTTAATTGGAAAAAGTTAGTTTTTATTATTACGACCACTAAATCGGGTGCGACCAAAAACCCCGTATAACGGAAGTATCGGGTAGATTTCCACTGAGCTCCAACTTCAACCCATATATAAGGGGGAATGGACTTCATTCCACCCCTTTACACTCTCTCTCTATACTCTCTCTCATAAAACCCGTTTTCGACTCAAAACCGCGAATTTCCGCCTGCTAAACGTAAGTCTCTTTACACTAACCTATTCTAAACATCATGACTTGTTGTTATAGCCCAAAAATCGAACTTAGAAGTTGTTGAAAAGGAGTTCACGGCCTAAGAGCATGCTTAGACCGTAAACCCCTAATAAGAGGCCAAAATGACCCAAATTTGTCCCTAAAAGCTTGGAAACTAATTGAGGATTCAGCCTAGGAGTGTTTGAAGCATAAAACAATCAGTTTTAGGGCATAAAAGAGAGTTTACGGCCCAAGCACATGCTTAGGCCGTAAACACCTCTAATCCTTGCTAAAATGCCCCAAAACACTCCCAAACCACCCTTAGGCTTAAGAGATAAATTAGGGACATGCTATTTCGGGTTTAGAACAATTAAACACTAAGAATTGAGGGGTTAAAAGGAGTTTACGGCCCAAACCTCACCAAATGAGAGCTTAAACCCCCTAGTTGGCCTTATACCTTCACTAGAAAATGCTAGGGTTGAATCAAGGGCTTAATAAATCAAAGTTTAAGGGGGTATATGAGAGTTCACGGCCGAGCTTACAGCCGTAAACTCCCAAGGGATGGTCATTTGGACCATAAACTCCAAAGGAGTGCACTCTTGGAACCCCAAACACCCCTATAGCCTTGAATAATTACTAGGATTGAAATAAGGGCCTTAAACTTCCATGAAACCAAGAGGGTAGGAGTTCACGGCCGTGAACTCCCATAGGGGTGGTTCATGGGCCGTAAACTCCCATATGGTCCCTTTAGAAACCCTAAACCCACTCATACAATTTAGATTTGGACCTAGCAAAATTCCACAATCAAGGTAAAGCTTTTAAACACCCTAGAACACCCTCACCATGAGTTTACGGCCATAAACTCATGGGGAGTAGTCCCAGGGCCGTAAACACCCTATGGTGAGTTTACTCTTGGAGAGTAAACTCCATTCCTAAGTCATTCAAGCCCTTAAATGTTACCCGGGACACCCCAAACACTTACCCAAAGTGTTTTCCGCTCCTTAGAGTGTGTATACTTGTTTAATTAGTATTAAATGTAGTAATTGTATGTGAACATATGTTATCATATGTTAAATAGGTAACTAACTGTGTCCAAGTCTTCACTTGACACCGAGCACCCAACCGGCACCTTCCTCGGATCCACTTACACCAGGTGAGTTCATACCCATGAATGAACCTTTTAAATGTTTTCACATGTTTTGTAGGGGGGAATACAAGTTAAACATGTCAGTTATCATATCAATCACATGTGATTGATAACCCGCATGCACAAGGATTTACCACACTGTAAACTGTTTTACCAAGTAGGACACTATAAATGGTTTCCTAAAATGTTTTCACTTGTTCAAACTCTTACTTATACTGTTTTATCAAAGTTCATTTTTAACTGATTTATGTAAGGTTTCCAAAGAATTTCTAAAGGTTTTCAAACTCATTTTACCAAAGAATACCAAGTTGTGATTTTCTTAAGTATAAAGGTTTTTCCAAGGTTTTCATCAAAGTCCTCTTTCATGCCGTATACTTTTACTTGTTAGATACCGCTGCTTCGCTTTTACTTAGTTTAAACTCCTACTTGATAACGTTTCCACTTCGTGATACACTTATATTAGTTAACTCTTATACATCACGATCCAGGTATTCCACATTGTACGTTTATACATCACGATTTGGTTATTCCACACTGTTCGGGTATTCATCACGATTCGGTTATTCAAACTGTTCGGTTATTCATCACGATTCGGTTATTCACACTATTCAGTTATTCATCACGATTCGGTTATTCATCACGATTCGGTTATTCCACATTGTACACTTATACTTCACAATTCGGTTATTGCATACGATTCAGTTATACTTCACGATATGATTCCACTTGTTACACACTCATACACAGTTAGATATATGTATGTGCTTGTTTAGATGCATATAAGTAAGGATTGAAAGATTTAAGAAGGCTTGTCCGCCCTATTTCCTTTTCTTCGTTGAGATGTGGTCTGGTGGGATCGGATGTCCATCCGAAGGTCGTTTGATTCATTAGTTATATATTATGTACACAAGCATAGACATATATGTTTACTTTATTCAGTTCAGTTATGATTCTCTACCTCTAGTTCAACACTGTATTGGAAACACACTACCCACTATTTGGGATGCATCTTCGGGACACAACCTTCTCCGTCATCTAGTTGGTAACCAGAGTCTCCTGTAGGGAGAGCGGACATTGTGTGTATAGATCTATACGGGATTAACACCCCCGCACCCTGACTGCTAGCTACAGTCCACGGCCTACCAAGCCAAGGGGTGACAAATGTCATATTCTCTAGACGCTTGTAGGGCGTCGGGTACTCTAGTGTCGGTTAGTATGGTTACGAGTATCCCAGGTTACCTTATAATTCATGGCCTTAAGGTAATGGTTTTTCACCAGCAATTTACACCGTATGCGGGAACCCACTTTCGGAGTCACACTGTTTTTAGACCTTGCTAGCTGTATATTTCATTTGATACTGTCTGGGGTCTGTATTCACTGTTTTTAGACCTTACTAACCGTACCTTTCATTTGGTACCATCTGGGGTCTGAGTCTCTCTTAGTTAGACTGATCCAGGCGTGTCGTTTGTTCGATACTCTCCTGGAGTCTATGATTCCTTTTGCCTTAGTTAGCAGTCCTCACTGTTGAGGCATATGTTATTTTCCCTGATTCCTCTTGGTGTCTTTAATAATCAAATTTTGTATTTTGATGATGATAGCGATTAAGGGTAAAACTACTTTTTACCACATTACTCCGTCCGGTCTTGGTAGAAGACTGCTTTTATTAAAGAAAATATAGGATTTTCTAGAAAAGACAATAATGTAATAGATACACTAAAACTACCACTTTTATTAAAGTTATTTGAATAAAATGCCACTAAATGCTTATGAATTCACCAGCATTTGTAAAAATGTTGATACTCGCTTTTCAAATAACTTGTATTCTCAGGTCAGCATTAGACACGTACATCCCCGGAGCTTCTGATGAAGATAGCTTAGTACCATGATGTACTTATTATATTTACTTGTATTACTTCGTTGTATTGTAATGTGAATCATGTAAAACTATTACTATTAATGCAATGTTTTTTTGTACTTTGATTACTATAATGCATGTGTTGTGATACTTGACATGACGTCATCCACCCCAGAACGTTTCCGCCGTTCCGGTTTTGGGGTGTGACAAATTGGTATCAGAGCATTGTTTATAGTGAGCTAAGTATATCAATCCATAAAAGATATACAGCCTATAAATAAAAAGGGATAAAACACTCTGACCAAGAATTATACTTTAAAATATAACCATATTTTACCAAAGTAGTAGAACATCCAGAACCTAAACACTCGAACAAAAGTATCACAAGAAGAACAATAATAAAAGTCTTTGGATGTTGAGCACTACAGTCAAACCTGGGCAGTTATGTAATCGTAAGCTGGAATAAATGTAACCTGATCAACTACATTTATTCGAGATGCGATGAACGTGTGCTTGGGAGTGATAGTGGTGTTGCAATAGGTCTAAAACTTACCAATTAGGATTGATAGAGCCAAACATAAAGTTTAAAATACTATAGGAGTATTTTGGAATACTAAAAGACTAACAATAATCCCAGAATCATAATCAGAAGATAAGAATCAAACAAGAATTAAAATACCATAGGGGTATTTTAGGATCCATAACTAACCTTGTGTGAAGAACTAAAAAGATCCTTATTGACATACCTACAACTACAGAGGGTATACTCCCAAGGTTATATAATAAGGATCCCATAGGCTAAGAATGTGTGGTTTCGCTCTACTTCCTTTTCCTCGTTGGGATGTGGATATAGAGTAGTATCACATATTCGAAGGCCTATCGGATCTAAGCTATATATGATTTGTATACCCTGTGTAATCGTAGCAGGACTCGATATGGATCATCCGGTGAAATGTTAATAGTCTCTTAGGATTCTTTAGACATTTTCATTCTCGCACGAACCCTATAGAAAACCCTATCCACTTCAGTGCTTAACAGAAGAGTTGAGTCCGACCCCGAAGAAGTTCATTGAGAAGATTTCCAGCTCGGAAACGAATGAACTAGGTCGAGACTATTGAATTCACCAAGTGCCTATATCTTTTAGGTCGAGACTATTGAATTCACTGTTGAGGCATATGTTATTTTCCCTGATTCCTCTTGGTTTCTTTAATAATCAAATTTTGTATTTTGATGATGATAGCGATTAAGGGTAAAACTACTTTTTACCACATTACTCCGTCCGGTCTTGGTAGAAGACTGCTTTTATTAAAGAAAATATAGGATTTTCTAGAAAAGACGATAATGTAATAGATACACTAAAACTACCACTTTTATTAAAGTTATTTGAATAAAATGCCACTAAATGCTTATGAATTCACCAGCATTTGTAAAAATGTTGATACTCGCTTTTCAAATAACTTGTATTCTCAGGTCAGCATTAGACACGTACATCCCCGGAGCTTCTGATGAAGATAGCTTAGTACCATGATGTACTTATTATATTTACTTGTATTACTTCGTTGTATTGTAATGTGAATCATGTAAAACTATTACTATTAATGCAATGTTTTTTTGTACTTTGATTACTATAATGCATGTGTTGTGATACTTGACATGACGTCATCCACCCCAGAACGTTTCCGCCGTTCCGGTTTTGGGGTGTGACACCGCGTCCTCCTTTACTCATTTTGAAAACCATTTTAAATTCTCTTTTCAAAACCCTCCTCGATTTGAGACTGGATTCACACGAATGTTCCTCCAATTCACTCAAACCAAGGCTCTGATACCAACTTGTAACGACTATAAAATTTCAACCAATTTAAACTTTTCGAAAATAACCCGATTTCATAAAATTATTACAAAAAGGTTTTCAATACAATTATTTCAGAGTCTTCCCAGAATCACATCACAAAACATAATCATGAGGAGCGGTACGATCATGCCTTTGCCTTGCCACGGTCTCCTGAAGAACCTGAAAAAACATTAAACCACAACTGTAAGCCCGAAAGTTTAGTGAGATATCCCCAAAATACCAACCACAAATACCATACACGCACAACATGCCAGAACATAACAGAACACAGAACAGCTATGCACTTCGGGTCTACTGGGCGACTGGTCTGCCGCACCGGCCTTCAGTCCACCTGGTCCACCCTCTGAGTCTGACCACATACATCGAGTCTATATTGTGATTGGTCTGCCCGCACCGGGCCTTCAATCCACCTGGTCCACTCCCTGAGTCTACAGTATGACTGGTCCGCCCGCACTGGGCCTTCAGTCGGCCTGGTCCACTCTCCGAGCCTCGGCACGTCTGGTCCGCCCTCTATGGGGCCTACAGCCTATCCGAACCGCTTGCTGGGCCTTCGGGATAACCGGTCCGCCCTGGGTATGTTGGCCTATAGCACAAGGCAGGTCTCGCCTCAACCCAACCCAGTCCAAACAACCATGTGCACATAAACATTCAAACATATAACAATTCGCATCCAATCAAACCGATCTAGCAGATCACAAAGCATAACATCGTCCTGACCAGGATACCGACCTAACCGGTCACTAGCATAGCAGCATCCTATATACCAGGATTTCGACCTTAACCAGGTCTCTAACATATACCATCCTAACTACCAGGATGCAACAGAGCAAAACAATAACATAACAACGATACCCGGATCACAATCCGATAAAGGGTCGGCCTTGGTGCCGTAGACCCTGTTGATATAGTGAGGATAACTCACCTCGCAACTGCTGACTGAACAGATAAACCCAAGCTGCTCCGACCACTGATACGATCTCCACCACTGGCCAACCACCAAAACACTGAACTCAAAACAAATGCCAACAATTACCAAAATGCCCCTGGAAATCAACTAGTCAACCCTTGGTCAAAGTCAAAGTCAAAGTCAACCCCTGACTGACTCTACTCGCGGAGTCAACCCGATGACTCGCCGAGTCCCCATGCACAGAACTTCCCCAATCCACGACTCAACTCGCCGAGTCACCCCGAGACTCGTCGAGTCCAACAACTCTGAGTCCTTTCACACTCAACTCACCGAGTCATCCCTTGACTCGCCGATTCACAGCTCAACCAGAAGAAAGGTTAGGACCTCACAACCAAACTCGCCGAGTCCAAGGCTATCCGCAACCAACTCGCCGAGTTGTTCTTCCAACTCGCCGAGTTCCTGCCTATTTTCTTCCAACTCGCCGAGTTGTTCTTCCAACTCGTCGAGTTCCAGTCTATCTTCAAACAACTCGCCGAGTACACCCTTGTGACTTGCCGAGTACCCCTAGATCTGAAACCATACAGAGGCTTTCCAAGCCATGCAGAAGCTCTGAACCATAGATCTACCCTTCTACAAGCTATCCATCACGTAAAGTGGCAAACTTTACGTGGATCCAAGGAGATCTAGGCATTTTACACTCTAGGGCTAGGGTTTGGGACAAAAGAACTTCACCAACAACTCTTGAGCATGGACTTTATGGCTTTCTGGATCATGAACAACCTAGATTTGAGGTAGCAACCTCAGATCTAACACCAAACTTGAGATGGACCTCATTTATGCCCCAAAACCCCCCACAAATGATAGATCTAGATGCACAAAGGCTCAAACAGAAGATTATTACCTCAAATGAAGGCTCCCACTGATGAATGAACCAATTCTCTGCAAAGCCCCTTGCTCCACTCTTCTTGCTCTTCAATTTCCTTCCAAGATTACCTCCTCCAATGCTCTAATCTCTCACCAAGGAAGGCCCACACGAATTTAGGGTTTCTGGAACTCAAAGGGAAGGTAAAGAGGCTGGGGAAGAAGTGTTATGTTCTTTAAATAGGGCTCAACCTCCGAAACTAGGGTTTTCTCCACTCAGCACCAACTCGCCGAGTCCATCCATGCTACTCGTCGAGTTGGTCACTTAACTCGCGACTAGAGTCGCGACCCTACTCGCCGAGTCCACTCGTGGACTCGACGAGTTGCCCTCTCACACTTACACTTTTAGCCCTTCAACTCTACTCTTGATATTTCAGGATGTTACAGAGGGTTTCTCCAATCAAGTCAAATCTCGAGGTGATTGGAAATCCTTGTGGCAATGTGGAAGCTTCTAAAGTCGACACAACCATCAATCAAGGTGAACAAACGAAGAACTCTACTACTGAGAAGACAATTGTCACACCACTCTGAGTGTCGACTACCGAATCAATTTTTGAGGAGGTTCGCACTTCAGGCATCACTGCAAACATATCTAACATGGACCCAAATGTCAATATGTGTGAAGGAGTATCGAACGAAGAAGCCCAAGGTAATCCTTCTCGTATTATTTCATCTACTTTTGAAACATCTGGTGTTGATACCACAGTCTCTTTACTACCATTTCTTATTCCTACTTCATCCAAATTACCTTCATCAACCCAATCACCTACCTTTGATCATATCATGCAACAACCGATCACTTCCTTATTCCCATCCTAATACACAGAAGGTCTAAAAACCGTTCTGGATGATGAAACTAATGTGGTGAGTTCGTGGGATCCTTTGTTGATATTGAATTTGATTCTGAATAATAAAACATACCCGATCACATGTTGATGTCTGGAAAGAAATTTAAGATTCTAAATCGGAATCTTATTTCATTGCTACAATTACAAGCGGATACATGGGGTAAACATTCAGTTTCTAGCATAGAGTTGAATGTGATGCTGAAAGCTCAAGAGCATCGAATTCAGAATAAACTTGATCAGGTTGACAAGAACAATGAGTTAAGGGTAAAAGATCAATCTGAGTCTTTTAATGGAGAACTTAATGAGTTGAAAGTTGTTACGAGAGAAAGACATGTTCTTTTTATTCAAGATGTCAAGATTGTTCGAGAAGATGTTATAAGAAAAATCAGAGAGTTAAGAACTCATATGGAAAAGGAAATTCAGGATTTGATTAACAATTATTCTTCTCTTCTCAATAAGGTTGATATAGTTGTTGAGGCAGTAACGAAAGTGGTTCAATGGTATAATTATATGCCTCCAAAACTTGATAAGAAGGCTAAAGTTGATGCTACAAGTTTTTGGAATGTTGCTAAGTTGTTGGGTTGAAAAAGGGAATTGTAATTGGAGGTTCAAGCTCTTCTTCAAAACCTAAGCCTACTGAAGAAGATAAAGGGAAAGGCAAAGGTGTAAGTGTTGAGCTTTCGAATGAGGAGAAGAAAGCTGCTTTAGAACAAGAGATGGAAAAACAAAGGCATATACAGAGCATTCTTCGACTTCGTGAAAGTGATCCTCCAGGTTTGGATAAGGGTGATCCAAAGAAGTTGTATAGCTATAAGAATATCGAGGCAATGGTATTTGATGGCGAAATGCATGACGTTGAGAAAGTTCCACAGAAAATCTATGGAACAGAAAATTCTGATTTGAATCAGTTGTACTTTCCAATCAACAAGATGATGTTCATTACTACTCAGTATCAAATTATTGATAACCTCCAAGACAAAGAGGAGTTCAAGAGATTAAAGCTTTGATTTCATGTTGTCCTTGGTATAGAAGAAGAAGAAGTCTGGTCACTTGTCAAAATAGTTCGAGTTATTAGTATTTCCAAAGATGTTTTATTCGAGGGAGTATTAAATAATTTTTGCTATCATGTGGTCAGAGGAAACAATACTACATTCAACTTTTCGATTATTGACTTCCCAATCATGAATCTAAACGATTTGATCACAGCGGTATCAGGTGGTGCCTTCCCTCTTTGAGGTTGAGGGTTCAAGTCCCGTCGTGGACATAGGTGGAATAGGTGTTGTTAGCTTAGGAGTAGATTAGATTTGCCGGTTCAAAAAAAAACTATTATGAATGCTTAGCTTTGACTGATGTCGAATTAGCTTTGGTAATGGGAAAATAAATTACCGTGCCTAAGTCATTTTGAAGAGTCTGTTGGGTCAATATTATGGTTTATACTTTGCTTTTCTGAGAAATTGTATTTTTAAGTATTGTTTAGCTGTTTACGGTTGGTGAGTGAGTTTACGGCCGTAAACCCTGTTTACGGCCCATGTTTTCCGTGTGTATATATATAGGGGTGAGGGGTGTGAGGAATAGAGGGATGAACACCAAGGAGCTTAAGTGTGTGCATTTGAAGGTGTTCTAGAGAGAGAGAAATGAGAGTGTGTGTTAGTGTGTGTGAATCTTGTATCCGGATTTTCATTCTAATCATATCATACATAGATTCATCATCTTCTTCTTCTTCTCCTTCTCTTCTATTTGATCTGACATTATCCATTTGATTGGGATTCCGCACCATCAAACGGATCTGATTGATACACAAGCAGATTAGAGACTTACAATTGGCATCAGAGCTTGGTTGTATCAATCAATTTTTTCAGATCTGGAGCTTATTTGATCTTATTTTGAAGACATTTTTGCATTTTTGGATAGATCTCGCAAAAATAAGGGGGGTTTGTTCTTCACGTTTTTCCTAAAAACGAGTTATTGATCGAGTTTTGGAGCAAAAAGGGTAAAAAAAAACGTTGTTTTTCGTCAACAACAACGATTTCTGGAGAGTTTACGGTCCGGAGTTTGCGGCCTCGTCCTTGCATCTTTATTATAAAAAGAAAGAAGATATAGAGGTGCCAGGGTTCGAACTCGAAACCTCCAACACTTCAAACCACGCGCCTTAAACATTTGAGCTACAAGGGATTTTGTTAAACTCTTTGATTGTTTAAAGTTTATACACTTCTCAGCAGCAGCAAGCCAACCTGCGCATCGCCTCGTTCAGCATCCTCGCACCAGGTCCTCGCCTTCGGACTTCGGAATAGCATCTCGCATCGGCTTGCGCCTCGGATCCTCGGCCTCGCTTCTCGCATCGCAGCAGCCTCGCATTAAAAATAGCAGCGGATTTGAGGGTTGCGAAGGATCGAACCCACGACCTTTCAATCATCAGTCAGCGTCCATTGCCAACTCCACCATCAGACCTCCTGTGACTTAACTCCGAAATATTAAACTTAACCACTCCCAGTCGCACCAAACTTTCGCAATTTTGTCAAATTCAGCCCAAAAATCAATTTCTTTTATTTTTAAGCTCCACTTTTAACCCCAAAAATCAATTTCTTTCATTTTTAAATTTCTTTTTAAACCAAAAATTTTAATTTTTAATTTTTTAATTTTATTTTTGACTTTTTACTTAAAATTTTGACTTTGACTTTAAAGCTTGACCTTTGACTTTGAACTTTGACTTTCTCGTTTGACTTTTAAGTTCTCAAATTTAGCTTTTCGGTTTGACTTTTGAGTTTGATTTTTTAAATTTGACTTTTAAGGTTGACTTTTGAGGTTTATAGTCAAAGGGCATTTTTAAATTTAAGTTTGACTTCTAGTTGTGCTTTACGAGGGAATTGAAAAACATGAAAGAGAGTCGTCAGGAGATGTTAAGAAAAAATTTCAATATGTTCGATTATGTCCCTAGAGAAACCCTGGAAGCTCAGTTGCAGCGATTTACCACACTCACTACTGAGATGAATATAGTTGGGATCTTTTGACCAAATCTGAGATAAACAAAAAGCTGTTGAATGCACTTCCGAAATCGTGGGATATGGATGTGGCTGACATCAAGAAGACAAAAGATCTCAATCGTCTTAGTCTGGCTGATATAATTGAAGAACTTAACGCTTTGAATTGTCGAAAAACAATGAGTTCCACAAACCTTCCGGTCAATGAAGTGTCATGTTCTCATTCATGTGAAGTTTCATGTTCTCAATCATGTGAAGATACGATTAAATTTCTTCGGGAACAAATTGATTTATTAAAAAGGGAAGTTGAGGACCTGAGATATAAAGGATATCGATTCAGGAAAGGACAGAAACCCCTGAAGGCTGAATTAGAAACAAAAACCAAGGACTTTAGGAAACTTCAGGAAGAGTATAACAACAAGTGTGAAAATTATGATTATATTAAGAGACAACTTGCTGCTGTAACTGAAGAACTTGACGCTTTAAAAATTAAGTGTGGAAAAACAGATGTCAGTTTTAAAAATTATACTGCGTCAAGTCAGACAGTCGAGTCCTTATATGAAACCCAATTAAAATTCAAAGAAAATCAAAACAAGGGTCTAGGGTATGATAGTGTTCCTCCACCTTTCAATCATAACTACACATCCATTCCTATGACACAGGATGAAATTGACGGGGAGGCACATCTTCGATATGGCAAACGAGTTGGATTTTTGTCAGGAGGAGTTATTAATGTTGAAGATACTAATGTTGCTACTTCATGTGCAGGTAAAGTAGCAGAAGATGAGAACAAAGAGAACACTACTGAACAAACCAACATCTCCTTGAACTCTGAATCTGTTGCTTCGAACTCAACTGCTTTTGATCAACCTGCCGTTGAGAAATACAGGCCACCAATTCCAACGCAATAGAGTTCTTATTGCAAGTGTGCATGTGGGAACAACAAGAGACAAGGCAAGGATACGCCGCCAGGGGCAGGAAGAAACAACTTCACAGTGAAGAAAAAGACATGTTTTCACTGTGGAACACCTGGACACATTTCCAGAAATTGTCCAAATCGCGCATAAGTTCCCTACTATGCACGAGGCTGGCAGAACACGCAGAAGAGCAAGAATCAAACTCTAAAGGCCAAGAATATGAATCCCAAGGGCAAGAAGGGAATGTCGGCCAAGAAGCCAAATCAAAGAGATGATCCCGTGAAGTCAAAATCAAAGTCATCTCGAAGATCGGCTTCAAATTCCAAAGCAAGTACTGAGCCACCCATCAGATCGAAAAAGAAATGAGTTAAACCCAACTACAAATGGGTTCCAAAGGCTCACTCTCCCAAATCAACTAATGACTCTAATATTTCTTCATCTTCTGTTTGTGATAAACAGGATATGTCATGGGAGAGAGTACCGTGCAAGGATGAAAAAGTCAACCCAGTTTCAAAATGGACTGGGTTCCAAAGACCAACTGATCCCGCTCTGTGTCGGAGCAGCTATGGAGGCATATCATCATACTTCGGTTTGTTGCTAGTGGCTGTTCCTGACACTTGATAGGGGACATCTCTCAACTGTACAACACTCAAAATATTGTTTGGGAGTATGTGTCCTTTGCGGGAAAGGAAGAAAAGAAGTGATCACTCACGGAGTTAGTGCTTAATGACATGAAGAATTTTCGGATCTGTTCTGAGATTATGCGTGTTGTTCTCAGACCTTCTGGATGCAAATTCATTCGGTGACTTACGGTTTGAGTTTTCTTCTCTACACTCCTGAGTTTTTCTTAACCTGATTCGCTTTAAAGACTAATTTTTGTTTTAGGATAGTTTAAATTTGCGCATTTACTTTCGTTTCTCTTCTATGCACAAATTTAGGGGGAGAAATAAAAACAAAACAAAAAATAGAAAATTAAAAAAAAAATCCAAAAACATTAGAAAATCAAAAAATCAAAAAATATGTTGGTTATGAAATGTGCTTGAGGGAGATGTTTTGGGAAGTGATATTATCAAGTGATAACAGGCAACCTAAGTCTGCGTAACGTACCCGAAGTTGAAGGGTCTATGCTCTGGTTTGATGCGTCGGTAGGCACGAAAAATTTTAAATGGACTTGACTAGGTAGAGTTGAACTTGGGAAATTTATAGACTTGACAAATCTTGACCTAGTTAGATACGTTCAGCCTGACAATACGACGCTCGGATAGGTTGAGCAGGGAGATATATATGGGAATCTACTCGTCACATTAAATGAACCCGTACTTGGAACCGTGGTTTAACTTTTCCTCGATGTGCGGATTCTGTCCTTAATTCCGGTTGGATGGGGCGACTGGTAAATTCCGATAAATTAGGTCTGTAGAATATCGTTTTCTTTCTTTTCGTCTGTTAGTCATATGTTGTCTCCTTTGCGTGACTTCCAATCCGACCTGGTACACAACATATGCAACTCTATTTCTCTGCATGTTATATATGTGAAATACTTATTATCTGTTAGCCATATATTGTCTCCTTTGCATGACTTCTAATCCGACCTGGTACACAGCATATGCAACCTTCTTCTTCTCAACCCCTCTGAAGTAATAAGTAATAGAATTCTGAATCTATCATCTCTCTGAATGGTTGTCTGCTCACCCGGTGTAAGGAGTAATCTGGAAGTTCTTGATGGTTGGGGCGTATCAGGAAGCGGGAAACACGTTCTAGTACACTTAAAATTGAACACATACAGATTGTCTATAGATCTCGCTACTCAATTTAGGTGGACAGCAATATCCCTGGTCATCGTCAGATGAATGGACCTTAAGATATAGTATCTAAGGAATTAGGATCAGATATAAATTTTAGGATTTTAAGTTCATAATGTCTTGTAACAAATAGTATGTCCTAATTCTGTCATAATTTTTCATGTTTAAGTGGACCACAATACCGACGATCGACCAGACAAAGATGTGAATATGAAAGGTACCGACAAGTGGATAAAGACTGTCTAAAAACTTTGATCCCAAATCACTCTTAAAGTTAGATATCATTTTTATTTTTGTTAAATTTGTCATAGTTTCTTCTAATTTAAATATTAGGGGAGAATTAAAAATTAAAAATCATGAAAATAAAAAAAATTCAAAGAAATTCAAAAATCAAAGAAAAATTAAAAAATTAAAAATCCAAAATAGTGTTATTTCTGTTTTATTTCTTGTTCAGGAAAATCAAAAATCCAAAAATATTTTTGTTTCTGTGCTAAGTTTTCTTTTAGTTTTGTTTTGTCTTGAAAAGTGATTTCAGGTATAGATAATGTTGGATTAGTGTCTAAGTCCATAACTATTTTGGTATGTACTTGACCCGATGGTGCATGGTCCTTTTGGGTTGCCTTCAACAAAGCAACTTGATAGGATGAATTATGGAGAGAAAGTATTAAATATGATTTATTAATATATTATAGGAATAATATATTAAAGGAGAAATCATATTGTTTAATTAATATTAGTCAATAATTAATTGGTAATTAGTTTTGTGACTAAAAGAGATTAATTAAACTTAAGGGACTGGAATTGTAATTATAAGATAATTGCAATTTGGGCCATGGATTGCCTTGTATTAAGGGGTGGAAGAATTCTATGGGGAAACCCATAAGGAAATCGTCCAAGGCCCTAATTAAAGGAGTCCATGGGTTGCTTAGGGCTTAAGCATCCAAATTAGGGTTTCCTTGTTATATAACCCTAATAGCCTCACTATATATAGACCCCTTAAGGACCAAAAACGTGGGCAAGACTCCTCTAGGGTTTGTAGACGTTTTTCGGCAGCCTCCATTCTCTCTCCTCTTCATCCTCTTGCTTATGGTGTTTGTGAACCATTAGAGGAGTGACAATTGTGACTCTAAGCTTTCTAAAGTCAATACAAGGAGATTTGGGATTGTTATTGCTACATAACAATCAAGGTAACATCTTAAACCTATTCTCATGTTAATATGATTACTTGAATGTTAGAAGTACGGTTTATAGTCTTGGATAACTTGCATGTACAATAGAGAAACCTAGATCCAAGCATTAGGGTTTGTATGAGCACATAGGATGTTCTTAGGATCAAAACCCATCAGTGGTATCAGAGCCTAGACTGGTTTCTATTCTTTTGATGCATTATATATTTGAAAAATTCGAATTTTGTGTTTCTGGAGGCTGGACTCGCCGAGTCCATAGATGAACTCACCGAGTCCATGCTGACTCGACGAGTCCATGCCTGACTCGGCGATTCGGCTCGTCAGATAGAGGGAAAACCGGGATTTCTTGCTGTTTTTGCTTAAGGATAGTTGCCTTATCATATTAGATCAATATAAATCCGATTTTATGATATATTTGACTATATTCTTGATCTAATTGAAGATATTTATCAATTAATAAAATATTTGTTTCCTTATGTGATAATTGATTAATTATTTTGATTAAATTGGTAAATTGTTTTGCAAGAAATCATTAAATAAATCAAATATGGATAATTATGTGATTAAATGTTAATTTAGATTATTTGTTATTTGATCCTTGTGCTTTGAAAAGTTTCATATTTTCCCCTTTAGGTTTTATAGTTTAAATTTGAACCCAAAAAGTTTTGTTGTTTTGAAATTTAAATAGTTGAAACCCTAATGTTTTGAAAAAGGTTTCAAAACTTGCCCTCAAGTTTTGGAATTTAAATTTTGATTAATAGTTTAATTTTGATGTATATTTAAATTCTAAACCCTAATGTTTTGAAATGTTTTAAAACTTGCCCTCAAGTTTTGGAATTTAAAAGTTGATTAAAAGTTTAATTAGGAATGTTAAATTCTAAAACCCTAGTATTGTTTTGAAAAAGTTCAAATCACACCCTTATGGTTTTATTAATTAATTAAGGTGTATAATTAAAATAGGTTTAATAAATCCATAAAAGTTTAGGTTAACAATTTAATTGAATTAAAAGTATAATTGTTAAATTAAACCACCTAGTATTTTAAAAGTGTAAAATACACCCTATACTATATATATAACATTAAAAATCTAACATTATATATATGTATGAGTAAAAGTCAGTCTTACCGTTAGTAGGCCTCATTCACGAAGCTGGTCTATAAGGGGTGTTTAAGGAAATTGCCTATAAAATGGCGATTGAATGGGTATCCACTCTTACCCACCGCACTCTTGACTAGTGGAGGGTCGTTAGCCAAACGGGTAGGATAGGACGAAACCTTCCATTATAAGTATAATGAATTATTAAAGTAACTAAATGTTTTCATAAATTTCCCAATCTTAGTTACTTAGACAAAAGTGAATTGATGCAATTCAATGAAATTACACTTTGTGCCCTTGCAAAGACGTTAGTGGAGCGTGTGTGGTTTACCGGCACACTAAATGGTTCTAAGCAAAGGTAGCAAAGGGTGACTCAATGTTTGTCATAGTTCGGTGGAGCGTGTGTGGTTTACCGGCACATCGAATAGGTGACTATAACATGTGAGGGCACCATGTAAGTTTGCATGGTTATTCACACCCGCTTTGTGATCCTCGGCATCCCAATCACAATCTAGAGGGGCATATCGAGATTTAAACATGCCATTGAAAGTTCAATGAATCTCAAAGGATCTAGGAGTTTTCATAGATTTAAAACTTAAATTTCTTTTTCGTTTTTCATGGTGGAAATTAGTGAATCGTCATTCACTTACCTTCAAATGTTCTGCAATTTGGGTTACGGCATCCCTCTCCCGAGTTGTAGAATATTGTGTTGGGTCCTAGCCTTAGTATCTCATTTGGGTGATTTACGAAGGACTCAATCAATCAACTAACTTGAATTCGTTTTCTCCCGTTTTGTAGATGTCAAAGTTCGACAACTGTGGTCTTCCCAAATCCCGTGGAACAAGCTTTCCACATGAAGATGATATTCCACGATTCGATCGAGGAACAAGAAATCATGCTTCACTTCCTCCACCTCCTCCTATTATTCTCCCTAACCCACAAGTTCAAAGGCTTGAAAAGTTCAAACTCACTCAAGCCCTTTTGGCAAGTAAACATAAAGAAGGAAAGTCGGTGTGTGCACACGTCCTAGGGATGAGGTCACACATTGATAAGTTAAGAATGTTGGGATTCATTGTCTATGAGGAAATGGTTGTTGATTGGGTTCTTCAATCACTTCCTAACTCATATAGTGAGTTCGTAAGAGAGTACTATATGATGAACCGCGACATGACCCTTATAGATCTCACCTATATGCTTATTGCTGCTGAATCAGCAATGGTTTGGCGCAATAGAAAAGCAAAGTTGATTGGTGAATCTGCCTTCAAGACCTATATGGATATAGACAATGGCAACGAAAGACATGCTATGATCGAAAAGTTTGATCATAAGAGAAATTCAATGTATGAAGTAGTTCCATGTCATGTTCCAAAAGAGTCAATTTGTTTTGAATGCCAAGAGAAAGGACACTGGAGACGAAGCTGCCCCATTTACCTAAGAGATCTAAGAGATGGGAGAGTCGAAACGTATGGCTCTAATATAGGTAAAATCCACTAACTAAATCTTTTAAGCTTCTATTCTAGATTCTTAATACATAATGTGATAAGATTACAATTGATGTTTTGTAGGATCGAAGAAAAGAAAGGAAGCTTAAGGGAAGAAGTAAGCAGAATCTAACCGTGAAGGAATGGATTTCGATCGCATTTCTTGAAGATTAGATTTTTGAGCTACTACTTAGAGTTAGAATTAGATTGCTAAGAAAGATGTATTAGCATAGTTTTTCAATGAATTGCATTGTAAGGACAAATTTTTCCGCAATAAAATAAATTTTGATTTTATATTAGTTATTTATCCTTGCAATGGTGTATATGAAAAATTGATGTTTGAATATTAGCAATAATGGATTTGGTTCTTATTATGTTATTTATGGAAAGTAGAGAATTTACCAAATAGGGAGAGTTTCTCATCGCCCAAGTTTCAATTGGACAGAAACTTGGAATCATGCAACTTGGTTGCACGATGAATGAGAAATTTCGCATTTGGAAATTAGACTAATTCATTGACAAAGTGTCAAGTGAAGGACTAGGAGATCGAGCACACAAAGTTGCGTGTTGATCAAGTCCACCATAAGAGTAACAATGATATTCTTCATGATTTACTAAAGGTTTAGTAAATATGATTATACTTACAAGATTAAGTGTAATAGCATAACGAACAAGAAGAATCAAGTAGGCAAAAAGATAAAAGTTTCTCCATTCTAAGAAGAAAGGGAGAGTAGCTTTTATGCTTTATGATAGGTCTTAATGATTAAGAACCATATCTCAATTGATCCTTTAAGTGAGTCTTAGTATAATTGTATGTTTAAGAAGAGGAATCAAGGATTAAAGAAATGGTTAAATCAAGAAGTCATTCATACTTCGTTCCAATAACAAGTCTTAAAGTTAAGATTGTGACATTGAGTGAAAAGTATTAAGAAGGTTTTAACATTCATCAAATGTGGAAAGTTGTGATGTCTTGGATAAGACAAAGACCAACTAGGACCATTTTATGAAGTGTTATGTTTTGATAAAAGCTACATTAACTCTTGAATATTTGTTTGTCAAGAAATGGTTATTGACAAGAGAATCTTATATTTCAAGGAGTCAGTGGGAGTCTTAATGGTCTTGAAAGGTTTCAAGAACAAATCAAATAAACCTTATCGACCATCACAAGCACACGAGTTGAGCTTTACAACATATCGTGTTGACATTATTTTGTTTCTGTGTCGTTCCAATCGAGTTAATTATGCATGTGGGTCCTATGAGTTCTCATTTGAATGCATAAAAGGCAAGGACCTTGATCAATAGAAAGTACATTGATAAGAAAAGGTGAGCTGCTTAACTACTTGGAAGACATGGTGGGCAGCTGTGCTACCATAAAGGCAAGAAATCGAGATCAAGAAAGTTCGATCCATATGAGTTTGAATTTGTCGTAAACTTTGGTTTTGACAAATTCACATGGATAGGAACAAATACATCGTTTAAATCTAAGTGTCATAAGATTTCCTCCTTCATGAAAATGATTGTGAGGAAATGCTTTCACTAAGAAAGATTTTAAGAAGATAGTGATTGTAAAATTGCTTTCTCGAATTCGATTATGGTTACGGTATCCCTTTCCATAATTTGAATTGTGAGGTTTGGCAATTGTTTACACACACATATGAACTATCTAAGGCAAAGGTGTATAAGTTCAAAAAGCCTTGATAAAAGATTATCAAAGCACTAAGTATTAGAAACATGAACTTAAGAAATTCAATAAGCATTGTTTTTCTGAAAGTTAAGCTGTTTCTGAATACATGTCAAAGCTAGTGGGAGCATAAGTGTTATGTTTTATAATAATCATCATGATAGTGGGAGCATAAATGTTATGATTGTATGATTATTAAGGCACGTATTGCAAGTTGGCAATATTAATTATAGAAAACAAGAGTTATACCTTGCAAAGTCGTAAGGGTTGTAAAGTTGTTTTGCTATAATTAAGGGAGAGAATATTATGCTTCATTTCAAATCTAAAGGATTAGGTTGAAAAATGTTAATAAATTTAGTCAAGGGTACATAGTGTGTTCTTAAAATTTCGATTATGATTACGGCATTCCTCTTCACAATTCGAATTTTGAGAACATAGCAAATAAAACATTATGCGTCGTGTCCCATACGCTTCAGGTATAGGATCGATTGCAAATGCTTTAATGTTTGACCATTCTAAAATTTTCCAAATGGCGAGCGCATTTAGAGGGAAAAGGGACTAGAATTGGTTTTGACTAAAATAATTAAACAACTATCAAAGGACAATCCAAAGTTTGACGAGGATTGGTCACTTGTGAGTAGTTGGAAGCATGGTATTGGATGGACCATATCGACATTATTATGAATAGAAAAGATTCTATTAAGAATGAGTTGTCATATGGAAATTATGGAAATGTTTCCATATTGGATGGACCATATCGACATCATTACGAATAGATAAGATTCTATTAAGAATGAGTTGTCATATGGAAAATATGGAACCGTATCCATATTGGGAATTGAATATTAAAAAAAATCTATGTCTAGATTAGAAACTTTTATGCAAAAGGATGTTCAAAGGAATGTACTTTGAATGAGAGACATCATATCTATGGGATTGTCTTGTAACAATCTCCAATAGAGGACTTTGTAATATCATTGGCAATAGTCTTTGTGACTTTGGTGCAGTGACATTACGAAAGGATCATCGCATAAAATGTTAGAATTTAGCATGTTCTATAAGTAGCAAGAATTTGATATTCTTTCACTTATGAAAAAGGATTAGGAGTTGTGAAATGAGAATGATTGGAAATGTGTTCAATTTGATCTATTTCACAAAGTAAGAACCATAGGTAAACATTGTGTGCATGCTAGGAGCATGGGACAAGTGTAATAATTCAAGTAAGAAGTTGATTACACGAAACGACAAATAATGAGTAATCGATATAGTGATAAATAAAAGGTGTTTTATTTATGCTCAAAGGGTTGAGGCCATATGGGATTAGTATTATTCTTGTGTTTCACTTTGCATGTTTTTGACTTCCAGAATAATTGAGTTTATTAAGCATAATCGAATTATTCAAACGGACCACAGTTAGTCATACGTTGGAAGTAAGTATGAATGAAGACTGTCATGAATTGGTTTGTAGATTGTCTAGAGCGTATTAGACATAGCAAAGGTTTGCTGCAATGTTCGTGAGTGCTTATGAATATGATTTGAGCATTGGATTAAACCCACACTCACTTGGATCACTCCATGAATTGTATCATGAGTGATTGGTGAGACGATAACATCTTATATTCTTGAAACCGAGATGTGTGAGTTGTATCTTGCAAATCGGTTGCACATTGATAATATGTAAACGCACTCGTAACTTGGTGTTATAAAACATATTGTTGTGTGTGATTCGGTGAGTAAGTGCAAGCAAGCATTGTATAAAATTTTATCCGTTCCTTTTATCCAAAGTAGGATAAAAGCGATATCTTTGGGCCCCTCGATGATTTTGAGATGACAAACGTAAATGCTCGGCCGGGCTAGCGCTAATTTGATTTGTTCAATTAGTCAGTCGTCATAAATCGGGAATCGAGATATAGTACAAAGAGAATGATTTGAAATCATATCTCATATGATATCTAGAATGGAGGAATATATGATCCCTTATCTAAAGGAAACGTGTATTTGATAGGATTAGAGTTGACAGCGGCTTTGGAAAGCTACGATTGCAGATCATGATTTGAAGTCATACGCATAAAAGTTATTAGACTTATCCAAGTGGAAGACTGTTGGATTAGTGTCTAAGTCCATAACTATTTTGGTATGTACTTGACCCGATGGTGCATGGTCCTTTTGGGTTGCCTTCACCAAAACAACTTGATAGGATGAATTATGGAGAGAAAGGATTAAATATGATTTATTAATATATTATGGGAATAATATATTAAAGGAGAAATCATATTGTTTAATTAATATTAGTCAATAATTAATTGGTAATTAGTTTTGTGACTAAAAGAGATTAATTAAACTTAAGGGACTGGAATTGTAATTATAAGATAATTGCAATTTGGGCCATGGATTGCCTTGTATTAAGGGGTGGACGAATTCTATGGGGAAACCCATAAGGAAATCGTCCAAGGCCCTAATTAAAGGAGTCCATGGGTTGCTTAGGGCTTAAGCATCCAAATTAGGGTTTCCTTGTTAGATAACCCTAATAGCCTCACTATATATAGACCCCTTAAGGACCAAAAACGTGGACAAGACTCCTCTAGGGTTTGTAGACGTTTTTGGGCAGCCTCCATTCTCTCTCCTCTTCATCCTCTTGCTTATGGTGTTTGTGAACCATTAGAGGAGTGACAATTGTGACTCTAAGCTTTCTAAAGTCAATACAAGGAGATTTGGGATTGTTATTGCTACATAACGATCAAGGTAACATCTTAAACCTATTCTCATGTTAATATGATTACTTGAATGTTAGAAGTAGGGTTTATAGTCTTGGATAACTTGCATGTACAATAGAGAAACCTAGATCCAAGCATTAGGGTTTGTATGAGCACATAGGATGTTCTTAGGATCAAAACCCATCAGATAAGACTCATGAAGTTTGTGTTGAAGATTTCTGAGCCAAAGCCTCGTCCGTAAGCATCGAAGAATTCGCATTCGAAGGAGCAAGAAATGAAGATTATTCTTTCGAGATTCAATCCTTCAAACCCAGAAGCAAGGTGAACCTGAAATTGAAGAATATGTGACGGATTGCATTGAAGCCTCCTCATTCAGCCTGCTGCTATCTTTGAACCTGCTGAAGTGATCCAGAAGATTTGTTCTCTCTGATGTTCTCTCTGAAGATTCTCAAGCTGAAAGCGCTATCTTTCAAGAATCAGTACATCAAGCCTCCTCACCCAATGTGTGTTCAATGCCAAATTTTGAAGAAAAGACCAACTGCTCAAGATGAAGTCAGTCATTGAAGATTCATCAAGTTCATCTGGAAGCTATGAATAAATTGAAGATTAATGTTGAAGCCAAGCTCCCACTGAAGATTATCAAGAAAGCCAGCTACTTTTTAGGGGGAGCTTGTTGGGTCATTTAAGAAAAGAAAAGAAAGCTATAAACCAAGGGGGAGATTGTTGGGTCAATATTATGGTTTATACTTTGCTTTTCTAAGAAATTGTATTTTTATGTATTGTTTAGCTGTTTACGGTCGGTGAGTGAGTTTACGGCCGTAAACCCTGTTTACGGCCCATGTTTTCCGTGTGTATATATATAGGGGTGAGGGGTGTGAGGAATAGAGGGATGAACACCAACGAGCTTAAGTGTGTGCATTTGAAGGTGTTCTAGAGAGAGAAAAAGAGAGTGTGTGTTAGTGTGTGTGAATCTTGTATCCGGATCTTCATTCTAATCATATCATACATAGATTCATCATCATCTTCTTCTTCTCCTTCTCTTCTATTTGATCTGATATCATCCGTCTGATTGGGATTCCGCACCATCAAACGGATCTGATTGATACACAAGCAGATTAGGGACTTACAGAGTCAAGCTGATTTAAAGCCTTATGTTGATGGAGAGATTTGCTTGAAGCCTCTTGGGATAGTGTTCATTGGAAAAAGAAAGAAGGGAAAGAAAATGAAGTTTTTGTTCCAAGCTTGTGATGTGGAAAGGTATACTACAACTCATTATATGAACTTGCTTGTTCGTATGAATAGTTGCAAAAAGAATAATGATGGAGATAAGGCAGGGCTGAAGAAAGTGATGAATTGGTATACTGAAGTTCGAAGAACTATGCACCAAGCTATCCAGATGTTGATGAACTGATTCGTCACTTCTCACAAATGGGGAGAATGTAGATGTTGAATATTGCTGTCAAGTGTCGAAGGTCATGGATAGTTTCGATAGTTTGTTATATTATTATAAGGGCACTTTCTGTATCGAAGTTTTCAATGTTCAGTCCCTTATATTTTTTATGCGCTTTCATGATCCCTATAAATATGGGATGTGTACTAGAGATCGATAAGAACTTTCTTCATTTTGTCTAAATACTCTCTGTACTTACTGAAAGCATAATTGAGCCAAACAAACTTTATTTAGATCTCGTGTTCATCATTCTTACTTTACTCTGATCTCATAATTCATACTCGATTTCATTACAACTACACTTGGAAGATTGACTTATTAGCTTGGCATTGAAGTTAAGCAAGAGGACTCGGGGATTATTATAAACTAAGAAGCGTATGCTCGACACATTCTAAAAGAAGTCAGCTTATATGATTGCAATCCAACCCACATTCCCATGGTCCTGGGAAGTAAATTTTCAAAGTCCGAAGATGAACCCGAAATCGACCCGATACAATATCTAAAGGTGGTAGGATGTCTTAGATATCTCTTGCAAACAAGACCCGATATGGCATATGTCGTTGGAGTTGTTATCCGATACTTGCAAAGTCTAAGAGAATCATATGGCGGTGCAATCAAACATATCCTAAGGTACTTACAAGGAAAAACGGGATACATAATCAAGTACGAGAGGATGGGACAAAACCGACTCATTTGTTATAGTGATAGTAGTCACAATTTTGACCCGGATGACATAAAAAGCACAACCGGTCATATTTTCTACTACGGGCCATCTCCGATAACATGGTGTTGGAAAAAACAAGATATTGTTGCTTTATCATCTTGCGAGGTGGAGTTCATGTAGGCCACGACGAACGCATGTCAAGCAATATGGATTCAAGATTTGCTAGGAGAAATCATGAACAAAGCGCAAGAGAAAGTGGTTCTAGGAGTTAATATCAAGGCGGCTATCGAACTAGTGAACAATCCCGTTTTTCATGGAAGGAGTAAACACATTCACACGAGGTTTCACTTCATTATTAATTGTGTTGAAAACGAACAAGTGGAGGTGGAGTTCATTCCCAATGAAAAACAAAAGGTGGACATTCTTACTAAACCACTAGCTCTAACCAAGTTCAAGTGTATGAAGCTTGATCAGAATCGAAGATGTTTCTAAAATGACTTAGAGATTTGGGGGTGATTTTTGGAATTCTAAGTCAAGTAGGAGTTGAAGACCAAGTAAGAACGGGATTTTAAGCAAGTAGGTTTAAGAGTCATAATATTGTTCTACAACTCGGTAGAATGTAGGTCAATATATATACATTGTTTTTAGATCGAATTATGATCATTGAGATACATTGTAAACATTGTGAGTTTTGAGTGATTTTCTCATAATAATCAAAGAGTTATTTTGGTTATATGTTACATATTCTGAACTTGAATTTTTATTTTTTAACATTAATATAAAATAAACTAAAATAAATAGTATAAATAATATTTCATCTACAACCATATTTTATTTTATATATTATTTTCTACAAAAAAAATATATACTTCTAATATTTTTATTATTATTATAAGTTATGATTTATATAAATGCGCAAAAATAACATTCTATTAATTAGCTTTTAATAAATATATGTTTCATGTTTTTATTGCAATAATGTTATAAATGATGTTATCACAAAACTATAAGAAAATAATTTATATGGGTATAATTAATATGAACCAATTATGATTTTATTAAATCAAAATTTATTAAATAAAAAAATTATATTTGTAACACACTTTAAGTAAATATAAAAAATGTGTTTATATAAATATTAAATACATCTGAAAAAAATAATACATATTTATGCTTTGGAATTTTTTTCCATAAATAACCAACCAACGAATTTTGTAGACCAAAATTAGTTTTTTTTATCTTTAATACGTTTAGTAAAAGAAAGGGGCAAGAAGAAGGTTTTAGTAAAAGGACAAGGTGGACATGCACCTTAGATGGTGGAACCATGTAGTTTGGGTTTTTATGTTTAAGTTTTATTATGTAAGACAATGTCCAATTTATTAGATGTCATGGTTTTTTGTTGTCATGGTTTGTCATTACTTTGATGAGTTGATCAAAACACTAGCATGATATTTTGGTAGTTAGTGTTTGGCATTAGGTTGATCAAAATAATGGAATGATTTAAATGTCATTATATAGACATGGTTGGTTGTTGAGTAAGAAATATTGAAACTTATGACGTGGCATTTATGTTGTAGAAGGTTATGAACAAAGCTGATGGAGAAGCTGATATAGAAGGCAAATGATTTGTAATCTATATTGAAGGTTACGCACCTTCAATATATCTATGTATTTCAGAGAGCACTTATATATATATATATATATATATATATATATATATATATATATATATATATATATATATATATATATATATATAGAGAGAGAGAGAGAGAGAGAGAGAGTTTTCTTACATTTTCATACTTGTACACTTGAGATTGCTTCCAAACTTCAATCGAGCTTAAACAAAATTATTTACACACTAGGAATGTCCGCGCGTTGCGTGGGATATAAAAAAATATATTTTATATTAAAAATAACTAAATCATTGTTATTAACAATTAAATAATAATTTCATAAAAAATATAAAAAATGATTTTTAGTATTGTTATTATGTTGAACTATATTATAAGAGATAAGGTTGGAACTTGAAGTTGTTTTGCATATACAAAGTTATATGATTAAAATAGAAAAAAAATTAATTTTTAAAAATAAATAAATCGTTATTGTTATCTATTAAATAATAATTTCATATTAAATTAAAACGTTTATATTTAAAAATTATCATTATATAGAAAATACGATAATAGAGACATCTTTTTATCTATCTTAAATTTTATCATTTTGTACAACATATGATAATAGAGACAACTTTTTATCTTAAATAGTAAAAAAAATGTTTTGTATCATAAATATTACCATAATTATGTAGAACATATGATAATAGTGACGTCTTTTATAGGTTAAAACTTTAAATTGTATTACATACAGGGTTGTAAAACTTGGCTAACACAACCAAATACTCAGCATGTTACTTAAACTTGGCCTCCAATGGAAGCGAGTTTGCCTAAATCAGCCAGAAGACACTCGGATCCTTATTAAACTTGATCCAAATCTAAAAGATACAGTCCAAAATCATTTTCAAAATTCAGAAATTTAATTGGTCACTTGTCGACAAAGACAATCTCACCAAAGAATACACTCAACGTCCTACAAAGTTAGATGCAAGGAAGATCCCATAGCTTAGTCTCTTTGAAATATTTCACAACCTTTCCTATTTATAGAGGAGAATACATTCCCTTGTTTACTCTCACGATCAATGTGGGATGAAGACATTTTAATTAAACTCATTTCTTTATTTGCCAATAATTTCATTTTGTTAAATAAAATATTAAATAATAAAAATAAAACGTTATCCAGAAAATTTATTGTTCAATAGTTCAATTTTTCAGTAATCTCGTAAGTTGCTATAAAAAATTAAGTTTTTATTGAATAACTTTTTGTTAAATCCTAAAATCATAAATTCAGTTAGGTACTTAATATAGAAAGTTTGTTTATATGTATTTTCATGATTCAAAATGTCAGTATAAAATATAATCGAGTATATATTTCACGCTTTTGAATCAAAGTGATTTTCCAAACAATTATAATTTAATGTTTAAGTAGATTTTTTTATATTTATATAACATTATGTAACTTATAATATTATTATAAACAATTTGAATAATCATGGGAGTTTCAAATGTATGTGATGAAAGGAAAATGCTTCATTTATCGGTCCAAATTGATCATACTCGAATCGATTCAGTTTAATATACCAACTACATAACGTTTTTTCTATTGAAACCCGGTTTGTATATATTTTGTGTTTTTGAATCAAATTTATTTTTCAAACAATTATAATTTTATGTTTAGGTAACTTATTTATAATATTATTAGAAACAATTTGAAAAATCACGGGAGTTTCAAATGTATGTGCTGAAAGGAAAATGCTTCCTTTATCGTTCCAAATTGATCAAACTCAGATCGATTCAACTCAATATACCAAACTACATAACGGTTTTTTAAACTGAAACTCTGTTTGAACCTAAAAAATTATTGTTCAAAACTATTTTCGGGATTCGAAAACTTAAATGGACAGTTTCTAATAAAGACAATTTCACCAAAGAATACCCTCAACATCCTAAAAAGATAGGCATAAGGAAGTCCTCATAGTTTGGTCCATTTGAAACATTTCACAACCTTTCCTATTTATAGAAGAGGAAACGTTCTCTTATTTACTCTCACCATCGATGTGGGATGAAGACATTGTAATAAAACACGCTTTTTTGTTAATGAAACATTATTCAACTTATTTAGTAAAACACCTTTCTCTTGTTTACCCTTTCTTTATTGTGAAGCTTGAGATGAAGAAAGGAGCTTGGGAGTTCCAGTTGAAGCTAGAAGATCCAGACATTGTGTTCCATCTCCAACTCATTTAAGGTAAAAAGCTTCAATCTTGACTTTCCATGTGTTTAATCAACTTTAGGGCTTGGATTTTGGTATCCTTAGGGCATTTCTCAGCCATTTTCGGGTTGTGGGGTGTAATGTGGAGATATGGCTTCAGATCTTGGACTTCGGTTCCTAAGAGGAGTTTCGGCTCCTTAAGGCTGTTTTTCGCGTAGACTTCCGTTTTCGAGCGGTTTTCGACTAAATTAAGAGCGGGATGCCTCGAGTGGTTTTAAGAAGTTGAGAGAGATTTGGGAGAGATTCGACATACTTGGAGAGATTTGGCATACAAAGAGAGATTTGGGAGAGATTTCACATTCTTGGAGAGATTTCTCATTTAGAGAGATATTTGGGAGAGATTTCACATACTTGGAGAGATTTGGGAGAGATTTGACATTCTTGGAGAGGTTTCTTATACAAAGAGAGATTTGGGAGAGATTCCACATACTTGGAGAGATTTCTCATTCAGAGAGATATTTAGGAGAGATTCTAAATAGAGAGAGATAGAGTAAAAGAGATTAGGAGAGGTTTCGTTTGTGACCTTTTTGAGTGTCCGACTTCGCAACACAAGGTCCGTAAACCCCGTTAAGCCATGTTTAAGGGTCTTACACACTCCCGATGAGTATGCAACATTGTTTTATCGGTTTGGTTCGTTACTTACTATAGTTTTAGGTTAAGGAAATCTAGATATACGAACTTTTCAATTGATGATTTCTCATTAGTGTAGCGAGTTGTATAGTAATTACTTAACGTAAGCCCTAGTACACAAGGGTTAATTGAGTCGACTGGTTTGATTTGTTGACTTTAGTTGACTTTGACTTGACCGAAAATTGACGGTTGTCACATGGAGTAACCGGTCATAATAACTAAATGTGTACAATTTAACAAGTTGAAGGGGTAAATGTGGACGAAAAAAAAACTCAATGATCAAATGTGTACAAATCGAAAATATATTACCCTTTTAAGTCATTATCCCTTGTTTATATATATATATATATATATATATATATATATATATATATATTAAGAGAGTTGGGGAAGAGAAATGGAGGGAATCGTTAAATTAGGGAAGAAGCTTTAATAAAGGAGTTGGACATTGGGCATATTAAAAAATAAAAAACACCTACATATAAGGGGTAGTGGTCTCGACTAACATCTAGCATGTAGGTGTTTTCATAGTTGTCATCACCATGTGAGATTTTGCAAAACATAGGGACAAATCACGTAAACATAGTTATAACATTTGATACCTAGTTAAATCGGTTACACTTACCTCATTATTATAATAAATATTTTTTAATATGTAATGGTATTTAACTAGATATTGTTAGATAATTATGGGACCAGATCATATATATATATGTAATGATATCACTAAATCTAGTTATTATGGTAAAAATATAAATTGTTGATGGACCGATTTATAGAATATTTACTTACTTTGTGGGTTAAGTTTCCGGTTTGACTCAGGATCCTCAAGATCTCTTCCATCTCTCAAATTAGAGTATATCTCCATCTATATATACACGTGATGAGGGGAGTATGAAGATACATAGAAAAATTCGTTTCCTTTATTGCAGAAGGTTTTAGAGGTAGTCGTGAGATCAACTGGAAAACCAAACCTAGTTCTTCAGATTCGAAGATCATAATGAAATCAGGTATGAATCATTGATTCTTGTTTAAGTTTTCTTTTAACCAGATTCGATATTAAAGATCCAAAATTTATGCTTCCGTATTTTATGTTTTTTATTATGAAAATAATCAACAATTGATATCAGAGCTTACTTGAATCTGTTACTAGATTTTTTTTTTTTAATTTTTCGGTTGAGTTAAGAAGTCTTGATTCTTGAATCGATCTTTTGGTCAAAAACATACATGTTTCTCCCAATTATGTCAGAATTTATTTTGTTTTGTTATTTGCCTTTCATTATAATTTTTGACCGGCCACGAAAGCACATAGTTATGTTTCTTGTCCTTTTCTTGAGACCAAGATGAAAGTGTATTATTTTTTTTTTATTATTATTATTTTCATTTTTTAATTTTGTTTTTTTGTTTCTACCATACCATGATTTTAAATGTTATATACATGATAACATGCATATTTATTTTTTGTCTATATACATGATAACATGCATATTTATTTTTATTTTTTGGGTTTTGTCTATGAATTATACCACTCTTAACTAAATTTGTCTCATGGACTCGAAAGAGTGAATCAATGGAAGAAACTATTGCATTTAATTCCAAAATATGTATAAGTATTGCAACTTTTAATAGTCCAATTGTTCTGAGAAAGTAAAATTCATGGTCTTTATTGATTACCGTCTAATTATTTATTTAGCAACTAGTTGTAAAACTCGTATATTATACGGGTTAATTAAAACATAATGTTAAATAGGAGCGATTAAATGAAAATTTTATTTGAATTTGAAATATCAAATAAATGAAAATTATGAAAATAAAATGCAAAAAATAAATTAATTAAAATTATATGTTTAATTGTTAGACCCGTGTACTAAACGAGTTTTTATAATAAAATGTTAAATACAAAGGTTTAAAGTATAAATTTATTTGAAATTGAAATTGAAATTTCAAATTTCAAATTTGAAATTAATAGTTATTATAGTAGGTTTAAGTTATGGAAACTAAATTAATGATATAATGAAAATGAATATGAATAATGAAGTAATTGACAAGTGGAAAATAAATATATTTCAAAATTATGAAAAAATGACATGTGACTAATTAAATGAGAGAATGACAAGTGGCAATAACGTTTTCATTTATTAGGATATATTGTCTATTTCACTCTCCTATCCAATTCATTGTTTCCATATGTTTTACGTCTATTATTTTCTTTATTTATTGGCAAGATTCTATGAATATTTTCCTTGCTTATTAGAGTTTAAAGAAAATATTATCTTTTTAAAGGTTTATTCATCAGTTATTGGGATTGACTGGAAACAGAGATTGATTTTTTTTTGGGGGAAGTTAAGTAAATTTTCTCCGTGATACACTTTTGTTTCAGCTTCGGTAACATATAAAGTTATGGCAATTTCGACTATTCTTTACAAAACGATTTAAGGAATATCTGATAGATATTCATCCATGCATAAGCATGTGAAAAGTGGGCACTGTTATAGTGATTCATATTAATTTCATGTTAGCATTTTTTTTTGTGGGATACTAGGTTACAAACCGTGGAAACCACGAGGTAAAAAAGAAAATTAATATTGATGAATAAAAATAATATTGAAAAATCAAATATTTATAAAAATTTATTAAAATAGTTTATTGAAAATATAATACGCAAAAAGTTATTTCATAAATAATAATGTATAAATGTATATTAAACTTATAACAAATAATTAATTAAAACGTTTATATATTGTATATTTAATTTTTAAATATAAATGCAACACTTTCATACGTATCAATTAAAATATATAATTTAATAGAATATGTTGTATAAAGAAAATATGAACATATATAGTACTACTACAAATGAATTGGAAAACCATTAATGTTATCACAATACATTGTTGTGAAAATTTTACATTAATTGTAAATTTTTATCTAAATTTTTGTGAAAAATTGTTTCATAGTGGCCATTTATGACAATTAAGATATTAAAACAGGAACTATATATGTAAATTATATAAATCATGTTATCAATAAAAATGGTTTGTTTTTCAATGATTGAATCGTTATATTCGTTTTTAAGGTTACAATAGAAAAAAGTATCTATACAACGCAAAAAACTAACAAGATGCTCCATTACTGCAAGATGAAATTCACACTAAATTATTGTATATTTTCTTTTGATTTCAGCATTGGTCTGAGTACTGAGTTTTTCCAATATAGTTTTATCAAAAAAAAATGTTTCTTATTATTAGTCAGACACATCATGCTTTTGATTGAAAACACCACCATTTCCTTTTAGGTAACATTTCTTGAAATGCAATGGAGTTTCACTTTGTTCCAAACTCCACCATCATAATTTTATTATGAAATTTTAGGAACCTAATGACTATATCTACTTGGAAAATGTGTTGTAATGCTCTTTTTAACATACTTTAGGAAGTTAGTTCTACTCCCAGAAGCTAAATGAGCATACATCAATTAATCAATAGAGGTGTAGATAGAACAAAGAGAATAACAGCAAAAATTAACAAAAAAAAAGTTATAAACATTTATTTATGAACCCATTTTGCATTGTTAAGCATCAAGACTTACTAAGGCATAACAGAGCCCATGAAAAGTTGCAGAAGGAATACATAGTCAAGCTACATCAAGTCATTAGCTAGTAAAAAGTACAATTTGTTTTGCATCATCATCATAAGAAAAGAGTCAACAAATCAAATAATTGCTTCTTTCTTGGCATTCCTTCCACTAATTCTTCCTACAAGAAGAAAATTTAGATTATGTTCTACTATTGGGAAAAAAATGTCAAATAACATTAACTAACGACATAATATTAAGTTATTAACCAATACTTTTAAAGTGGATAAAAAATAAACTGCTATAAACAAAATAATTAAAATTTAAGTGTCTGTTGGGGGTATTTTGGACAGTTTCAAGCAAAAAGGAAACAAAATCATAATTAAAAAAAAACAGTAAGTTTAAATCATTATTCAGTTCCATTTTTGATCAGCCAATTCCGCATTATCAACATGTCATGTAAGAACCTCTTAAAATAAAAAAGAAACAATCTATACGGAATTGTGATAAAAAAATTTTTTGCCCATTTGAAGATAATGAAAAATGAATATCCCGTGAAATGAGTCTTCTCACCTCAACTTCCTAAACCAAGCAACTTTCATAAGAAAAAAAAAACCTTTTTCATCTATTCTTTTCCCTCTAAGGTAAAGTTTCATATTGCCAATGAACATCTCAATGCCATTGAGAAAAGAACTTGTATTTTTATATGATTCTTATAAAATCCCTGAAAAAATGAGCCCAAAATTGTGTAAGAATAAGAATATAGTTGTACAAAAATACTAAAATTTAATACATACTTACCATCCTTCAGGAATCATTGACCACATATACATTAAGTTGGAAATGTAGCAAAGCCATTTGATAAATACCAATTTAGTATAAGTCTTATTCTTGTGTTGGCAATCCTTCTACAAGAAAGAAGGAACATTTTAAATAAAAAGTTTAGATACAACGAAAAACTAATTACTATAACCTTATATAAAAAATTTAGATACATTGAAAAGCAATGAATTTATGATAAAAAAAAAATAGTTGCAAACTGATATAGATATTTTGGTTCAAGCGTTTTGTCAAACAGTTAGTATGCATTTCCCTTTGTCATGTTACCTTATTTTATGAGGCCAGCGACTCTGTCTTCCACAACTCTCTAAACACCATTGCTATCATCTTTCAATCACAAACAAATTACAATAAGAAAATAGTGATAGATGAGGTAACGATAGTATAAGAGATGATTCACTGACCATATAAAACTCATCCAGACCTGCCCTCATTGAGGAGGAAGAAGGAATTACCAGTTGAACAAAATCAACATTGAAAAAAATCCACAAGGTTTAATATCAAGAATTTGTCCAAACATGAGACCCTCTTGAGTTGCCATTTCTATTAAATCATACTCAAAATCAGCAAAATTTCATATTTCTAACACCTAATTGCTTTATAATACTCACCGGTAGCTTCATACAAGGCTCTAATACTTTGTCGAGATGTTCCATTGTTTTGTATAATTAGCCCTACAAAATATAAAGCCCCGTCATAATCAAAACAAAATAAAACCAATTTAAATTAATCGAAAAATCAAACAAAGTTATTGTGGTAAAGTTTTTAGAGTCTCATAGATAGAGGAAGAGAGAAAGAAGGTTAGATTCATACCTAATAAGGTCGATTTTAATAGAGGGTGAGATCGTAGATAGAGGAAGGGTGGTGACGGTGGGTATGACGAATCCTAGCAGAACGGTGTGTAGCGGAGATACAACTATCATTAGGTCCGACGACAAGAACCAAAAACCCTTGAAGCATGAGAATTTTGAGGGTTTGAAGGAGGAAAGTGACAGTGTGTGGTAAGAAGGAAGGTGGAGTGAAAGAATGGGAAAGAAGAAGCAGTCATACCTTAAATTGAGGGCTGCAAATCTTGATATATGAATCGATAAAAGGGAATGGACCAATATTTAGGAGATGCGGGTGAAATTGGGGCAAAAAAATTAGGTGTATTTTGAATTCCTGATCTTTAGGAATCACGGAATTGAAGGAACTGAGAAAAAATAGTGGGAAGAAGTTGAAAGAAAATGACAATACGGTGAAATAAAGCAGGGGCAAAATTGGTATTTTACTTTGTATGAAATGAGTGGTTTTGAGTGGACACGTGGCATAATGGTTTTGTTTATTATATAGGGAGATATTTATGTCCAATTTCTTAATGACGATTTTTTTACGGTTATTTTTCTTGTATCACATAGCTACATGTTCCAAATCGTCAATGTATTACATCTCTCTTTGAGTTCGAGCACTTTCTAATGCTTTTGAGATCTTGTAAATTGCGCCATATATTTGTTACAGCAAATCTCTATATTTTGATAATTTTGATTCTTGCAATCTTGTTATTGTTTAAAATTTGTTGGTTCATAAATATCATGTTTTGGTTAGTGGTTATATAATATTGTTACCAAAGTAACATCTATTATTTATTCAATTTAGTTCTAAATACATTAAGTACTATACGATATGGTTTACGTGAACTGTGTTCGACCCAAAGGTAGACACAACTTTACCAATATTTTAGGTTGCCAATAAACTACATTTATGACATGTTTATTTATTTTCAGAGTAAATTAATGGACACGATATATCGCAAAAGTGATCTCTTTTGTGAAAATTAATTTACAATCAACTTAAATTTTATGGTTTGTTTTTATTAATGCAGATATTAATCGACCCAAAGGTAGGTTAATATTTAGTCGAATAAACATATGTTTGATGATAAATATGCGACAATTTTTAGGTTAGATGTCATTAATAAGTCAATCCAAATAAGGACTTATTAATTGACATGATATACTGTCAATTCTTATTATGAAAATTTATAGTTTATGTGTTTATTAATGCGAGTATTAGCCACCCAAATGTAGACTGATATTTGTCTGAATAAACATATATGTGGTTAATAAGTCAATCCAAAGAGTGGCTTGTTAATTAACATGATTTATTGTCAATATTTATCTCTAAAAAAATGATATCTCTTGAAAGTTAGTATTATTCTCCAACGACTTGATATTATTGTTGTGTTGATACCTTGTAATGATGTCATAAATTGAATTTATTGATTACGGTTTATGGATTAATGAGCATCAAAAATAGATTTGTTTATGTTTCAATTATGGTATTATATATGCTAACATTGATCACATTTATGATTCATGTACTCAATGAGATTAACTTTAAGGAATAAAATGAGGGCATTATATTATGTTAGTTCTTAATTGCATGGATACTGACCTTGCATTTTGCATAGAGTAGCATTCTTTGAGGATGTTGAGTTTGGGGGAGAAACAAGGTTAAAACATTGTCCTTAAGGAGGAATCAATCTTGATTCCTATTATTGCTTTCGATAGTATGCAGTTTATGAATCAGTGATCAACAATGTTATTCAATTTCCCATTCCGAATACACAAACTCAACAACCTTAACTTTGGATATCCTATGCGTGGTACCACATTTTTCATCAATTTATTATCTCTTTTGGTTTTGAGGTAAATACAGTAGATGATTTTGTGTATCACATGTTAAGTGTGAGTACATTTATTTTTCTAGTTTTGGGCAGATATCTACACAACTTAAGTTTGGATCGTAAGAAAGCAACCAAATGGATTTTGAGATATCTATATATAACAAAAGGCTATATGCTCAACTATAGGAAATTCAGATGTTTTGGAGATCATTTTTATTAAGAATATGATTTTACTAGATGTCAAAATGGTTACCGATCCATATCAAGATACTTTTACATTTTAGCATGATGAGCCATTTCATGGATTAGACTTCGGTAGCTTCTTCCATAATAGCAGCATAATTAGTAGCATGGAATATGGTTGCGGAAATTTGTCACGAGACTACACATTATTGGTATTGAAAGACCATTAAAGTTGTGATAATAAGTCAGTAATGTTATATTCCAGCAACAAAAGTTCTATTAAGTCAAAGCATATTGACATCAAGTTTCCTTCTGTTAACACAATAGTGCAAAATGGAAATATATATATATATATATATATATATATATATATATATATATATATAGCACATATGAACAAACTTCATGAAAGCGGATCCGCTTATAAAGGGATTACC
The DNA here is from genome assembly GCF_051521515.1 of Lactuca serriola. Classification (NCBI taxonomy): domain Eukaryota; kingdom Viridiplantae; phylum Streptophyta; class Magnoliopsida; order Asterales; family Asteraceae; genus Lactuca; species Lactuca serriola. Next base: position 175,065,506 of record NC_136416.1, on the reverse strand, counting down.
TCCCTAGGTCTTTCATGAGAATACTACATATGTTGGTGTGATATTTGGTTTTAGTGGGAGTTTTATGGTGCTTTATGTTTTGTTTAAGAACAATTATGTTTTTCTATACAGCATTAAGAATTTAGTTAACTCCATTATTAGTTGCACTAATTTGAAGTTTGATCTCACTTCAATCTAAAGAGGCTCGCTGGAAATCTATTTAGATTTTAAAACCACACATCACATTTAATATATGTCGTTAGTTATATGTGTATATGTGACCATTGATAGGTTTAGTTACGTAAACTGTAACGAAGATCGCTTTGATCCTATACTATTATGATTAGTGGACGAGATTGTATGAGGGTACCAATGTTATAATAACATTCATTAAAGCGCTTATACAGTTATACATACATTTATATATTCGTGGTCCAGTGGGAGATTGTTAGATAATTATGGGACAACATCATATATATGTAATGATATCACTAAATCTAGTTATTATGGTAAGAATATAAATTGTTGATGGACCGATTTATAGAATATTTACTTACCTTGTGGGTTGAGTTCTCGGTTTGACTCAAGATCCTCAAGATCTCTTCCATCTCTCAAATTAGGGTATATCTCCATCTATATATACATATGATGAGGGGCATATGAGGATACATAGAAAAACTTGTTTCCTTTATTGCTAAAGGTTTTAGAGGTAGTCTTGAGATCAACTAGAAAACTCAACCTAGTTCTTCAAATTCGAAGATCATAATGAAATCAAGTATGAATCCTTGATTCTTGTTTAAGTTTTCTTTTAACCATATTCGATATTAAAGATCCAAAGTTTATGCTTCCGCATTTTATGTTTTTGGTTATGAAAATAATCAACAAATATGACATTTAAACATGTAAATTTACTAAAACTTTTTTTATATTTGTTGGAGCGAGAAGTGCTCTACAATGTTGAGTGATAGTTAGGATGGAGTATTCATTTGTATGAAAAACATATTCCTCTTACTAGTATATAAAGTGGAGGTATGTGGTCTCATTTGTAGTGTACACTTATGTAGATATTAGATTAGAGAGAGTTTGGTTGGAGAATTCTTCATAGCCTTGAAATTTATTCATAAAATATTTTATATCTCTCTATCTATACATTATCAATTTACTCACTTGATTATCATATCCATACGATTATCTTTTGTATTATTCATATTCTACATCAAACCAATCATCAAATGGGTTCCACAATTAGTATCAGAGCCTCACCTTGCAGATCCAACTAATTATTTCAAGGGAGCCATCTTGATTGGTTTATTATCTTGAAGATTTTTTTTATTGAAGAATTTTTCAACTTTTGCAATGAAAATTTTTCTGGTGAGTTTTTACTATTTTATTGGTGATGTTACATTCAAAAATAAAGATTATGTTATTATTGTTCATCCATAGCTAATGTTGTTCATCTAAGTTTGTAAAGATATTTATTTTGCCGAAGAATATGAAGTTATTTTTTTAAAGGAGAATGTTTGATCTTTTTATCCCATTTAAAAAGGTGTTATGGAAAAAGACAATATATATTTGCGGGATATAAGATTTAAACCGATTTATTTAGGTTCGGACGTAAAGCCTTTATGAGAGTGTACAAAGTTTATTGATGATGGTACAAGTTTTTGTGGTCGGGTTTTTAGAGATATCTTACTTTTGAATGACAAAGAAATATTTTTATTAAAACTGCAACCGGCAAGTAGCTAGAGTGCGACGAAAAAATTTACATGATTAAAGTGATGTGAAAGAAGAAAAATTAAAATTACACCAAGAGATCCAATCTAAGGAATGTAGATCTGTCCTATTCTTGATCCAGAAAAGGAGTTTGCCTTGATTTCCTCCAACAACCAAGCTCGTAAGAAGACCTTGTTATTGACTGTGTTTTCATTCCTAGCTCGCCAAATGAACCAACATGTCACCAAAAAGATATCTTGTAAATCTTTTGTGTGTGAATTTGTTTTTTTTTCTAATTTGGGGACAAGCAAATTACTTGAAACTAGTTGACAAGATAAAGGTGCCAATTCGCACCAAAAACTTATTTGGGCTCAAATAGATTTTGCAAAAGGGAAACAAGCAATAAGATTATTTGATGTTTCATCATCCATCCCACATTGCACACATCTCGTATCACTAATAGCCACCCCCTCCTTGATAGTGCCATCCGGAAAGGAATTATGCTGAGAGCTACCTTCCCCCAGCCAAATCCAAGTGTTTTCCGAATTCGAGATATTCAATTGATTGGAAGATGGGAAAAGTTAACAAACTGACAAACCTTTTTTTAACCTAATTACCCCATCTCTGATTCAACCTCCTTATGTCCCCTACCTTGTCCGAATTGTTTTCCCTATCCATCTTCCCTTATTTTTTATTTTATTCAGACTTAACTTTGGACTCCAAATCTGACCCACTTGCATTCACTTGTTTTGCTCGGATTCACTTGAGTTTGTCCGAACTAATTTTTTTTAAATCCATTAATTTCTTTTCTTTTTATTTTTATCTAATTATTTTATTTTAAACAATTATTCTCCTTGAGCCTCAACCCACTACCATTTACCCATTAATGATCATCCGAATACCAAATCATCACACCGACTTTTTTACAACCGTTTTTTTATAAAAACCATTTAAACTTTTTGTTTAAAACCAATTTTTTTTAACACCAATTTTATCTTCAAGGCTTCATTCCTCTTGTTGATTTCAAGTGAAGACACGTGTGTTATAGAGATTATTATTATGTGTTATTTCAAATACCAAGCAACTCGTATTTGCAATCTCATATTTATGTTCTTCAAAAGCTTCAAGTCCTCGGACTTATTTGAAAAATCTTCTGAACAACAAGGTTCTTCCGATATTTGGATCTTTCCGAGGTTTGCATTGATTTTATTTCCTTCAGACTTGTTAAATAATGTCTTGGACCACCTTCGGACCAAATACTTTTCGGATAAGAGGTCTAGACCAGTCTCTTCTGACCTTGATTGACAAATCAATGGTCGTGTTTTGGAAGTTTGGGTTCACATTTCGGTTTATCAGCATTACTTCGGTTCAACATTACAGTTCTTCAACAACGGTTTATCAGAATTATCTTCAGTGTTTGTTTAGTTAAGCAAAACATCACCAAGTCTACTCATGACTTGAAAATAATATCCTCATTTTTGTGTGTAGATGCTCACATCAAGGGGGGAGTGTGTGATGCTCCATCATATCTGACATATTCTCTTGCCCGATTTCATGATTATTTTTTATGTTTATTGAATTGTCGATGGGGGAGAATCATGAGCATCCATTGTGAATTTTAGAGTGTAACACGTGTTCTAGGAATACTTATTATGAGACTTGACCATTTTAGGCCTTCAAATGTGGGATTTTTGGTGACCACGACGTGGTCACATCAGGTAAGAAAAACATATATTTGATTGTATCACGACATGGTAAAGGCATGGCCAGAATGTTGTAAGTGTTGGAGTGCAACACCATAATTTTCAGACATATGACCTTATTTAACGGTGTGATAAACATCAGTCATCACCAACAATCTGCCACTGGTTATCATCATCTTCCCCACTTGTTCGCCCCACCCAAATATACACTACATCTTCAATATAAGTTATATACACACCTCTGGAATCAGGAATTCCCATATTACTACCCATTTCAACGTTTTCCATACTAGGTCACCGATGAAGAACAAACTCAGCTACAAACATTGATATTGATACTTGGAGCTTTTCTCTCTTGATATATCACATGGAGCTGGTTATTTGGACTCCTTTCTTTGTTCTCTAATATAATCTACAATAATTAACAAATAATATCAATGGAATATATAACTTCTTATATAAACATGAAGCTTGTGACATACATATAGATTAATATTTTCAACTAAGAGTTTTGTCTTGAAACCAAACTATTTCTCTATTTTTACATCTTATGTGCGGTAAGATTAAAAAAACTCATTACAGCCTCAAGACAATCTGCACAAAATCAATTCACAACACAGAGCTTACAGACCTACAGACTTGTTCCTTTTTCACTTAATAAAGAAAGTCAGGCAACTGAAGCTTTCCCTATTAAGACCTAACTTTTTACAAATATTCTCTGATATACTTCAGTTTTCCTTCCATACAACTTCTACCTTGAATTCAAGACTTGTCATCATGTGAGGTTAAAATGTTTACTAGAAATTAGAAGCAGAAAAGAATGGAAGATGAAGTTTTACCTTCTCGGGTGCTATTTCTTTATTTGATACTTTTGGGGTGTAGGAAGAACTTGACCCAACATCGAAATACCTTTCACTTTGATCATTTCTTTGAAGACGACTATTGTTTAGGGCTATCAGCAGGACCATCGTCTCTACTACCACTCTATAATAAACAAAGCGCATTTGAAGGCCCTTCATCATCTTGTACTGCCCTCTCTAATTTATAATTGTTTTAAAACAAGGTCTCTGAGACAATCGGAATAGGAACTTATCGTCATCAATTATCAACCATACGTCATTATTATGTAACCTAAGAAGATGGAGTGTATATAAATTGGGAAAATTATACAATTGGAAGATTCAGCAACAAAAAGCGTACCTCATCAACCTTCATGATGATCTGATCAACATTTTGCTCTAATTCCTCCGCAACAGCAGGTTCGCCTTTGGTTCGAACTTCCGAAACGAGTGTATCCATTGTTTCTATTTATTCTTGAGACTAGGATCCACGATTGAAAGACTTTTGGAATAGTAGATATATTTTCCGACGCAAACAAAGCTCAGGTGACTGGTCGTAGGTGTGTCGCCGGTGCTGTCCGTCGTTAGAGAGAGAAGAAGGGTTTGGAAACAGGTGGGGGGTTTTGTCATATGAGATAATTATAGAAAAATTAAAATAAAACGGTAAAGGAAAATATAAGTTACAAAATTTCTCGGCGTGAAAGAAACCTGGTGGAGAAGAAGAGATGAGAAGGTGGAGGTGTCGATTAGGGGTTGTTCAACTGGTAGCTTCGATTGACGGTTGATGAGTCGTAGTTGCCGATCGCGCTACAATTAAAAGGAGTTACAGTCGCTGAACCATTTAGTGTGAGGATCGATTTGGAAGGCGGGGGTTTAAAAATTTTGGCGATTTCATTTTCCCTCTAAGGAGACGCGTGTTACTTAAAACAAAAATATAAAACGACATTCACAGAGGACGCACATTTTAGATAAAGTACCCTCCGTATTTTTAATTTTTTTTACATGAGACACTAATTTAAGGGAACACGATAATGCGTGACATAAATCCTTAAATTTTTTTGAAGAGATGACACTTTTTTAATGTCACTCTCTTTTGCATAACATATATCAATGAGTGTCATGGTTTGCAAGTCGTAAAAGGGTCTTTTTCTTGTAGTGTGGTTAACATGTGATGATATGCATGTTATAATTCTGTTTTATCACTCTTGAATGAAACTAAGATATTCATGCTAGAAGATTGGTTGTTGAAAAGTGTATCTCTTTACATACTACTAGTTGATGTTATGTATAATTGTTATGTGGATATGCCTTGATGTGTGATTGGAAGATGTAGTATGCCATGGATTAACTTTAATAATAATTCACTAGCATGATTGCATAATGATATTGGTGAGATGTGTGTTTTTCCCATATGAGAGGAATAATTAATTATCTAATTAATTAAAATAAAAGGGGCTACACATATTGGGGTTAGAAGGGTAGCAACCTAACCTAGGTACGTGCCCTTGAGAGATATCACGGTGGAAGGATATCGTTGGAGGAAAATAGCTTAAGCCGAAGTCGACGTCGAATGGTTCTCTAGTTGACCATTTTGAGGCATGGTTCTGGTGCACTTTGTGTACGGGAAGTGGAGTGATGTTGGCTACTCGGGGACGCCGGATCAAACATCACGTTTGGGTGGAGGTATGCATTTCGAAGTACCATTGTACCACCCTCGAACGACAACGCATTTTCTTTGTACATGCATAGTTGGAGTAGTGAAGACATCGAACAGGGGACAATATTATGGGTGGAAGTTGTGCCCCATTTAGTGCACTAGGTCGCCAGGTCACGTTAGTAGTGAACGAGGTATTTCTTTGGCGATTTTAGCGATGTATTAATTAGACCCTAGTTAGTGAGGGACATTAATAGTAATTAAAGCAAAGCAAACAAATTAATAATTTGAAAGAATGTTTAGATTAATGTATACACGTATATATTAATAATTATCGATGTATGCTTCATGGATTGATGTGATTTCATGATTTGACATGATGTACATGTATGCTTTGTTTCCATGCTTATGTTCTTGGGAATTGACTCACTGTGCTAGTGATGACACTTGTTTCTTGCATGTTGGTGTGGCTTTTGCATTGGTACAGGAAGCTTGACAGTGATGACCAGGTGAGGTTGGGATCTTTAGGTAGTTATAGTCCTTTGATTATTAGTGATGATACCATTTTGATACATGGTGTGATCTTTCATTTACATTTGGTTTGAAACTTGTTTTGGTTTGGTATTTTTACAACTTTGGATTTTGATGGACTTGTTTTGAAAATAAAGTAACATTGGTGATGTTTTCATACTAATTAAAATAAAGACTTTCGCTAATGTTTTCTAATATAAAATGTTTAAAAATAAAAGAAAAAATTTTGGGTGAAAAGTTATAATGTTACAGGCTTCGTGAATGAGGCCTACAATTGATTCAACTGACTTTTAGTTATACATATAGTAATATATTATTATACATGTGTATAGGGTGTATTTACAAACCTTCTAAAACACAAAGTTTAAATTTAATTATCTGAATTAATATTTAATTAATTAATTAATCTTTTAAACCAATCATGAATTTAATATTTATATATTAGTTAAACCATTAATTAAATATATATTAAATTCCATTTAGGATAATTCCATTTAATTATCATAGAATTAAATATTTTTTTTCCTTTATATTTACTTCCTCGGAATTTGAATTTAGGTTTTATAATTATCTGGCATTGATAGTTCAGATTTTAATCAGATAAAATAACAGATATAAATTAATTATTATCCTACAATTCAAATTATGCAAGAAAATCTCGTAATCCCGAATTAATAAGAAGCGCGTTGCGCTAAGCCGAAAGTGCGTGGCGCATTGCGATTAAGGTTTCTTTTTCGTTTTTCACGTTTCATCTCTTATGCACTAGTAATTGAAAAGGTATGACTCTAATACCACTATTGGGGGTTTTAGGTTACAAAAACATTGTACATGTGGAATTTCACTTAACACTTAAGAGTACACACAACCTAAATGGATCTATGGATTTTCACAATTTAGAGCAACATACTTATGAAACAAAACTGAAAACCCTATGTCAATAGAAAATATGAGTAAGAATACATACCTTTGTTTAAATCGAATTAAGATAATCAATATCTTGAAGTCTCCTTGGAAAACTAGCTCCAGAATTATGGTAGCCTCTAATGTGTCACACCTAAAACTCAAGGAAACCCTAGAATTGAATAGGAGAGATGGGAGAAGGGAGAAAATCAGATTTCTCTTTGAGTGGAGGTGTAAGCCAAAAATCCTAGGGGCTATGTACCTTTATATAGGTGTCAGATAATCCCAGAAACTCTAGATTTGAATTCAAAATAATAACATTTTAATTCAGTAATTATTTAGTTTCCTTTAATCAGTTGGAGGCTTCTAGAAACCCTATCTTAAGGCACCAAAACCATCCCCCTCTTAGGGAGATTCTAGATCCTCTCTGTTGTTCAACTATTGAACAATTACAACTCAGGATTTGTACCTTTAATTAATTCTAATTAACCAAAAATTAATTCCGAATTAATTCCGATTAATTTTTAATTAGTTATTATTGTTTCTAATTAGTATATTAATCATATAATATATTAACAAATCATTTATCTCTCTTTTATAATCAATCCAAGCTATTTCCTGGCTATGAGGGCAACCTAAAAAGGACTTTACTTTTATTCTTCAACATTATACCAATTTAGCTAGGACCTTAGACACATTAATCCAACATAGAGGTCTATAACAGATCCTATGATGTGGTGGAAGGGTTTCTCGCGACTGTTCTGTCATGAGAATTCCACGATGTGGTGGTCAGCTGAGTTGACTTCGACTTTGACCATTGACTTTTGACCAGTTTTACTTTTTGTCAAACTTAGGTAAAATTGACTATATGACTTAGGACTAGTTCTGGTTTGGATTTAGTTAGATTGGGAAGCCGTTTCTATTGTTGAGATTGCTGTGGAGCTTCTGCTATTTAGCTTAGGTGAGTTTTCTCACTATACTTTGTATTGCAGTATGTATCATTTGTGTGTTAGGAATAGATATCATGTAGTGATCTGTTAGACTCGTAGATCTGTCATGATTACCTATGTTTGCTTGTTATTATATTTGCATATGTCGACATGTTGTGGTTTGGTTGAGGCGGTCCAGTTGCATGTTGAAGGCCAAGAGGGCGAGCGATCAAGTTCATTATTGTAGGCCCAAGGGGAGCGATTCAGCTTGATATTGTAAGCTTCGGAGGGTGGCCCAACTTTGTGTTGATAGCCTAGAGGGTGGTCCATCTTTATGTTGCAGGCCCAAGGAGAGCGGCCCATCCTTGTGTTGTAGGCTCTAATAACAGTCCAGCTTTGTGTTGTAGGCCTTGTGTGCATGCATTTGTATGTATATTGTTGTGTGGGGTATTTTGGGGAAACTCACTAATCTTCGTGATTACAGTTGTAGATTAAATGTTTTTCAAGTACTTTATCGGATCGTGAGGATGCTAAGGCGAGACTGCACACACATGCATCAACAGTTTTATGATTTGAGATTCCGCATAGTTTTCCCTTAAAACTCTGATATGGAATTATGGTCTTTGAACAAATGGTTTTGACATGGATGTATTTTACGAAAGCGGGTGTTTATTCTATTTTAAAAGAAAAATATATATATTCTGTAAATTGGGACGTAACATAGAGTTTAGATTTTTGAAGACATCTGGGAAAGGAGATGAGTTAGTATTTGTGAGTATCTAGTTAGTCTTGGCCTATTATCTATAAGGTAGTTGTGGTGTTGATTAAAGTTTGATTTCCCACCTTATGAGTTGACAGATTCTCGGGGGAAGTCTTGGAGAAGACATTAGTTCCGGATTTAGATTTATTTGGTATTCTTTACTTTGGTTTGTTACAGGAAATTTTTGGATGTCTCATTCGTATTAGCATATGGATCAGATTTTATGATTGTTTGAGTTTGGATTTTTGATACTTTGAAGACGAAGATTTATTTAGCGATGTAATGTGACACTGATTTTTGGTCATTAATGATAAAATTTTGGCATTGCTAGACCTTTCTACGGACCCATATTATTTATTATTTGGACTTTACTTCGGGATGCTTCACACTTTCAACAGTCATTATTCAAAGATTTTTGGTGCATTATGATTCGAGATCGGAATGTTGAAACCTTTGTGTGCTTTGATTATGGGATCTTGAAACGGGTTACTGGTCGGTTAAAAGATTGGGAGTTGTTCTTCAACGTCAGAGAAGCATAAGCCATGATGCTTAGAAGACTTATGATTTTTGAAATTCCATTGCCCAGATTCTGAGATCACAACAGCTTTAGTTTTTCTGAGATATCTCAGCACCAGGCCTGTCCATCAAATGTTCAACCTTTAGTCATTTCTTATTACCCTTATCATTTTCGAGCATTTATGGGGAGATTGTTAGAGCAGTAAATGCTCTACAATGTTGAGTGATAGTCAAGATGGAATATTCATTTTATGAAAAGCATATCCAATCAACTAGTATATAAAGTGGAGGTATGTGGTCATTTGTAGTGTGCACCTATGTCGACATTAAATTAGAAGGAGTTTGGCTAGGGAATTCTCCCTAGCCATGAAAGTTGTTCATGTAACATTTTATATCTATATATCTATACATTATCAGTTTAATCACTAAATTATCATGTTCATACAATTATATTTTTGATTATTCATATTTTGCACCGAACCAATCGTTAAATGGGTTCCATAGTATTACGTGTTACAACTAAAAGATGTGTCTCTAGGTGTTGTAGCAGGAATTTTATTTAAACGTAAAATGCAAGAAATAATTAAATAAACTACTCTCATTATCCTCATTTAATTTGGAATTGATATCAAAATGATTCTCAATATCTGAAAGATGCTATCAAAATGCTAAAATGTTGTCAATATATTTTTTAGACAAATTTTCGAAAATGGTACATATGGTTTCCGAAAAGTGGAATGGTGAGGCTAACTTTCCGAAATGCTTCATAACTCCTCTTGTGGTTTCAAAGAATGGCATGAATGGTCTTTTTTCACTTGTTGTCTAATAATGTCATTTTCTCCCCAAGCATACACCTCACATGATGGCAATATTGTCTTTCTAATTATTATCACCATTTATATCATTGGTTAAGATTAGACTTGCCATAAGTAGTACTTTTTATCACCATTAATGTCACTAGTTAAGATTAGGTTTGAATTTTAAATGTTTTGAGGTTGTTCCGATAGCAAAGGAAAAGGGAAAACATGATTGTATCGCATCCATGGATGTATTTTTGAGATTTCTGCTGATTTAATTTTACTATCTTATTATTATTGTGGTTTTTTGACATGCATTGAACAAATGGTTGTTTTATTCATACTTTTTGGAATGGAATTTGAATGATTAATCTTAATTAAAAATGATAATTTTGGTTTAGAATTTGGAACGTTACAAACATATGAAACATCTTTGTTCAAAAATGCTTCTAATGAAATTCGCTAACCTAGCTCTATTCCAACAGCCGCGATTGAAAATGGTATGATTGAAATTCCATGGCATCCAGCTTATAGAAATGTCACATTATCACCCTAATTAAATAGATGAAATAAGGAGTAAATATTTTATTCGAGGACCTTCTCAAACTCTTATGCGTAATTTTCCGCTAAGAGTGATAGGAAAAGGACAAGATATTTTAATCCCTCTTGGTTTGATCAATATAATAATTGGTTGGAGTATAGTGCTAAAGTAGACGAAACCTCTTGTTTGTGTCATTACTTATTTAAAGATGGATAAATTAAAAAGGGTAGGGTGATTCTTTTGTTATGAGAGGGTTTACTAGTTGGAATAAAATGGTGGCTCCATGTATTGAAAAAGATATTGCTCATTGTTTCTCACAAACAATACTTACATCAACTTTTGAAGAAATTGGGGATGAAGTTTTTGCTTTATTAGTTGACAAGTCCATCAATGTATCCAAAAAAACAAATGGAAGTGGTTTTGCAATATGTTACATGTGGGATTATTAAATAAAAGTTTATTGGTCTTGCTCATGTGAAGAAGACATATGTGTTGTCTCTAAAATCTGTTATTGACTCTTTATTTCTAAATAAGGATTGAATTTGACGAAAATCAGGGGTCAAGGTTATGATGGAGCAAGCAATATGAGTGGGAACTGTAACGGTTTAAAATCTTTAATCATGAGATAAAATACCTCTGCACATTATGTTTATTGCTTTGCTCACCAACTTCAGCTAGTTATTATGGCGGTTGCAAAAAATATATCACGACATTGGAGACTTTTTTGATATGGTAGTTATTCCAATGAATGTTGTGTTTTCTACTAGTAAATGAACATATATCATACGCGAAAGTCAAAACTTCATCGAACGTGGTAAATTGAAACCAAAAGTGGATTAAACCAAAAGCTTTCTCTTACTAGACCCGTAGATACACGTTGGGATTCTCGTTACAAAACTCTATCTCGTTTGGTTGGTTTGTTTTCATTCGTTATTGATGTGCTTGAATATATTGAAGATGAAGACCTTAATAGTTTTAGTCAACATCAAGCAAGTGACCTTCGAATATATCATCGATCATTTGATTTTGTGTTCCATTTAAAGTTGATGTTGAAAATTTTGGGGATCACAAACATATCGTCGCAAGCTCTACAAAGAAAGGATCAAGATATCATGAATGCTATAAGTTTGGTGAAATCAACTACTACAACGCTAAAAAAAATGAGAAATGATAGTTTTGATGCACTTATGTTGGATATCGCCTTTTCTGTGAGAATAATGTTGAACATGGTGGAAGTTTATGTTAATCCAAGAATCCGAAGACAATATACCAATATCTCTAATCGCCATTATTACGAGGTTTTTTGTTTTAACATGCTTTTCGGTATTTTAATTGTTTGGTGATCGTTTTAGTGAGGTAAGTTGAATTGATTATTTGTATGACGGGTTTGAATCTACACAATTCATTTTGTTGCTTTGACCCATCAAAGTTTAGGAAGTTGGTCGATTTCTATCCATGTCATTTTAGCTTATAAAGATAGGTTGGATATTCTACATGAACTTTTAGTTTACTGCAATCATATGCAACACGATTGAATATTTGCTACTTTGAAAAGTATATTCAACATTGCTAAAGTGACGGTGGAAACCAAGATGCATCTTTCCTTTCTTTTGATTTATCGATCAGTGAAGTTGTCATTGCTTTTGTCAGTTGCAACCACAACCATAAAGATATGTTTTTATGCGATGAAGTTTGTAAAATCGGATTTATGGGATTGGATTTCGAATGAATTTTTAAATAATTGTTTAATTTGCACGGTTGAAAGAGAAAGATTTACAAGGTTACAAATGAAAACAACTGTTTCTTAGCTATGTGTCATTGTAAATTTCAACTGTAAAATGACATTTAGTTAAAGGTTTTATGGGGTGTTTCGCTTGTCTTTTAGAGGGGCAAAAGTTTTTTTTGGAAAAGTTACAAAAAGTCAGGTTTTCTTAACTTTTCCAAAAAGTCACTTTTCCTTCTATCTAAAATCCAAAAATAGCTTTTAAAATGTATTTACCAAACATCTTTTACCATTTATCTTTTCCAAAAAGGACTTTTGTCTTTCAAAAAGACAAGCCAAACACCCCCTTAATATTATTCTACTTTGGGTTTTATTCAGAAAAATCTCATTATTTTGGGAAAAAAGTAATAAGGTCCTAAAAGAAATTTTAAGCAGAAAAATTTTAATTACTTAATTTTACACGATAATTTGTTATTTCCTGTTAAAATACAAATAAAAAAATTTTCTTTAATTTAGGCAAAATGTTAATCAAGACTTTTTGTTAAAAAAACAAATTAGAATTTATCAAAAAATTTCTCAACGAAACTTTTCTACATAAAACTTTTCTATTTTTAATATTTTCTTTTATTAATTTCTACGGTCAACAATAAAAGATACATCCTACTTGACTTCCACCTTGAATCCGACTGTGACTCACTTGCAAAAAAAAATGATAGAAGTAAAGGTGCTAGGTTTCAAACTTCCGATTTCAAACTTGGTGGATAAAGTATCAAGGTAAGACTTAAAATATCTAAAACATTAGAAGTAATAAACAAAAGTTAAAAACAATTGATAGAGAAAATATCATAGTTAAATTTAAAATATCTAGAACCTTAGGGATAAACCACGACAAATAAAACTTAAAAACAAAAATGTTGAGTATTTACATCAACCCAACTAGTAAAAACATATCAAATGATTTTTGATGTAACCGTGGTGTTTGAAAATTTATCTTTTTTAAAGGTTGAAGATTCAAATCATGTCGTGAACACATAAATAGTTTATAAATATAATTTAGAAGGTGCATATGTTATGCCATGAAAAAAATAAAATAAAACATGATAGACTTTTAAAAAAATCAAGATGAATTTAAATATAAATATATATTTGAAACTTTTAGAACATGTGAGGGGATCACGAGTAGAACTCTTGTCACCCAAGTGAAATGTTGCTCTACAATCCATAGAATCGTATGGTCGAGTAGTTATTTGGTGCGCTAAAAAATTTAAAAAGTGAAAATATTTGGTTTACTAAAATATTAATTATTATTCATGATGCTGCAAATCACACGGGGTTACTATTTGGGTTTGTCATTTTCTATCTATCTACATCAACATAACTTCATTTTGGTTCTAAAACCCCATCGTCCCATTTTTGCTTTTCTTTTTTTTTTCTTTTGCCATTTTAAGTTTTTTAAAAACAATTAATTAAAAGAATAATATATTTTTTTATTTGTATATATTATTTGTATATATTTTATCAGTAAGTTTTTTTCGTTTATATTTATCTTTTCAACTTGTTGACCAACTATTTCATATGAGGATAAAATGACTTTATATAATAATATATTTTTTATTTTGTACACATTTAATATTAAAGACTAAATATATAGAAAAATATATTACCCTATTAAGTCATTTTTCCAATTTATATGGAATAGTAGGTCTTAAGAACTGGATGTATACTATCAAACAAGTTGAAAAAGCAAATGTGGATAAAATTAAAAGGGTAAATGACACAAAAAACACTCTTTTTACACAGAAATTCGATTTGGACACTGTGTTTTTTTTTTGTCAATTTTGACACTGTGTTTTCCAATTTGTTACAATTCTGACCACTTGACCGGTTAACCAGGTTGCATGCTGACGTGGCATGATGACATGTCAGTTTTGATGACGTGACATGCTGACATGATATGCTGACGTGTCAAAATTGAATTTTTTTCTCACAAAAAACACTAAGTTTTCAATTTTTTCGATTTTGACACTACGTTTAATTTTTTCTTTCAACTTTGACACTATGTTTTTTTGTTCCAAATCGAACATCATTTTTTCCAATTTTTTTCAATGTTGACAATTTTCTATTTGAAACCGTATAAATATTTTTTTAATACATTTAAACCGTATAAATATGTTTTTTTTTTCATTTAAAAACCATAGTTTTGTATAAATACATTTTTTTTACACTCAAACCATATTTTTATGTATAAATATGTATTAGCTATATAAAAATTGTATTTTATATTAATATGCAACTTTAAAATGTGTTTGAAGGTTTATAGGCGTGTAGTTGATCAAAATTTGGATATCAAGTTTGCAACCTGTAACATCCCGAAATATCAAGAGTAGAGTTGAAGGACTAAAAGAGTAAGTTGTGAAAGAGTGACTCGGCGAGTCCATGGATGGACTCGGCGAGTAGAGTCGCGACTGGGTCGCATACTAAGTAGCCGACTCGGCGAGTCGGTGAGGAGGACTCGGCGAGTAGGCGCTGATTGGAGAAAACCCTAATTCTCGGGGTTGAGCCCTATATAAAGAACATTATGTTTTCCTCCCAGCCTTTTTATCACCCCTTGAGCCCCAGAAAACCCTAAATCGCGGAGAAGCACCATTGTTGAGTGGATTGGAGCTTGGAGAAGTAATTATTGAAGGAATTTTGAAAGATTGAAGGCTTGGAGCAAGGGGCTTTGCTTGGATTCGAATTACATTGCAGTTGGGGCATCCATTAGAGGTAATATCTCGTTCTTGGGCTATTGTTATGTTGTTTCTTCATTTTGGGGTTTGTGGGAACTTGCCTATGGATGTAATTGGAAGTCTAGAGGTTAGATCTGAGGTTGCTACCTCAGATCTGGAATGGAGAAGAATCAGAGAGCATGAAAGTCCCTGTGTTGGAGTGTTTAGTGAAGCTTTCATGTCCCAAACCCTAAACCTAAGTGCAAAGAACCTAGATCTCGTTGGATTCACGTAAAGTTTGCCACTTTACGTGATGAAGGGGTTGTAGGAAGCTAGATCTATGTTTTGGATCAATTGCATGGCTTGGATTGCTTCTGTTTGGATTCAGACCGGTGGTACTCGGCGAGTCACACGGGTGTACTCGACGAGTTGTTTGAAGATGAGCCAGGACTCGGCGAGTTGGAAGAACAACTCGGCGAGTTGGATGAAGATGGCCTGAAACTCGGCGAGTTGTATGAACAACTCGGCGAGTAGGTTGAAGATAGCCATAGACTCGGCGAGTCTGTTCCTGGACTCGGCGAGTCTTGTCGAAGAGTTCTGATATTCTCTGGTTGAGTCGAGAATCGGTGAGTCAAGGGATGACTCGGTGAGTTGTGTGCGAGAGGACTCAGAAGTTGTGGGACTCGGCGAGTCTCGGGGTGACTCGGCGAGTTAGGTCGCGGACTGAGTGAAGTTCTGAGTATAGGAACTCGGCGAGTCATCGGGTTGACTCGGCGAGTAGGGTCAGTCAGGGGTTGACTTTGACCTTGTCTTTGACCAAGGGTTGACCAGTGGTTTCCAGGGGTATTTTGGTAATTGTTGTTTATTGTTTGAGTTCAGTGCATTGGTGGCTGTCCAGAGGTGGAGATCGTATCAGTGATCGGAGCAGCTTGGGTTTTCCGTTCAGTCGGCAGATTCGAGGTGAGTTATCCTCACTATATCTATAGGGTCTACGGCACCAAGGCCGACCCCTTTATCGGATGGAAATCTGGTTAGTGTCTGTTGTTATAATATTGCGGAATATGGGCCGGAAGGAATTATATGTTGTGGGCCGGAAGGCATTACATGTTGTGGGCCGGAAGGCATTGCGATGTGGACCGGAAGGTCATGGCCTGGAAAGGCGTATGTGTGTAATTAGTATGTTGACTGATTCGTAGGGCGATGTTATGCTAGTGTCCGGTTAGGCCGGTATCTTGGTTAGGGTAATGATATGTTATGTGATCTGTTGATCGATTTGCTGACTGTGATTTGTTGTATGATTATATGTTATGTGCACAGTTGCTTGGTCTGGGGTTTGACCCGATATGTATGGCTGTTCTATGATCTGTTATGTTATGTGGGCATTTTATGTTATGGGCCGGAAGGCGATATGTTATGGGCCGGAAGGCAATATGTTATGGGCCGGAAGGCGATGTGTTATGGGCCGGAAGGCAATATGTTATGGGCCGGAAGGCGATATGTTTTGGACCGGAAGGTCGTGGCCTGGAAGGGCGTATATGTGGTTGGTATTTTGGGGGTATCTCACTAAGCTTTCGGGCTTACAGTTGTGGTTTTATGTTTTCAGGTTCTCAGGAGTCTGTGGCAAGGCAAATGCGTGATCGTACCGTTCCCCGCGTTGGTGTTTTATGATTTGAACCTGGGAAGAATACTCTGTTAAATAATGTATTGAAAACCTTTTTGTAACAACGTTATTAAAATGGGTGGTTTTTGAAAAGTTTTAATTGTTTTGAAATTTTGGTCGTTACACAACCCATCAAACTTTTACATCTTATTAGAAGCTTATGGTTAGTTTGATTCTCATGATATAACTAATGTTTTGAATGTAAGAAAAAAACACCTTGTATTTAAATAAAAATGTGGTTTTTAAATGAAAAAAATATGTTATACGGTTTAAAATGTAATAAAAAAATATATTTATACGGTTTCAAATGGAAAATAGACAAAATTTTGACACGTCAGCATATCATGTCAGTATGCCACGTCATCAAAACTGACACGTCATCATGTCACGTCAGCATGTAACCTGGTTAACCGGTCAAGTGGTCAGAATTGTAACGAATTGGAAAAAACAGTGTCAAAATTGACACAAAAAATAACACGGTGTCAAAATCGAATTTCTGTGTAAAAATAGTGTTTTTTGTGCCATTTACCCAAATTAAAACTCAATGACCAAATTTATACAAATTAAAAAGTTATTATTCTTTTAAGTCATTATCCCTTAATTAAACTAAAAATATATATTACAAATCTCGTATAACTAAAAAGATTAAAAGAAGTTAAATAACCATTCAAATTCTAGTGAAAGCCATTAATATTAATAATAACTGTTATGTTTCTTTTCACACAAATTTCAGCATTAGATTAGGAAAAAAAATAACTATATTCTGAAAAATATTTCATTAATCAATTAAATACACTAATCCTAATCTTATCCCAATAGCCAACATTAAAATAATATATAGCATTATACGATAATAACATACAAATTAGTCGGAGGTTCGTCTACAATAACTTCAGGGCATAAGACATTCCCTCATGTTCGCAACGGAAATTAGTCGGTATGCGAAAGCTGGCTAAGAAACCCATGTTACAAAATTCTCTTTCCAAAAACAACATTCAAACTAGAGTAAATTATAAATTCAAACCCCATACTATACTCAAAATCACAAGTGTAGTCCACTTTTAGTGTCTTCTTAAAGTCGTCTTTTTAAGTTTACAATTCGTTATAGGTTTAGTAATTTTTTACCAAAGTCACGATTTTGATTATAGCTAGGGGACCAAAATTTGTTACAAATTAAAATTTTAAGGACAGTTTTTGAAATATGTCAAAAAATGGACGGAACTTGTAATTTTTAGTAGAACACAAAGACCAAATTTGTACTTTGCAAATTAATCTATGAAAGTGATTTAATCTAGGCTAAAATATTTTTGATTCATCAAACTCATTATATATATATATATATATATATATATATATATATATATATATATATATATATATATATATATATATATAGGAGAGGATTAATGTGAAAATGCAAAAAATTTGCAAAAACGCGAAAACAAGAAAAAACTATGAGATTGTGCCACCTCAACCATATATTTTAGACAATAATTCATCAAAACTTTGAACTACATGATGATATTCGATAATACATGAGAAATTGTTTCATATTAGCAAAAAAAGATTTTTAACATTTTTGTTATAAAAACATTACTTAAAAGTGGTTAAGAACGTGAAAAAAAATGGTTGTTAAAACCGCCTTTAAATCTATATTATCATAACACAATCCAATATAAACTTATTATCTTTAATTTACTGCTAAAAATTGTAATTTTATAGCACTTGTGGTTGATTTTTATAGGATAAAATCTGTTTTCGCGTTTTCGCTAAATATTTATGTTTTCGTATGAACGTACTTGTTATATATATATATATATATACACACACACATACACACACACACTAATTTACAAGTGCCTGATGAACAGGACTTGATTGTGATCGGACCCTTCCAATTTTTTTTTCTTTTAATCAGTGTTTGATTTATTGTCTTTGATTTAATCTGTGTCTAAATTGAGTACATTGGATACGTGTACGTGTTTGGACACGCGTTCTTTTTTCATGTGTTTATCCATCCACATGTTTTCCTCTCCCTGTTCTACCTATTTCCCACCGCCCTATTGGAGTCAATGCGTCTCCATGCTTCCCCGTGTCTCCATCTCCGCTCTCTACTGCATATGCTTTTGAGGTTTTACAATAAAGCTCTATCGTTTGTTGTTTTTCTACCTGTAAATTCCCCTGGACACTTACTCAGTAAGTATCTCAAAATATGTTTCTTAAATTCTTAACCTTTAACTGATTAATTTGTTTTTTTTCTTGTGTTTTGATTTCAGAATCACCCAATTCTACATAAGAGATTAGGGACTTTCTCAAAGACTATGGTCTCCATTCCGATGAGTTCCTCTCTGAGCCTACTATTTCATAGGTAAAGCAATCTGTTCTTTTATCTTGAAATTAGCCTTTGATAATTATGTATTTTGAATGTAATTGTGGACATAGGAGGAATCTATCGTCTTCCAATGATGTTTTTTCCATCGATTTTTGTGGTTTCCCCCTATCACCTCTCATTTTTTTTTCCCGATTGTTCCTTTTGGGCAGGTTCGATTTGCCTTTGATTTACCTTAAGTTATTCACCTTTCTCTATCTCTTTTGGCCCCCACGTCGTTGATTCCGACCGGAGACGGAAAAGAGAAGCAACAACAACGAAGATACATCCTTCAAGCAACAGGTAATTCGAGGGTGTCCGCTCAGTCGGCGGTTGTGTCTATCCTCTCTCTGATTCCTGCAATACTAGACAATTTGAAGGTGATGTCGATTTGAGGGTCACCACATCACCGTTCGTGGATGACAGATCGATTAGGAGAGATGCGAAAACCAGCCCACTAAGGTACACCGTGATTTTCTAGAAACATGTTTTTGTTGTTGTTGGTTAAAATGATTCTGTTTTTAATGCCCTTTCATCATTTTTAACGGATTGAAATCCATATTTGCGTATGGTAGAACAGTTTTAAGCCACGCTTTTGTGATCGAGGGGTATTTTAGTCTTTTTCTAGAAATATGTATGTGATGTTTGTTGTTGTTCATTTTGGATGCTTGTGGATGATGGTCCTTTTAGTGTGTCTTAGCTTTTTTGTCGTTTGAATTTCTGTTTGTCATAGGATTGTGCCAAATAGTTTTCCTTTGGAAATTTTCATATAAAATGGTATTTGCTTACAAATGTCTGATAAGGGTTTTAAGGACTAGGTGTAAGTTAATGTTCTTTAGTTGCTTACCAAATAGATTACAAGTAGTTACTAAATGAAATTTTGCAAGATTTACTAGATTTTTAATTTTTCATTGCATATCTTACATGTATCTTATGTCAAGATCTGTTAGAATTATAAGCTAGACTAAATTAAAGTATTAATTAGTAATTATGGTAGTTAGTGTGACTCATTGTGATGGTTCAGAATATGTGTGATTTTAGAACTGTTGCATTGGTTAAGGTATTAACTGTCAAATGACAGTTACATATGGGCCATATAAATACTTTGTATGAAGTCTAATCACGTTGTTGAATAATTAATAAAAGACTTATGTTTTGGTATCATGTAATCTTCCTTCTATCTTCTTGTCTAAACATGCTTTCTCCAACAAGATCAACTTCTCGATCTCCTTTTCATATTGTTGCATGAATAAGTATCTAATTTACCGCAACACGATTTGTTTGCTAACTTTTGTTTAACATAATATTGCCACAGGAGTTTGAAGGTATAACTTATGCTTGATGCCATTTCTGTTAGGGTAAATATGTCAATATTGAATTAAGTAGAACTCTAGGCCTGATGCACACTTGGTCATACTGTTAAGTGTAAATATGCCAATATTGACTGTAGTATAAAGTGTAGGTCTCACACACTCTTGCTCAATATTGAATTTACTTAACTGTTTAATCAATCGGTTTACAGATGGGACTAGGAATAGAGTATATGACTGACCTATGACTCTAGGTATTTGGTTAAACAGGAAAGAAGAATGATATTTTACGTTTTACATCCACTGGCTCTACATATGTTGGTTAAACAACTACAATGTTCCATCTTTTTCTGCCTACATGTAACGCCCGTGTTTCTAGGCCAGACATTAATGATGATGTAATCGTCTAGGTTAACCTTTGTAACCCGTTTTGAAATAATAAGAATGTATTATTTGAGTATTATGTGTTTTATGCTTAATTGCTTAATTGTGTGGCTTAAATGAATTAAGAATAAAAATAAGCTTGAAAATTAAATGTTAGATAAACCCAATATTGATACATGAAGACGTAGTGGTCGTGACGAGGTTTCCGAATATATATAGAATGCCGAAATCCGAGTTATAAAGAAGAAGTTATGACATGTCGAAGTTTCGCGACAGAACCGGCACGACGCTGAGTGATGTAAAATATAAATTTAAGATAGATCGATATCTATCCATAGGGATCTAACCGAAAGTTGTAGAGTTTGTTAAACCGAAAGCGTTCATGAAAAGAACGTCTAAATCTGACTTCGTATGAGGAAGTTATGATTTTTCTATGTTTTGACTTAGCGGTATGCAACCCGAATTTGGATTTGAGATCGAGGGATTTCTAGCTGAAACAATCTAAACGAGAATCGAAGATCTCGTCGATAGTAGTTCAACGGTAAAAAGACAGACGAAAACGGATGTCTGATGAAGAAGATATGAATTTCTAACGGAGTTTTCCTGTCCCGACCTACTAAAAATAATATAATAAAAATAAAAGTCAAATTAGCTGACGGAGTCTAACCGAAATTTGTAGAGCATAATCTCAACCTTATTTCATCGATCAACGTGCAAATTATACCCCCGAAGCCCCGGTATCATCCCGAGACCCGAAGCGAGTCCCGAAGCCCCGAAGATCCCGAGAAGTAAAGTTTCCGAGCAGAAACTCTGCCCGCATAAAGCCCGGTTTTTGTGAAGATCTCCCGGTTTCACCGAATAAATACTACTCTTAGAGTCGTAGTGTTGCCCGATCATCTTCTGATCAAGTGAGTGTATAGTCCCTTTCATAAACACGATTTTAATACAAGTATTGGTTGAGTGTATTACATATATGTTATGAGTGAGTGTATATTCCTTTTCTTCTAACACATAGATATAAAGTATCTCCGAGTGAATACGTGCTATGTGTGTATAGATATATATTATATGTTACTTGGAATGAATCTGTATATTTGGAACGAGTATTAAATAAATATCTTATCAGTTTCTAAGTTGCATATGTATTCATATGTATATTGTTATCTACAAAATGTTGGGTAGAACTTGGGTAGATAGTTGTCGTGTGATAAACTGATGAGAGGCCTCAATGTTGTTGTTGATCTAGTCATCTAGCGGAGTATGGATGACGACCACGGACTCTTTCTCGACACTCCAGTGGAACGCTGGCAGGTTCATAACATGTAGGTGTTGTGAACGATGTGTTCACCGGTGTACTCTATCCCCCTCATGGTTGCCTTTAGGACATCTATTGTCAAGGAAACCTCTTTGCAGTAATGTCCGTCCCGATGAAAATCCTAGATTAGGTCCCTGGTAATATATGTTGTTTTAAGGACGTAAAGTGAGGATAACGGGAATGGGTAATCGGGTTATTGTTGGTTGGTGAAATTAAATATAATTATTTATTGTGGGTTGAAAACCCTATATGCTCACCAGGCTCCCATGTCTGACCCACTCAGTTTATTTGTATTACAGGAAGTGGTGGGAGGGCATAAGATGGATGAATCATCAAGTTATTTTGTTTATAAGTCTGTAGTTGTATATAACTGTTGTATGGCTTGTAATTTGTCATTTATGCTTTTTGGTCTGTATCGGAACATGACATCCCGAGTTTTGATATCTAATGAAAATGCATTCCTTTATGAAATGCTTTGTAAATATTATTTTATCATATTATGTTTTTGGGAAAGAATTCTGCAACTCTTTTAAATCAATGAATTTACTCTGAAATTATTTTAAAAGCATAAATTAAAAACGGTCTTTTCTGGCCGTGATTTTGGGGATGTCACAGTTGGTATCTGAGCATTAGTTTAAGCGAACTATTTCTAGACTTAAGCTTAGTATGCTAAGCGAAGATTGTGAGATAAGTGTCTGTGATATGTTAGACACGAGCACTAGTTTATTTTAGGAAAGTTGCATAAAATGCTTTTATGTGCTAAATGTTATATGTTTTCCATATATGATATTATTTGTTCGGATCTATGGTTTGATGCCAACCGGATCTGGAGACCTTATGTGTTTTGGATTCTAAGCGTAGGATTACCGTATTAAAACTAGCATGTAAACGTTTCGGAGTGATAAGGATGATTTAATTATCTATCATGGATGAGGATCTAATTTCACCTTATTCGGTGTGTAGATCAAAAATGGTAAGAACCAAAAGTGGCGTTGGAAACGCAGATGAAAACATGAATCAACCACCAGTGATTGAGCAAGCACCTGTTGTGGCAGCAGCACCAGAGCGAATGACAATGGTTGGGGTGCAAGCCATGATTCGGGCTATGTTAGCCAAACAAAGGGAAGAAATGTGACAGATGTTGCATGAAAATAGGAACGAACCTATCATGCCCATTGAGCAACCCGAGCTAATTCCCGAGTAATCGGAGGAAGGGAATAATAGTTGAATTGTGAGTCAAGTTGGGACTCAAGGAGAACGAAGGAATGACCCAGAAAGGGGAAACAACAAGGATGGGCGAATGTATAAGAATTTCTTGGGCGCCAAGCCGCCAAGTCTTTCTGGAAGCCCAAAGCCTGTTGAGATTATGGATTGGATCTCCAAAATGGAGATGGTATTTGAAAGTTGCGACTGTAGCAACAAACATAAGACTGTCTTTGCAGTTAGACAACTGAAGACCAGAGTCTTGAGTTGGAGGAAGTTGTTGCGGATACTATGTCACGAGGAGAAACCCTGAAAATGTCATGGGAGGAGCTCATGGAGCAATTAAGGGTGTAGTATTGTTCAGAGATAGATCTAATTGATCTGAACAATGAGTTCCAAAACTTAAAGAAGGGGAGAATGAGCATAGACGACTATGCTATTGCATTCACTGAGAAAATGAAGTTATTTCCATACCTAGTGCCAACGGAACTCTCAAAGATTGATAGGTTCGCTAATGAACTGCCTGCCGACGTTGGCCCGACCGTCAAGATGGCATCCACTCTGAAAACAGTTGTTCGAGCAGCTAAGAATGTGGAGGCCCAGCAGAAGGAAAAGGGTCTGGAAAGAATAGAGGTTGGTGAGAAAAGGAAGTTCGATGGACCTTCAGGGTCCAACAAGAAAAACAAGTTCTCGAAATCTAGTTCGAGAGGAGGAGGAGGCGAAGTGAAATGGTGCGACAAATGTAAGAAGAAGCATTACGGAAAATGTGACGTAGTGGCCACATGTTTTAAATATGGAAAGTCAGGGCATTATGCCAACAAATGCACCCTCGCCAAGAAAGTTTGTTATGGTTGCGGTGAGGAGGGTCACATGTCGAGGGAATGTCCGAAAAAGAAGGAGGCAGCAAAACCTAACATTCCGCCAAAGCCGAAGGCGAGAGCCTTCCAGATGAAACTGGAAGCTGTTAAAGATGAAGCTGATGTCGCTTCAGGTACCTTTCTCGTAAACAAACTGTCTGCCCAAATTTTATTTGATTCTGGAGCCAACTACTTCTTTATTTCGCATGAATTTGGTAGAAAACTAGCTTTGTCTGTCGATAGACTAGATAATGCTTTATTAGTCGAAGTTGCTAGTGGCAAGTTTGTACCTGTTAGCCATCGTATGAAAAACATCTTAATTGAATTGAATGGGAATAAGTTCCACGAGGAATTATTGCCTATTGAGCTAAATGGTTTCAACATCGTGCTGGGGTTGGATTGGCTTAGTGTAACGCCCGCAGATCCGGGCTAGTTAATTTAGAGGCAATAAATGTCGAAAATGACTTTTTGACAAAAGATTATTTAGAATAAATAATCTTAAGAAAGTGGTAGTATATGTTACAAGGTTTCGGTAAATATAAAGAACGCCGAAATCCGAGTTATAACAAAGAAGTTATAACCCGTTGAAGTTTCGCCACAGAACCGGCACAATACCGGGAAGCGTAAATAGTAAATTTACGATAGAGCGAGTTTTAGCCTTATAGGTCTAAATAAAATTCGTAGAGTATCTTAAACTAAGAGCGTCGATAAAAAGAACGCCCAAATCTGACTTCGTATGAGGAAGTTATGGTTTTTCGAAGTTTCGGATTAACAGTGTACAGCCCGAAATTCAAATAATAGATCGATCGGTTTTTATCCAACACGACCTAAACGAGAGTTGAAGATCTAGTTAATATTAGCGTAACGAGAAAAAGATGGGCGAAAACGGACGTCGAATGAAGAAGTTATGAATTTTTAACGGACCAATCCTGTCCCGGCCTGATAAAAATATAACTTTTAAAATAAAGTCAAAATTAGTCAATGGAGTCTAAACGAAAGTTGTAGAGTACATTCCCGCCTTCGTGTGGATATAAACAACGTCAAAAACAGAGCTCGTATGAGGAATATACAAATTTTTGAAGTTTAAAATCGGAATTACGAAGCTGATGATAGCAGTGCTGACGTGGCAGCGCCACAGCCGTCCAATACTGATGACAAGGCTCGCTTATGATCACGCCACGTCACCTCGCCTTTGCTTTATGCCCCGCGTCCGAGGTGAGTACGCCCCGCATACCCTCGTGTCTTATCCATCCAACGAAGGTGCGAGCCAGTTGTGCGAAGCTGGCAATCCTATCCGACACTACGCCCAGCGTAGCCCCGGTACGCCCAGCGTACTTCCGAGGGTTCAACCCTATAAAAGGGTGTGAGGATGGACGGGTTTTACACACCAAATCCCACTCTCTCTCTAAGAACTTTCTCTATCTAGCCCCTTTTGAGTCCCCTAAAGTCTAGGTGAAGCCCTAGCACCCGAAGGAAGCCCCGAGGCTCCCGGAGTCCCGAGAAAAAAAAGGGTCTTTCGATTTCGGAAACGCTGCTCCGAGCAAAGCCCGGTTTTCTTTAAAATCCGCTGTAAGTGAGCTACACTTACGCAATTTTTAATATAGCTTTCAAATAATTATAGTAATGTTATTAGGTCCGTAAAATAATTATTTGGGCTATTATTATGAGTTATATAAGTATTGTTTAATGCTTATATAATAGTAATAATAGTCAGACTATTAAATTGTCGCGGTTATCATTAGACTAAACCCTAGTGGTATTAATACTAGGTTTTATCGAAGGAAAATTGTTTTGATAGTATCGAAGCGTTGTCCGAGTGCTGAGTCATCACCATATCAAGTGAGTGCGTAGTCCATTTCATCTTACACATAGATATGAAGTACTTTAATATAAATTAAGGGTGTTGTGTGTGCATATTGTCTGAATACTTGCTGTCTATGCTGGTGAAAGATTTTTATACATGTTTTAAATGATTTAAACTGTATATATGTATCAAAATGTGTTGGGTAAAACATGGGTAGATGAATGATGAGGAATAAAAGTTGAAATAGAGGAACATTAGTAGTATGGACCTAGTGCCCTATAGGTAAACATTGGCAGCAGTGGACCTAGTGCCCTATGGATGAGCACTAGCAGCTGCACCACAACCCGTAGATGTTTTAGATCTACAGTAAACGTCCTAGCAGCTGCGCTCTAAGGACAGTATCGGTAGCTGCACCTAATAGGGAGCCTTATGACCATGACAGTAGCGTTTAAAGGTCAATACCGGAAGAAGCGCCTCATAGAAAATGTCCTGATTCTGGAAAATGTGCCTAAGTGATAATATTAGCAGCAGTGCTTGACCGTTGTGTCATTGGCAACAATGGACTTCATGTTGTTTCCTTAGGATGATCCTTAGGAATGAATGAACAAGGATTAGCTGATCCTTAGGGTAAATCCTTAAGAAGATAATGGGTAATTGGGTTGATTGGTTGATGTTTAAATATAATAATTATATTATTGTGGGTTGAAAACCCTATGTACTCACCAGGTTTCCCAACCTGACTCACTCAGTTCATTTGTATCACAGGTGTCGATATGAAGTTACATTACACTGAGAGATTTAAAAAAGATGTAGATCACTAGTGTAAATGAATGTAAGTTCTGTTTATGCTAATGTTTCTGTATTGACGATGACATCCCAAATGTTTTAAAATAAATAAAAATACATTTCTTCGGGAATGTTTTGATAATGAAATTATCATGTTTTTCTGGGAACAAATTCCGCAACGTTTTTGTTAAAAGAGATACTCTGATTTTTATAAAGCATAAACAAAAAATCGGTCTTTCTGGCCGTGAAATTGGGGATGTCACACTTAGCGCTAATGATGCCGAAATACTGTGCAAGAAGAAGATTGTAAAAGTAAACCCACCAGGGAAAGAGTCTTTTATGGTGTATGGGGACAAACGCAGAGTAAATTATGTAATCATTTCTCTAATGAAAGCTAGAAAGTGTTTGGCCAAAGGATGTACATCATATTTGGCATTTGTGATAGATACAAAGAAGGAGAAAAAGAAGATGCAGAGCATTCCTGTCGTGTGTGATTATCCGAAAGTATGTCCCGAAAATCTTCCCGGATTACCGCCTGATAGACTAGTGGAGTGTAGAATAGACTTGTTACCAGGGACAATACCAATAGCAAAGGCACCTTACCGATTAGCACCAACAGAGATGAAGGAGCTGATGATGCAACTTCAGAAGTTATTGGACAAAGGTTTCATAAGACCTAGTTTATCACCCTGGGGAGCTCCAGTGTTATTCGTGAAGTAGAAAAATGGAAGTATGAGAATGTGCATCGATTACAGAGAGCTTAACAAGGCAACAATAAAGAATAGATATCCGTTGCCGAGGATTGATGACCTATTCGATCAACTACAAGGTTCAAGTTATTTTTCAAAGATCGACCTAAGGTCAGGATATCACCAGCTGAAAATGAGAGAGTAGGATATCGAGAAAATTGTGTTCAGAACACGATATGGACACTATGAGTTCTTGGTTATGTCGTTTGGACTAACCAATGCTTCCTCAGCATTCATGGATTTAATGTACAGGCTTTGTAATCCGTTCCTTGATAAATATGTTATAGTGTTCATAGATGACATTCTGATTTACTCAAAAAGCTAAGAGGAGCATGGCAGACACTTGCGAGAAGTGTTAGAAGTCTTGAAGAAGGAGAAGTTGTATTCTAAGTTCTCCAAATGTGATTTTTGGATTCGAGAAGTCCAATTCTTGGGTCACGTGGTCAACCAAGAAGGAATAATGGTTGATCCAGCAAAGATTGAAGCTATGATGAAGTGGGAAAAACCGAAAAGTCCCACGGAGATCCGAAGCTTTTTAGGATTAGCCGGATATTACCGAAGGTTTATCCAAGGCTTTTCTTCGATTGCTACCCCATTAACAGCTTTGACTCACAAAGGAGTTGCTTATGCTTGGAGTGATAAGCATAGAGAAGCATTCAAGGGTTTAAAGAAGAAGCTATGTGAGGCACCGATTTTATCTCTACCCGATGGAGTTGAAGACTTCGTTGTTTATAGCGATGCGTCTGGGGTTGGATTTGGTTGTGTTTTGACTCAAAGAGATAAGGTGATCGCGTATGCATCTCGACAGCTGAAAGAGCATGAAAGGAACTACCCCACTCATGATTTGGAGTTGGCAGCGGTAGTTTTCGCTCTGAAAATATGGAGGCATTACCTCTATGGCTCGAAGTGCAAACTTTTCACTGATCATAAGAGTCTCCAATATCTCTTTAATCAGAAAGAATTGAATATGAGGCAACGACGCTGGCTAGAGTTACTCAAGGACTACGACTGTGAGATACTTTACCACCCCGGTAAAGCAAATGTTGTCGTTGATGCTCTCAGCCGGAAAGTCAATCTTGAAAGAAAAATGCCAAGACCGTTGAGAATAGAATTTGTCTCGAAAATTGTGGAGAGTATAAAGAAAGCTCAAGAAGAAGCTTCTGAGAAGAATGACCGAAAGGGAGAACATTTGGGCAAAACGTTAGTGTTCGGTATAAACAGTCACGGACTGAAGGTATTCCAAGATCGTATTTGGGTACCTAAGTCAGGAGGAATAAGAGATCTTCTGATGGAAGAAGCTCACAAACCCATGTACTCAATTCATCCTGGCAGCACTAAAATGTATAGGGACCTGAAACCCTATTACTGGTGGCTGACAATGAAGCTTGCTATTGCAAAGTACATGGCGGAGTGTGTGACATGTGCGCGGGTCAACGCATAACATCAGAAACCATACATGAGTTTAGAACCTTTACCTGTGCCTATGGGTAAATGGGAATACATTGCTATGGATTTTGTCACTAAACTGCCCAGAACAAAGAATGGTCACGACATGATTTGGGTGGTCATTGATCGCTTCACTAAGAGTGCGCATTTCATAGCAGCCAATGAGAAATGGTCTATGGATAAGCTTTTGAATTCTTACGTGAAGGAAATTATGAGGCTTCACGGTGTTCCGTTAACGATTGTGTCAGATCGTAACAGTCGTTTCATCTCACGATTTTGGAGAAGTCTACAAGAGGAATTGGGTACCAATTTGTGTTTGAGTACAACTTACCATCCACAGAATGATGGTCAGAGCAAAAGAACGATACAAACACTTGAAGATATGTTGAGAGCATGTACTCTGAAATTCCTAAGTAACTGGGATGAACATTTACCTTTGGTAGAATTTTCCTAGAATAATAGTTTCCACTCAAGCATAAAGATGGCACCTTATCAAGCTTTGCATGGACAAAAATGTCGTACGCCATCTTGTTGGCTTGAGGCTGGGGAATAGAAGTTTATGGGACCGGAGATAGTCCATCAAACTGCTGAAAAGTTGAAAATAATTAGGGAGAGAATGTTAACAGCTCGGGATCATCAAAAGAGCTATGCTGACAAGAAAAGAAGGTCGATGACTTTTGAAGTTGGAGATTCGGTTTTACTTAAAGTCTTGCCGTGGAAGGGACTTATAAGATTTGGTAAAAGGGGAAAGTTGAGTCCAAAATTTATTGTACCGTTTAAAGTTCTTCAGAGGGTTGGGAACCAAGCTTACAATCTTGAATTAAACTGAATGGAATTCATAACACTTTCCATGTGTGTTATTTGAGGAAGTTCACAGGAGAAGTTCCCGACATGATTCCACTTTCGGATTTGAGAATCGATGAGAACAAAAGGTTGATTGAAGAACCAGAGGCAATCGTTGACCGAAAGACTAAGAAGTTGTAACGCAATATGGTCGGGTTAGTGCTTGTCCGATGGAAACATACGAATTAGCCAAATCTCACCTGGGAGACGGAGAGTAACATGATGAGTCGCTACCCACATTTGTTTGTTGATGTGTGATTCCGGGGACGGAATCATTCTAAGGTGGAGAGAATTGTAACGCCCGTGTTTCTGGGCCAGGCATTAATGATGATGTAATAGTCTAGGTTAACCTTTGTAACCCATTTTGAAATAAT
This sequence comes from Lactuca serriola, assembly GCF_051521515.1. Taxonomy (NCBI): domain Eukaryota; kingdom Viridiplantae; phylum Streptophyta; class Magnoliopsida; order Asterales; family Asteraceae; genus Lactuca; species Lactuca serriola. The sequence continues at coordinate 175,035,114 of NC_136416.1, read as the reverse complement.
AAGAATGTATTATTTGAGTATTATGTGTTTTATGCTTAATTGCTTAATTGTATGGATTAAATGAATTAAGAATAAAAACAAGCGTGAAAATGAAATGTTAGATAAACCCAATATTGATACATGAAGACGTAGTGGTCGTGACGAGGTTTCCGAATATATATAGAATGCCGAAATCCGAGTTATAACGAAGAAGTTATGACATGTCGAAGTTTCACGACAGAACCGGCACGACGCTGAGTGACGTAAAATATGAATTTAAGATAGAGCGATATCTAGCCATAGGGATCTAAACGAAATTCGTAGATTTTGTTAAACTGAGAGTGTGCATTAAAAGAACTTCTAAATCTAACTTCGTATGAGGAAGTTATGATTTTTCTAAGTTTTGAGTTAGCGGTATGCAGCCCGAAGTTCGGATTTGAGATCGAGGGATTTCTAGCCGAAATAATCTAAACGAGAATCGAAGATCTCATCGATAGTAGTCATAAGGTAAAAAGACAGACGAAAACGGATGTCCGATGAAGAAGATATGAATTTCTAACGGAGTTTTTCTGTCCCGGCCTACTTAATAAAAATAAAAGTCAAAATTAGCCGACGGAGTCTAAACGAAAGTTGTAGATCATAATCTCACCTATGCATGGATATAAAGAACGTCGAAAACGGAGATCGTATGCGAAAGTTATGAATTTATGAAGTTCGAGGCACCCATCCCAAAGTAGGAACGCCCTGCGTTCAGTGCTTGGCTCCGGATTGGCCACGTTGATGCTAACTCAATGGAAAAGGGATAGGATCGGAACCCCACTCCTACACACCGCGTTCTAAAGGAACGCCCTACGTTCGTTTGGGGAACACACTGCGTTCGTGGCAGACTTCACCCTATAAATAGATATCAAAGGGCAGCCGTTTGTGGTTGCCAAATCTCTTCTCTCTCACCTTTATTTCATCGATCTATGTGCAAATTATACCCTCGAAGCCCCGGTATCATCCCGAGACCCGAAGCGAGTCCCGAAGCCCTGAATATCCCGAGAAGTAAAGTTTCTGAGCCGAAACTCTGCCCACGTAAAGCCTGGTTTTTGTGAAGATCCCCCGGTTTCACTGAAGAAATACTACTCTTAGAGCCGTAGTGTTGCCCGATCATCTTCTGATCAAGTGAGTGTATAGTCCCTTTCATAAACACGATTTTAATACAAGTATTGGTTGAGTGTATTACATATATGTTATGAGTGAGTGTATATTCCTTTTCTTCTAACACATAGATATAAAGTATCTCCGAGTGAATACGTGCTATGTGTGTATAGATATATATTATATGTTACTTGGAATGAATCTGTATATTTGGAACGAGTATTAAATAAATATCTTATCAGTTTCTAAGTTGCATATGTATTCATATGTATATTGTTATCTACAAAATGTTGGGTAGAACTTGGGTAGATAGTTGTCGTGTGATAAACTGATGAGAGGCCTCAATGTTGTTGTTGATCTAGTCATCTAGCGGAGTATGGATGACGACCACGGACTCTTTCTAGACACTCCAGTGGAACGCTGGCAGGTTCATAACATGTAGGTGTTGTGAACGATGTGTTCACCGGTGTACTCTATCCCCCTCATGGTTGCCTTTAGGACATCTATTGTCAAGGAAACCTCTTTGCAGTAATGTCCGTCCCGATGAAAATCCTAGATTAGGTCCCTGGTAATATATGTTGTTTTAAGGACGTAAAGTGAGGATAACGGGAATGGGTAATCGGGTTATTGTTGGTTGGTGAAATTAAATATAATTATTTATTGTGGGTTGAAAACCGTATATGCTCACCAGGCTCCCATGCCTGACCCACTCAGTTTATTTGTATTACAGGAAGTGGTGGGAGGGCATAAGATGGATGAATCATCAAGTTATTTTGTTTATAAGTCTGTAGTTGTATATAACTGTTGTATGGCTTGTAATTTGTCGTTTATGCTTTTTGGTCTGTATCGGAACATGACATCCCGAGTTTTGATATCTAATGAAAATGCATTCCTTTATGAAATGTTTTGGTAAATATTATTTTATCATATTTTGTTTTTGGGAAAGAATTCCGCAACTCTGTTAAATCAATGGATTTACTCTGAAATTATTTTAAAAGTATAAATTAAAACGGTCTTTTTTGGCCGTGATTTTGCGGATGTCACACTACAGATGCAAACTCTTATAAAAAAAAGGCTTCCAGCTTCAGATTTATCAGACCCCATATTTCCCTTTCTACACAAGAAACACAGACTTCAAAGTTCTTGTTACTTTTTTAGCCATGGAACTTAACTTTATTATTCTTCAAATAGGAATTTTGGATTGTTGTGATGTGTCATCCAAATTGTGAGATCTGACTTTTGTCATATTGGATGAAATTTTTTCATGATTCGTCTGTACTTTATCCAACAAAGTGATGTATAGGTTGCAAAAGAACAAAACTTTATCCAACAAAGTGATGTATAGGTTGCAAAAGAACAAAACTTTATCCAACAAAGTGATGTATAGGTTGCAAAAGAACAAACTGATGTAATCGTGATGGATGACTATTAATGATAAATTTTGTTTAGCATGCATTACAAGTTGGATTGTTAGTCTTTCTTTTTCATATGTTTTGTAAATTGTACTTACATAGTTGCATGGGTATGAATAATATGAACATTTTTACACATGGTGAAATACAAGTTTCAGTCAAAAAAACAGATGAATACAAGATAGGACAAAATGTTCCCCTTTTGTGTATTTCTATCGTGTATCCAATCTAATAAAACGGGAATCTTCCCTAGTTTAACTTAAACTAAAATCTAATTAAATCATATACTCCTTCATCACATGCCATAAAAGAATTAACATATAAAATAGTGGAAGGTGTTACAAAAATCTTTACTTAGTTCAAAATATCATCTGAAATGCTAGAAAATAAACGCACACTCACCCACTATCTTATTTGTAAATCTATTTTTTTGTCTACACTTGAACTATCTATCAATCTTTAGCCGATAACACATTGATATTTAATATCGCTAAATTGTAAACCTTTAGACCCTTTAGTTTCTTATTTTACAAATTTTTATTTTGAAAAGCGTACCACTTATAAATGGAAAAATCCAAAAATTCTTTTTTTAAATATTATTTTCGAAACTTGAATTAACTAAAAAAAAATAAAAATAAAATAAAAAAATACGTCTCACGGTCTCACAAAATTAGGCCGTCTCACATGAACCTAACTCTCTCTCTCTCTCTCTCTCTCTCTCTCTCTCTATATATATATATATATATATATATATATATATATATATATATATATATATATATATATTAATATAATTAATATAGATTATTTATAAAATTATTTTTGTTTTTTAAATCAATTGTCTAAACTATATAAAATCACATTATTTATTTTTTGCTTTATTTATTTATCTTTGTTTTTGTGGTTTAAAAATCTTTTAATATTTTTTACGTTTTATTTAAATATATTTTTTAATGTTGTTTTTTTTTTATGTTTTGTTCGTCCAATATAATTATTTGATGTTGTTTTTTTATGTGTTTTTTGCTTACATCATTCACTTATATGTAGTGCTGTAAACTAAATGAACGTTTGGTGAACTGTTCATAAACTGTTCGGTGAGAAGTTTGTTTATGTTTGTTTATTTAATAAATGAACGAACATGAGCAAAAATTATCGTTTGTTTAATTAAATGAACGAACATGAACAATGTTCTCGTTCGTTCATTTATGTTCGTTTATGATGTTCGTTTACGTTCATTTATGTTTGTTCGTTTAATTTATTTATATTAATTTATGTTCAGTTTTTTTATATTATATTACCATATTATATGTGCATTTATGTTCATATCTTTGTTCGTTTAGTATAATATGGTAATATAATAAAAGAATTAAACATAAATGAATATGAACATAAACGAACAAAGATAAACAAACAAAATTAAACATATATGAACATAAATGAACATATAATATGGTAATATAATATTAAAAAAATGAACATAAATTAATATAAATTAATTAAACGAACAAACATAAATGAACATAAACGAACATCATAAATGAATGTTCGCGAACATAAATGAATGAACAAGACCATTATTCATGTTCGTTCGTTTAACTAAACGAACTATAATTTTTATTTATATTCGTTCATTTATTAAATAAACAAACATAAATAAATAAACATTAAAAAAAATATTTAAATAAAACATCAAAAAGTATTAAAAGATTTTAAACCATAAAAACAAAGATAAATAAATAAAACAAAAAAAAATAATAATGATAATAATATGATTTTAGATAATTTAGATAAGTGATTTAAAAAAATAAAAATAATTTTATAAATAATCTATATTAATTCTACTAAAATAAAGATAAAAACAATTATATATATATATATATATATATATATATATATATATATATATATATATATATATATATATATATATATATATATATATAGGGGTGGTTCAAATGAGAACCCAAAAGGTTAAGAACCCTAAGAACCATTTTTTAAATGTTTTCCTTAAAGACATTTTAGACAAATTAAACATCAAAATTATATAAAACAAACTTTTTCATTCACTTATTTACAACTAGTTGCCACTTATTCTTGGAAGTTGTCGGACCACCATCAGACCGCTGTCGGGCCGATGTCGGACCACCGCCGGACTAACATCAAGTTCAATTGTATTTTCAGGTCATATTCACAGCTTAATAAAACAAATATTATAGTTCTAATTTATTTGGTAATACTTTTTAATACATACCCTTTTATTTTTGCAACCAAACATACAAAATATTAATAAAAAATAGATTTATGCCTTGATAAAGTCAATTTTTCTTTTTCTAAATTTTAGATTTCCTTAAAAAATCTGTCGTGTGTAATGCGTATTCACAGTTTAAAATTTTCATATTCACAGTTTAGTCAACATATTAATTCACTAATACACAACTATATTTTCATGCATACATTCATTCATATTTTAGGGCAAAATTTATATAAAATATACAACTTAATACAGTCCATTTACAGTTTAATACACAAAAACCCACAACTTAATGCAATCCATTTTACAATAATTCAAAAATTCAAAGAAGATAAACTCAAACTCTACCATCACCACTAACTACAATATGACATCGCTAACCACAATTGTCACCATCGCAATCATCCTTCCTTCTAAATCAAATATGTATATAAAATCGTTAATTAATAGCTTAAATATTATATTTATAATTTAGTAAACCAATTAATTCACTTATTATAAGCTTACTGCAAAATAATTATAAAACTAATATCTTCTTACATATTTATACAACACAAAAAATAAATATATTCACAAGAAAACTAAAAAAACATTCTCACGTAAATCATTTATATTTTAACATAAAATTCATTATAAATTCACAGCTTAATACAGTCAATTAACAGTTTAAACAAAAAAATCACAAATTAATGCAATTAATTTACATTTTTAAACACAAAAATAACAATGTAATACAAAAATTCACAATTTAATACAGTTAATGCACAGTTTAAACAAAAAATTCATAGATAATGCAGTTAACTCACAGTTCGAAGCATAAAAATCATAGCTTAATACATAAAATTCACAACTTATTACAATATATTCATAATTTAATACACAAAAGTATAAATTCACATCCATATTATCAACCTAAAATTCTTAATACAGTCAATTCACAGTTTAATACACAAATTCACAACTTAGTATAATAAATTTGATGTTTAATACATAAAAATTATACATTCATTACTATATTCTCAAATTAAAACTCATATTTCAAAACTTTACTTCACAGTTTAATAAAGCAGTTTATGACACTCACTTGAAGTGTTCACAACTTAAAGACACTTTTCAACTTTTATAATTTTCATTCACACAAATCATCAAACACCTTGTGTGCATCAAAAAAAACCATTCACAATACTTATACAACTCAAACTATTCATAAATACAAAAAAAAAAAAAAAAAAACAGTAGGATTTAGGTTATTCAAATATTAATACATAAGTTTTATACACTTATTCACAACTTAATGTACAACAAACACTATTTACAGTTTCAAATTTTCATTCAGGCAAATCATCAAACACATTGTGTGCATCATAAAATGTTTCTTGATTCTGATTTTTACTAAGCCTTTTAACACATAATAGGTAGCAAAAATGGAGTAAGATGTAAAACACAATAAATAAACATGAAGATAATTGTACAGAGGTTAAAAAAACACTCATATAAGCTCATCATAATATACCTGATGTTAAGAAGATGATGAGTGACACATTGGTTGTAACAACACCACCAAATCTTAATGATCTTGCTTTGCCACTCGCAAGATCTCATATATTTGGTCTCGTCGGATGTTTGTACTCACGTAACTAGCCTCGTCAATAGTCAGTGACATTGTAATCGTCGTTGCTGGTGGCGATTAGTAGCAAAACTTACAGATTTGGAGGAGGAAGACACTATTGGTGGTTCTATAATGGTTGAATGGTGGTGGATCTCATAGATCTAGAGCGGAAATCACACATCTAGATGGTGGCACCAGTGTCGGCTTGGATTCCACCGGAACTCCTTTATCTGAACATTAGATTTTCTCGGAAATCCTTCCACGTCTCGAGATCCCATCATAACTCCTTCAACATCACGAGATCTAGCTGAAAAACTTATAGATCTGAAGGAGGAATTTATAGATCTAGCGTCAAAAATCATAGATCTGGAGGTGGATCTCGTAGATCGATGGTAGAGACATCGTCACTGGTGGTGGTGGTGGTGGTGAAGCCGTCGTCACCGGTGGTGGCGGTGGTGCAACAAGCGATGAGAGTGGTGGTGTTCATCAAATTGCTGGTTGAAGGATATAAATGAAGGTTTTTGCTCTAAATGTTAAAAGGAAAGTTGAATTTAATAAGTTTTAGATGCATCATGTAACGTCCCAAAATTCAAGACTAAAAATTTCTTTTAATAAAATATTAATTAACGTAAAATCATCATTTCAAAACATAAACAGAGTATTAGTTTTCAAAACACATGTTCATTATCAGAGTAAAACATTCCCAGGCTGACTAATCCATGGTGTGTGCCATGCGATCATCCCAAGCTCCATCATCCGCTACCGGAAGTACCTGAAACCAAAACTGAAAACCGTAAGCACGAAGCTTAGTGAGTTCCCCAGATACCACATACCATACAAACCATTCATAGCCAAGGACCATACATAACCGACTTATCCATAATCAAGTAAGGTGTTATGTGCCAAACATAGTCTTGCCATTATGCCACGGGCCGCGCGTGGTCTTCCTGGTCAAGCCTGGGCCGCTCCCTGGGTCTTACAGACAAGTGCCAAGGGCCACCCCCTGGTCTTACATACATGTGCCAAGGGCCACCCCCTGGTCTTTTATGCATGTATCACAAAGACAACCGTACATACTACTCTACTTAGCTAAACAACATACAGTGTGCCAGAAGCCACCTCCTGGTCTTTCATATATAATAGCATACAATGCACCAGGAGCCACCTCCTGGTCTTTCATACATATTGCCTAGGGCTAACCCCCGGGTCTTCCTGTCATCTATAATAACATACTGTGTGCCAGGAGCCACCCCCTGGTCTTTCATGCATATTGCCTAGGGCTAACCCCCGGGTCTTCCTATCATCCATAATAACATATTGTATGCCAGGAGCCACCCCCCTGGTCTTTCATGCATATTCTAAATGGGCCGACATTAGTGCCTTAGACCCATACAAACAGTGAGGAGACTCACCTCGCACTGCTGAACTCTGCTGATAATCCTCTGGCTGCTGACCGACAACTCTCTGAACCCCTGCTCCACTCGCTCCCCGAGCTACCAATGCCAAAGCAACACTGAGTCTAACTGACCCCCGAAAGACAACCAAGTCAACTCTGGTCAAAGTCAAAGTCCTGGTCAAAGTCAACCTTCCAGGTCAACCCTACTCGCCGAGTCACCCTAATGACTCGCCGAGTTCATATGTTCAGAGTCCTTCTCTTAGCGACTCGACTCGCCGAGTCAGTCCATGACTCGCCGAGTCTACCGATTACCGAGTCCTGACCCGTCCAACTCACCGAGTCTCCATTCGACTCACTGATTCGAGTCTCAACTCGAAGGGTTTGGGGTTTCGCGAACTGACTCGCCGAGTCCAAGAACAGACTCGCCGAGTCCAGGACAACCTTCAACAGACTCGTCGAGTTGTTCATCCAACTCGCCGAGTTCCTGCCCAACATCATCTGACTCGACGAGCTGTTCATCCCACTCGTCGAGTTCCTCCTCGTCTTCATGCTACTCGCCGAGTCCACTCAAAGGACTCGCCGAGTCCATTCCGATCTACATACATGCAGAGGACTTTTGAGTCATGCATGGACTCCAAACTGCAGATCCACCCTTCCCATGCCTATTCCTCACGTAAAGTTGCAAACTTTACGTGTAGAGATGGAGATCTAGGCAAAATACACCATAAACTAGGGTTTAAGGCCAAGGGGCTTCAAAATTGACTCAAGGGCTGATACTTTATGCTTCTCTAGTCCATAACACACTTGGATCTGAAGTAGCAACTCCAGATCCGGCTTCTAACTCAAATGGGTGACAAACCATGGCTTAAAAGCCCCAAATCTCACAACCATGGAAGATCTAAAGGAGAGAAACGACTTATTACCTTCAATATCTCAGAAAGGCTCCACAAACTCCAGATCTGAAGCCAATCCTTGAAGCTTCACGGATTCCCCTCTTTCTTCTTCCTTCAAATCACCCAAAAATGGCTTGGAAGCTTGAATGCACAACAATGGAGGCTTAGGGTTCGCTTTCTGAATGAGGGAGGCTCTAAGGAACCCTAATAGAGAGAATAAGGAGCTTAAATAGCACCCAAGGTCCCGGATTTAGGGTTTTCCTCGCACAGACCAGACTCGCCGAGTCCACTTGGCCGACTCGCCGAGTTGGTCACTTACACCTCGACCCGGATCCCGCTCGGACTCGTCGAGTTCCTCCTTGGACTCGCCGAGTCGCCCCTAAAAATTAGGGTTTTCTTTCCTTTCTTGGCCTCCAAAACTTTGGGTGTTACAACTCTCCCCCACTTAAACTAAACTTCGTCCTCGAAGTTTGCCATGGTCCACTGCCTACAATCTGCTTTCAAAACCCTCCAATTATCCCAACACCAGCTGCCTACCTTCACTGGTCTTCCACCTGGTCATTCTGACTAACACAAATCCTTGCGGATAATCATTTCGGGTCAACTCTGACCCTGATCATTCTGGAAACACAACTTACTCAACCGACAACCTTCTGGTACTCTCCGAGTACTGCAACTGGACCCATAGGGATTCACCCTTCTTTCCTCACGTGATTCCCTGGCCTTCCCAACGTGATGCCCCAAAACAACTATCTCCCCTGCCACTGTGAAGATCCTATCCTCACCAAATCCATTACTCCCGCTACTTTCAGTACGGGTCATTATCGCCAGTAACCATTGGGCATTCTTTCTACTATAATTGGTGTCGAGCACCCCACGACCAACTATCTGAATTTCACCATAGACTGCTTACCAGCACTGCTACTAGCTGGAAATTTCTGCTATTCCTTATCTGCTTTCCGGGTGAACTGAGACCACCCTAGTCCCTACCAATCTACCAATATCTGGATGACTGGCCCCCACCGGTCGCTAGCCCCAACTCAACCCTTAGTCGCTCCCATCGATTTTCGAAGAAACTTCACCAATAACCGCTCAATCCACTCTGCCACTAAATCATACACCTGATACATTCGCTCTAACGAATAGGGACCGATGAATGCTACGGGCCACCCCGTAGTCTTACAACACTTCTACGCTGCCAGCCAACCAAAGCTGCGGGTCGCCCTGCAGTCTTGCTAAACCAGTGCTATGGGCCACACCGTAGCCTAACCATACTCACATACGATTGTTGCGGGCCACACCGTAGTCTTGCTAATCTAATGCTACGGACCACACCGCAGTCTTACTAATCTAATGCTACGGGCCACACCGCAGTCTTACTAATTATCCTCACGTACGATTGCTACGGACCACACCACAGTCTTAATATACTTCTCTTACTATCTAGCCACTGGTGAATGCTACGGCCATCCGGTAGCCTGACAACACCTTTCCCCACCGACTAGCTGCTAGTGGATGCTACGACTAACCCATAGTCGAGCATACAGCACAATCGAGTACCCCCAAGTGGTACTCATGTCCCAAATGGAACTCCCAACCGATTCCTATGTAATCCGCGACCAGAAATTTCGAGAATGAGGTCTCACAATTGACAAGTTTTCCCAACTTCCAATTTACACTATCCTCCAATCATACAGTCACATGAGCCGTCTTTCTTCCTAACAGGAGAGCGAAACTTATCCTAGTTTCAAAACCCCTTCTACTCCCATAACCTGATTGTTTCTCCCCCACTTAGCCTTAGCTAAGTCTTTACTACCTACGAAAACCCGAAGATTTCCATTCCTTCCTTCCTTACACGATAGGCATGATAACCACCATCGCCCTATCCCTGCTAGCGATCCGCCTCTAGCCCACTCCAACTACCGTATGATTACCGAATACTAGATGAACACCTCCCGCATCCCTGATGCTAAAAAAATCCTCTAAGCTCTGACTATTGTCCTTATAGTCCGAATAACTGGGCACAGACTCCTTGGTGATAAGCCACTTTCCTTGATGCTTTCGAAAGTCATCCCGAACGCCCAGATTAGAACCATCAAACCCTGATGATGGTGGCTAACCACTCCCCGAACCATCTTCTACCGTAACCGAGATGATACTGGACACTTCATACCCGAAGTGAAAGATGTCCTACACTAGCTACTAATAGCTCCTGGTATGCAATTGGCATATGACAATTCCAAAATACAATCCAAATACAAGCAGAGAGACAAATCATACATAAAATCGCTTGAGTCCAGGGTAAAAACTTCCCTAATTCACATAGGAATGAAAATAGCCATAGATACGTACCTGCAACATTCCTTGCTGTAATCCAGATCTTCCGCATCTGTCACTGCAAGGCAATATCCTCTCGCCCATCCGTAATCCTCATAGTCGTTGGGGCAGGCGCACTCCCTGCTCCTCCCCTCATCGTCGGACATTCGGTCCTCTTGTGGCCCACCTGATTGCAGTGAAAACATAATGGGCTTGCCCCCCGTGGGCAGTCCCTGCTGACGTGACCATCACTGCCACACTTGTAGCAGCCGGAACCCCTAGAACGACACACTCCCTCGTGCGGTTTCCCGCACGTGCTGCACTGACTTCGGCCCTGCCGACCCACTAATCGCTGATCTGAAGTCTTGGGTCTCTTCCCGGGACCCTCCAAAGTGAATGTCTGATCTGACTTCCTCTTCGCAATGTGCTCCAGATCGATCTCCCTCTCCCTAGCTCTGGCAATCATAGAGTCCAAGGTCGGGCATGCCGAGAAGCTGACATGCTCCCGAATCTCCGCTCTCAACATGTCATGATAGCGGGTCCTCTGCATCTCATCATCCCCTACATACTGAGGAACTAATAGGGCCCTCTCCCGAAACTTGGCGGTAATCTCCGCCACCGACTCTGTCGTCTGTCTCATGTTAAGGAATTCTCTGGCCAGCTGCTGAAGCTCCACTGTCGGTGCAAACTCCGCCCTAAACCTAGTCACGAAGTCTGACCAGGTCATAGCCTCGACGACCGAGGCTCCCAATAAGTCTCCAACTGACTCCCACCAATCTCTAGCTCTGTCTCTCAAACATGCCGCCGCAAAGCGGACCTTCGACCCATCCGGGCAGAAGCTCGTCAACTGTGCAGACTCAATGTCTGCGATCCATCTCCTGGAAGCAATGGGGTTATTCACCCCGTGAAAATCCGGTGCACCACACCCTCTGAAGTCCTTGAAGGACAACGTGCGCGTACTTGCCTGGCCAGACGCCAAATCACTCCTGAAAGCTCGGAGGCGATCCTCCATCAGCTCAATGATCCCTTCCTTGATCGACCCGAAAATGACCGGGGTCGCCTCAAGGATGCCTCTCGTAATCTCAGATGCGATGAACTCGCGCAACCCATCATCAACTGGTTCGGATCCCGTGCCGGAACCTGATCCTGAACCGGATCCTGACCCGCCCACTGGTCTCTCTCGCAATGTCACCATGCTGAAAATATAACACAACCACTATCAGAATATTGATCCCTGCTGCGAGACCAAACACACGCACTACCAGGTTCCCGGTCTTGTCTCGGCCCTTCCCGAATTGAGTACGGATCCTCTGCTTTCAGTAGTACGGGCCCATACTACCTTCCACATCTATCCGTACTTTCCTCAAGAACTGCCTTGACTCCACTAGGTCCCTTTCTACTACTTCTGCTTCTAGCACTACCTCATCCTAGGCTGACCCTAGGGAAACCTCTGACTCAATTCAAACCAGTCCTCAGCTGCTGAAGGCTTCCTCGCGATGCCAATTAGCCATCACCTGGATGCCATCACATGTGACGAGGCTCGGATAATCCTTCAAGTAAAAGACTCGTCCCTACATCGGTTAGACTCAAACGAGAGCTGCACAATAGGGCCAAGTCCAACACTCTGAGATTATTCAACCCTGATCACATGTGACGTGGCGTATCCACTTAATGGCTAACTCCCATCACTCAAAATCTCACAATGCACAAAGCAAGCAGCATTCAGACAAGGGGAAAATCTAACCACAACATACTCAAGCAATCATACACACATAGCAAAAATCTGAACTAGCATGCAACACAAACTCATAACTCAGGCATAACCTAAACAGGCTATCCTACTATTGTCTAATCAACACTACTATGCAGCTCAAAAGCACAAATAACAGGCACCTAAGGCATCATCCCTAGATCCTTAGTCCTATTCTAGCATGTTGTTCTATTAACTGATAATCAAAACATAGACTTGTATGGGTATTTTGGGGTACTTACTTGAGCTCGGTTGATTGCATGCACCACACCCTTTTTCTCTTTTCAAAGTTCTTTCTTTCTGAATTATTTTTGCCTTTCTAAAACTGTTTTCTTTCCCAAAACCCTCTTTTTACAAAACTGTCTTTTCATTTTGAAAACTTCTATACCAATTCCTCAGTTTAAGTTCAGACACACCCGAGAGCATGTCTGAATCCCTCAAACCAAGGATCTGATACCAACTTGTAACGTCCCAAAATTCAAGACTAAAAATTTCTTTTAATTAAATATTAATTAACGTAAAATCATCATTTCAAAACATAAACAGAGTATTAGTTTTCAAAACACATGTTCATTATCAGAGTAAAACATTCCCAGGCTGACTAATCTATGGTGTGTGCCATACGATCATCCCGAGCTCCATCATCCGCTACCGGAAGTACCTGAAACCAAAACTGAAAACTGTAAGCACGAAGCTTAGTGAGTTTCCCAGATACCACATACCATACAAACCATTCATAGCTAAGGACCATACATAACCGACTTATCCATAATCAAGTAAGGTGCTATGTGCCAAACATAGTCTTGCCATTATGCCACGGGTCGCGCGTGGTCTTCCTGGTCAAGCCTGGGCCGCTCCCTGGGTCTTACAGACAAGTGCCAAGGGCCACCCCCTGGTCTTACAGACATGTGACAAGGGCCACCCCCTGGTCTTTTATGCATGTATCACAAAGACAACCGTACATACTACTCTACTTAGCTAAACAACATACAGTGTGCCAGAAGCCACCTCCTGGTCTTTCATATATAATAGCATACAATGCACCAGGAGCCACCTCCTGGTCTTTCATACATATTGCCTAGGGCTAACCCCCGGGTCTTCCTGTCATCTATAATAACATACTGTGTGCCAGGAGCCACCCCCTGGTCTTTCATGCATATTGCCTAGGGCTAACCCCCGGGTCTTCCTATCATCCATAATAACATATTGTATGCCAGGAGCCACCCCCCTGGTCTTTCATGCATATTCTAAATGGGCCGACATTAGTGCCTTAGACCCATACAAACAGTGAGGAGACTCACCTCGCACTGCTGAACTCTGCTGATAATCCTCTGGCTGCTGACCGACAACTCTCTGAACCCCTGCTCCACTCGCTCCCCGAGCTACCAATGCCAAAGCAACACTGAGTCTAACTGACCCCCGAAAGACAACCAAGTCAACTCTGGTCAAAGTCAAAGTCCTGGTCAAAGTCAACCTTCCAGGTCAACCCTACTCGCCGAGTCACCCTAATGACTCGCCGAGTTCATATGTTCAGAGTCCTTCTCTTAGCGACTCGACTCGCCGAGTCAGTCCATGACTCGCCGAGTCTACCGATTACCGAGTCCTGACCCGTCCAACTCACCGAGTCTCCATTCGACTCACTGATTCGAGTCTCAACTCGAAGGGTTTGGGGTTTCGCGAACTGACTCGCCGAGTCCAAGAACAGACTCGCCGAGTCCAGGACAACCTTCAACAGACTCGTCGAGTTGTTCATCCAACTCGCCGAGTTCCTGCCCAACATCATCTGACTCGACGAGCTGTTCATCCCACTCGTCGAGTTCCTCCTCGTCTTCATGCTACTCGCCGAGTCCACTCAAAGGACTCGCCGAGTCCATTCCGATCTACATACATGCAGAGGACTTTTGAGTCATGCATGGACTCCAAACTGCAGATCCACCCTTCCCATGCCTATTCCTCACGTAAAGTTGCAAACTTTACGTGTAGAGATGGAGATCTAGGCAAAATACACCATAAACTAGGGTTTAAGGCCAAGGGGCTTCAAAATTGACTCAAGGGCTGATACTTTATGCTTCTCTAGTCCATAACACACTTGGATCTGAAGTAGCAACTCCAGATCCGGCTTCTAACTCAAATGGGTGACAAACCATGGCTTAAAAGCCCCAAATCTCACAACCATGGAAGATCTAAAGGAGAGAAACGACTTATTACCTTCAATATCTCAGAAAGGCTCCACAAACTCCAGATCTGAAGCCAATCCTTGAAGCTTCACGGATTCCCCTCTTTCTTCTTCCTTCAAATCACCCAAAAATGGCTTGGAAGCTTGAATGCACAACAATGGAGGCTTAGGGTTCGCTTTCTGAATGAGGGAGGCTCTAAGGAACCCTAATAGAGAGAATAAGGAGCTTAAATAGCACCCAAGGTCCCGGATTTAGGGTTTTCCTCGCACAGACCAGACTCGCCGAGTCCACTTGGCCGACTCGCCGAGTTGGTCACTTACACCTCGACCCGGATCCCGCTCGGACTCGTCGAGTTCCTCCTTGGACTCGCCGAGTCGCCCCTAAAAATTAGGGTTTTCTTTCCTTTCTTGGCCTCCAAAACTTTGGGTGTTACAACTCTCCCCCACTTAAACTAAACTTCGTCCTCGAAGTTTGCCATGGTCCACTGCCTACAATCTGCTTTCAAAACCCTCCAATTATCCCAACACCAGCTGCCTACCTTCACTGGTCTTCCACCTGGTCATTCTGACTAACACAAATCCTTGCGGATAATCATTTCGGGTCAACTCTGACCCTGATCATTCTGGAAACACAACTTACTCAACCGACAACCTTCTGGTACTCTCCGAGTACTGCAACTGGACCCATAGGGATTCACCCTTCTTTCCTCACGTGATTCCCTGGCCTTCCCAACGTGATGCCCCAAAACAACTATCTCCCCTGCCACTGTGAAGATCCTATCCTCACCAAATCCATTACTCCCGCTACTTTCAGTACGGGTCATTATCGCCAGTAACCATTGGGCATTCTTTCTACTATAATTGGTGTCGAGCACCCCACGACCAACTATCTGAATTTCACCATAGACTGCTTACCAGCACTGCTACTAGCTGGAAATTTCTGCTATTCCTTATCTGCCTTCCGGGTGAACTGAGACCACCCTAGTCCCTACCAATCTACCAATATCTGGATGACTGGCCCCCACCGGTCGCTAGCCCCAACTCAACCCTTAGTCGCTCCCATCGATTTTCGAAGAAACTTCACCAATAACCGCTCAATCCACTCTGCCACTAAATCATACACCTGATACATTCGCTCTAACGAATAGGGACCGATGAATGCTACGGGCCACCCCGTAGTCTTACAACACTTCTACGCTGCCAGCCAACCAAAGCTGCGGGTCGCCCTGCAGTCTTGCTAAACCAGTGCTATGGGCCACACCGTAGCCTAACCATACTCACATACGATTGTTGCGGGCCACACCGTAGTCTTGCTAATCTAATGCTACGGACCACACCGCAGTCTTACTAATCTAATGCTACGGGCCACACCGCAGTCTTACTAATTATCCTCACGTACGATTGCTACGGACCACACCACAGTCTTAGTATACTTCTCTTACTATCTAGCCACTGGTGAATGCTACGGCCATCCGGTAGCCTGACAACACCTTTCCCCACCGACTAGCTGCTAGTGGATGCTACGACTAACCCATAGTCGAGCATACAGCACAATCGAGTACCCCCAAGTGGTACTCATGTCCCAAATGGAACTCCCAACCGATTCCTATGTAATCCGCGACCAGAAATTTCGAGAATGAGGTCTCACAATTGACAAGTTTTCCCAACTTCCAATTTACACTATCCTCCAATCATACAGTCACATGAGCCGTCTTTCTTCCTAACAGGAGAGCGAAACTTATCCTAGTTTCAAAACCCCTTCTACTCCCATAACCTGATTGTTTCTCCCCCACTTAGCCTTAGCTAAGTCTTTACTACCTACGAAAACCCGAAGATTTCCATTCCTTCCTTCCTTACACGATAGGCATGATAACCACCATCGCCCTATCCCTGCTAGCGATCCGCCTCTAGCCCACTCCAACTACCGTATGATTACCGAATACTAGATGAACACCTCCCGCATCCCTGATGCTAAAAAAATCCTCTAAGCTCTGACTATTGTCCTTATAGTCCGAATAACTGGGCACAGACTCCTTGGTGATAAGCCACTTTCCTTGATGCTTTCGAAAGTCATCCCGAACGCCCAGATTAGAACCATCAAACCCTGATGATGGTGGCTAACCACTCCCCGAACCATCTTCTACCGTAACCGAGATGATACTGGACACTTCATACCCGAAGTGAAAGATGTCCTACACTAGCTACTAATAGCTCCTGGTATGCAATTGGCATATGACAATTCCAAAATACAATCCAAATACAAGCAGAGAGACAAATCATACATAAAATCGCTTGAGTCCAGGGTAAAAACTTCCCTAATTCACATAGGAATGAAAATAGCCATAGATACGTACCTGCAACATTCCTTGCTGTAATCCAGATCTTCCGCATCTGTCACTGCAAGGCAATATCCTCTCGCCCATCCGTAATCCTCATAGTCGTTGGGGCAGGCGCACTCCCTGCTCCTCCCCTCATCGTCGGACATTCGGTCCTCTTGTGGCCCACCTGATTGCAGTGAAAACATAATGGGCTTGCCCCCCGTGGGCAGTCCCTGCTGACGTGACCATCACTGCCACACTTGTAGCAGCCGGAACCCCTAGAACGACACACTCCCTCGTGCGGTTTCCCGCACGTGCTGCACTGACTTCGGCCCTGCCGACCCACTAATCGCTGATCTGAAGTCTTGGGTCTCTTCCCGGGACCCTCCAAAGTGAATGTCTGATCTGACTTCCTCTTCGCAATGTGCTCCAGATCGATCTCCCTCTCCCTAGCTCTGGCAATCATAGAGTCCAAGGTCGGGCATGCCGAGAAGCTGACATGCTCCCGAATCTCCGCTCTCAACATGTCATGATAGCGGGTCCTCTGCATCTCATCATCCCCTACATACTGAGGAACTAATAGGGCCCTCTCCCGAAACTTGGCGGTAATCTCCGCCACCGACTCTGTCGTCTGTCTCATGTTAAGGAATTCTCTGGCCAGCTGCTGAAGCTCCACTGTCGGTGCAAACTCCGCCCTAAACCTAGTCACGAAGTCTGACCAGGTCATAGCCTCGACGACCGAGGCTCCCAATAAGTCTCCAACTGACTCCCACCAATCTCTAGCTCTATCTCTCAAACATGCCGCCGCAAAGCGGACCTTCGACCCATCCGGGCAGAAGCTCGTCAACTGTGCAGACTCAATGTCTGCGATCCATCTCCTGGAAGCAATGGGGTTATTCACCCCGTGAAAATCCGGTGCACCACACCCTCTGAAGTCCTTGAAGGACAACGTGCGCGTACTTGCCTGGCCAGACGCCAAATCACTCCTGAAAGCTCGGAGGCGATCCTCCATCAGCTCAATGATCCCTTCCTTGATCGACCCGAAAATGACCGGGGTCGCCTCAAGGATGCCTCTCGTAATCTCAGATGCGATGAACTCGCGCAACCCATCATCAACTGGTTCGGATCCCGTGCCGGAACCTGATCCTGAACCGGATCCTGACCCGCCCACTGGTCTCTCTCGCAATGTCACCATGCTGAAAATATAACACAACCACTATCAGAATATTGATCCCTGCTGCGAGACCAAACACACGCACTACCAGGTTCCCGGTCTTGTCTCGGCCCTTCCCGAATTGAGTACGGATCCTCTGCTTTCAGTAGTACGGGCCCATACTACCTTCCACATCTATCCGTACTTTCCTCAAGAACTGCCTTGACTCCACTAGGTCCCTTTCTACTACTTCTGCTTCTAGCACTACCTCATCCTAGGCTGACCCTAGGGAAACCTCTGACTCAATTCAAACCAGTCCTCAGCTGCTGAAGGCTTCCTCGCGATGCCAATTAGCCATCACCTGGATGCCATCACATGTGACGAGGCTCGGATAATCCTTCAAGTAAAAGACTCGTCCCTACATCGGTTAGACTCAAACGAGAGCTGCACAATAGGGCCAAGTCCAACACTCTGAGATTATTCAACCCTGATCACATGTGACGTGGCGTATCCACTTAATGGCTAACTCCCATCACTCAAAATCTCACAATGCACAAAGCAAGCAGCATTCAGACAAGGGGAAAATCTAACCACAACATACTCAAGCAATCATACACACATAGCAAAAATCTGAACTAGCATGCAACACAAACTCATAACTCAGGCATAACCTAAACAGGCTATCCTACTATTGTCTAATCAACACTACTATGCAGCTCAAAAGCACAAATAACAGGCACCTAAGGCATCATCCCTAGATCCTTAGTCCTATTCTAGCATGTTGTTCTATTAACTGATAATCAAAACATAGACTTGTATGGGTATTTTGGGGTACTTACTTGAGCTCGGTTGATTGCATGCACCACACCCTTTTTCTCTTTTCAAAGTTCTTTCTTTCTGAATTATTTTTGCCTTTCTAAAACTGTTTTCTTTCCCAAAACCCTCTTTTTACAAAACTGTCTTTTCATTTTGAAAACTTCTATACCAATTCCTCAGTTTAAGTTCAGACACACCCGAGAGCATGTCTGAATCCCTCAAACCAAGGATCTGATACCAACTTGTAACGTCCCAAAATTCAAGACTAAAAATTTCTTTTAATTAAATATTAATTAACGTAAAATCATCATTTCAAAACATAAACAGAGTATTAGTTTTCAAAACACATGTTCATTATCAGAGTAAAACATTCCCAGGCTGACTAATCTATGGTGTGTGCCATACGATCATCCCGAGCTCCATCATCCGCTACCGGAAGTACCTGAAACCAAAACTGAAAACTGTAAGCACGAAGCTTAGTGAGTTTCCCAGATACCACATACCATACAAACCATTCATAGCTAAGGACCATACATAACCGACTTATCCATAATCAAGTAAGGTGCTATGTGCCAAACATAGTCTTGCCATTATGCCACGGGTCGCGCGTGGTCTTCCTGGTCAAGCCTGGGCCGCTCCCTGGGTCTTACAGACAAGTGCCAAGGGCCACCCCCTGGTCTTACAGACATGTGACAAGGGCCACCCCCTGGTCTTTTATGCATGTATCACAAAGACAACCGTACATACTACTCTACTTAGCTAAACAACATACAGTGTGCCAGAAGCCACCTCCTGGTCTTTCATATATAATAGCATACAATGCACCAGGAGCCACCTCCTGGTCTTTCATACATATTGCCTAGGGCTAACCCCCGGGTCTTCCTGTCATCTATAATAACATACTGTGTGCCAGGAGCCACCCCCTGGTCTTTCATGCATATTGCCTAGGGCTAACCCCCGGGTCTTCCTATCATCCATAATAACATATTGTATGCCAGGAGCCACCCCCCTGGTCTTTCATGCATATTCTAAATGGGCCGACATTAGTGCCTTAGACCCATACAAACAGTGAGGAGACTCACCTCGCACTGCTGAACTCTGCTGATAATCCTCTGGCTGCTGACCGACAACTCTCTGAACCCCTGCTCCACTCGCTCCCCGAGCTACCAATGCCAAAGCAACACTGAGTCTAACTGACCCCCGAAAGACAACCAAGTCAACTCTGGTCAAAGTCAAAGTCCTGGTCAAAGTCAACCTTCCAGGTCAACCCTACTCGCCGAGTCACCCTAATGACTCGCCGAGTTCATATGTTCAGAGTCCTTCTCTTAGCGACTCGACTCGCCGAGTCAGTCCATGACTCGCCGAGTCTACCGATTACCGAGTCCTGACCCGTCCAACTCACCGAGTCTCCATTCGACTCACTGATTCGAGTCTCAACTCGAAGGGTTTGGGGTTTCGCGAACTGACTCGCCGAGTCCAAGAACAGACTCGCCGAGTCCAGGACAACCTTCAACAGACTCGTCGAGTTGTTCATCCAACTCGCCGAGTTCCTGCCCAACATCATCTGACTCGACGAGCTGTTCATCCCACTCGTCGAGTTCCTCCTCGTCTTCATGCTACTCGCCGAGTCCACTCAAAGGACTCGCCGAGTCCATTCCGATCTACATACATGCAGAGGACTTTTGAGTCATGCATGGACTCCAAACTGCAGATCCACCCTTCCCATGCCTATTCCTCACGTAAAGTTGCAAACTTTACGTGTAGAGATGGAGATCTAGGCAAAATACACCATAAACTAGGGTTTAAGGCCAAGGGGCTTCAAAATTGACTCAAGGGCTGATACTTTATGCTTCTCTAGTCCATAACACACTTGGATCTGAAGTAGCAACTCCAGATCCGGCTTCTAACTCAAATGGGTGACAAACCATGGCTTAAAAGCCCCAAATCTCACAACCATGGAAGATCTAAAGGAGAGAAACGACTTATTACCTTCAATATCTCAGAAAGGCTCCACAAACTCCAGATCTGAAGCCAATCCTTGAAGCTTCACTGATTCCCCTCTTTCTTCTTCCTTCAAATCACCCAAAAATGGCTTGGAAGCTTGAATGCACAACAATGGAGGCTTAGGGTTCGCTTTCTGAATGAGGGAGGCTCTAAGGAACCCTAATAGAGAGAATAAGGAGCTTAAATAGCACCCAAGGTCCCGGATTTAGGGTTTTCCTCGCACAGACCAGACTCGTCGAGTCCACTTGGCCGACTCGCCAAGTTGGTCACTTACACCTCGACCCGGATCCCGCTCGGACTCGCCGAGTCGCCCCTAAAAATTAGGGTTTTCTTTCCTTTCTTGGCCTCCAAAACTTTAGGTGTTACACATCAGGTAATGGTTCTTATGGTTCTTATTCTTTTTTTGTTCTCATTTGAACCTTTGCCTATATATATATATATATATATATATATATATATATATATATATATATATATATATATATATATATATATATATATGTGGACCCAAGGACCAAGAGTATAATTTGGTCTTTTTATATGGACCAAGGACTAGTAGTATAATTTTCACAAACCATAAAGATGTAACCTGTTATATTTTAAACTTACGGACCAAAAATAAAAATTCAACCAAACCATAACAACCATTTATGTAATTTACTCTTACTTTAAGGGATATATACAGTAAAGTCCCAATATTTTCATCGATTTGACAAGAAAGTCCTAAACTTTATTTTTTTGACAGTAAAGTCCAAATTACCGGCAGTTTTTGACACTTTTACCCTTTTTTCCCGGTTAGCCGGTAATTAGGATTTTTTTGCCAAAAAAAATAAAGTTTAGGATTTTCTTGTCAAATCGTCAATTAGGACTTTACTGTCAGAAAAATAAAGTTTAGGACTTTTTTGTCAAATCGTTGAAAATATTGGGACTTTAGTGTATATATAATTTTTTTGGTTAGAAATTTAATGGTATGATACTCTTTAAGCATAAGAGTTATTGAAACCTTCTCTAATAAGCTAGATCCTATTGAAATCCTTTACGTTTGCTTCTTGTTAAATCGTTTTTTTAATCTCAACGAACCGACATTGAAAAAAATTGAGATAATCAAGAAAGAAAGAAAGAACCAGGGTTGTGTTGGCTTTTTGCAGTCTCAAAAATGGAGAAATTAGAAACCTAAAAAAACAAAATTGCCCTAGCTTTATACAAACACAAACAACACATGCCTAGTCAAAAGGGTGTGAATGTGGAGAAGGGAAAGAAGGCAATTTCGTTTTTTTTCGGTTTCTTATTTCTCCATTTTTGAGACTGCAAAAAGCCAACACAACCTTGGTTCTTTCTTTCTTTCTTGATTATCTCAATTTTTTTCAATGTCGGTTTGTTGAGATTAAAAAAATGATTTAACATAAGCAAACGTAAAGGATTTCAATAGGATCTAGCTGATTAGAGAATGTTTCAATAACTCTTATGCTTAAAGAGTATCATACCATTAAATTTCTAACAAAAAAGAAATTATATATTCACTAAAGTCCCAATATTTTGAACGATTTGACAAAAAAGTCCTAAAGTTTATTTTTTTGACAGTAAAGTCCTAATTGACGATTTGACAAGAAAGTCCTAAACTTTATTTTGTTGACAAAAAAGTCCTAATTACCGGCTAACCGGGAAAAAAAGGGTAAAAGTGTCAAAAACTGCCGGTAATTTAGACTTTACTGTCAAAAAAATAAAGTTTAGGACTTTCTTGTCAAATCGATGAAAATATTGGGACTTTACTGTATATATCCGTTACTTTAATAACAAATAATTCGAATATACATGGCCAAATTTCATAATCTACATTTTTTTGTCCACTATGGGACTTGGGCCCAATGTCCCTAACACATCGTCTTGATATGATACTGCTAGTTAAATATCCGTATTTTTTTTTTTTTTTTGCAGTTTAATCACCAAAATAAGTTTTTGACGGGTTAAACACTAAGAATTTGTTTTCGTTTTTCAAAAGACCCTCTACATAAAACCATTCCAATAATTCTTTTTTACGAATTTAACCATTGAAATTTTGAATTTTTTTTTTAAAACACAACTTTAGCTACAAAAATACTCTTTTTTGTTTTTTGCAATACATTACCAAAAAGAAAAAGACAAAAACAAATGCCCACTGGTTTTTCAAATAATAAAATACAAACTCTCAACTGGTTAAACTGAAAAAAAAATACATAGATTTTTATGGAATTTGACCAAAAACAAAAAAGAAAGTCGACATGCATCATATCATACTAACATAATAAGATTAAACAAAAAAAAAACAGAGGGTAACATAAATGAATTCAAGATTTTGTTTCCTTTTTTCTTTTCCTTTTCTTTAACTTTAAACTTGTAACACCGCCAAAATCCTGTCAAAACTGCCAACTAATTTCCCAAATTCAACCAGCAGGCTGGTGTTTACTGTTTACTGTTTACTGTTTAGTCCTTACTTCTACTATATACTCTATAACAGAACAAAGACACACTCTCTCAAATTTACAATCAAAACACTCATCACTTTTTTCTAATTCACCCACTACTACACCCTTTCTATATATCAATTCCAATCCACATCCCAAATCCAAATCATCTCCACTTGTGTCCAAATGACACCCAACTTCACATTCACAACTCCCAACTTCCCTCCCTTCAAAAAACGTCTTAATATTTTTATAAAGATTTAAAGATAATGATGTCACTGTATCGTGAACGTCTTCCGTTGTCAATTTACTTGACTTTTTCTTCTCCTCCCACGAAGAGATTATAATCGTCCGCATCACGTTTTGGAGATTCGACATGCATTTTGGGCAAAATCTGTATAATAAGGATATGGGAGGTTTTGAAACTTGGTTTGTAGATGAGTGGTTGATATTTATGCTTTTCTCATTATCTGTTGGATTATTTTTGGATAAAGTTGATTCTTCATGAACAAATCCATTGGAAAGCTTAGATGAAGTAGACTCTTGAGTCTCTATTATAACTTGGGTGGAATTCGATTCATCAACAATAGAATCCACATGTTCTTCCTTTGATTTTGATATATCTTCTTCATTAAATCCTTGGGTATGTGAGGGTTTCTCCATAATAGGCTCATCATCATCGTCATTGCCTTCAACAATATCATTTTTCGCCTCCATGATTTGAGGTGTCTCAAGACTGAAACAAAAGTCAAAGTCAAAGTCAAAGTCAAAATGGTTGACTTGTGAAAAATGTTGAAAAATTTAATATACCTTTGGAGTGTATAAGCCCAGCTGTTCACCATATCTTCAAGATACGCAACTTGTGATAAAACACGACCAAATTGTCTTCTGTCTTTTCCACCTTCAACTCTCGCGTTAATTTCTGAAGTTAAAACCTCCAACACTTTCCTAACATCTCGCGTAACTTCACGTAATGACGAATATACCCCTCGATACGCCAACAAACCAACAGCAATCAACCCACGAACAAATCCATATTTTACTTTCCCTTTGACATTACTACCACCAATTACTGACAACTTTGCTGACATGTCACTAGGTCGGATAATACAAGAATTAAAAGGCCAGCCTTTCCCTTTCCAAGTCCCATCAATTTCAGTAAACGGGCCTTCTTTTAGCTTTGATGTGACCCAACAGAGTTCAGCAAAATGAGGGTATTGTAGGATTTGGTAACCGAATGTTGAGATTGCCAGCAGTAGATTTGATTTTCCTTTTTCTTCCTTTTTTGTAGGTGGGAGTGAAGAGGGGGTTTGGTTTTGGAATGTGTATTCTTCTACGGGTGTGTCGGTGTCCACGTCAGCATTGGGTGGATGAGCTTTTTGATGAGTCAGCTCGATGAAATATCGTGCCACGTCATTTGATAGCTTTTTAGCAGATGAAGTTACGACAACATCAAGGTCAAGGTCAAAGTCAATATTGACCGAAAATCTTGGGATTGTACTCCCAACATGACTTGAAGGATTGAGGTTCTGGTTCTGTTTGTTTGTTGTTCCAAAAAAATCCTTTATTCTTAACGGGAGTAATTCAAACGGGACTTCTGATGTAGCCTGTTTGAGAAATGAGAATAACATCAATTAGGAAGGATAACAAGGGTATTTTGGTCTTTTAATGCTTTACAATGATAAATTCTTAAATTGTCTTACCAGGATCATCAAGGATGAGGAGATGAATATGGACTCCGCCTGTTCAACAAAAGAGCTCCAAAGGTGAGAGGACTTTAAGACTGAGGGTATTTCGGTCTTTTCAGGTTTTTCCTTTTCTTCTTCATCAACTTGATTGTATGTTTCCAATGCCCATAAATCGATTCTTGGCATGAATATCATGCATGAACCAACACCAGCACATCTCACTGCAAATAATTTATCATCATTAAAATTTTACAAAAAAAAAAGAAAAAAAAAAGAAAATTACCTAGAATTTGGGAAAGCCCCTGAAGCATGTCCCCATTTCCTTCCTGCAACATGGTAGCCAAATCAAGCTTCTGAAGCACAGCATTTCCAACAAAACACTGAAGAACACAAGAAGCAAGATGCCTTTGTCCACTTCCAGGATTTCCAGATATCAACACACAAAACCCTGATTTTCTTTTATAAAAATCATTCATCATAAATCCATTGTTCACTTTCCCCTCATCATCACACCCACCATTTCCAACCAAAACACCCGCACTTACAAGACTCAATTCCACCTCACCTGCCACGTCAGCATCCTTCATCAAATCCTCAACTCTCCCCCACCAACAATCACTCTCCTCTCTCCTCCTCTCCAACACAGAAACAACCACTTCCTTAATCAATTCACCACATTTCAAAATCGACCCGGGCAAACAAACACGCTCATCCAAACACAACAATAAAACCAACCTCGAAACCGATCGCAACAAACACGGTAAAAGATGAACGGGAAGGACAGATGTCACGATATCATTCGCCGCCATTCCCGCTTCCCTACGAGAACACGGAGGCGGCGCACACGACAACGCCTCCAACCAATCCCGCTCGTGAACGGTAAACGAAGGCAAAACAGGTCGTTTCCCAAAACGCCCTTTCTCTTCAGCACATGACAAAAGTTTATCCCATGGACACCTCCTTTTCAAAGCAATAATAGCAGTTTGAGTACACAGAGCTTGAAGATCTGCTCCAGCAAATCCCACTGTTTTTTTAGCAATCAACTTCAACAAACTTTTATCGATTACACTAGGCCATTTTTGAGTATGAAGAGAGAGAATTTCCTCGCGATCTTTCACACCCGGAAGTGGGAAATAAATTTCCCGATCGAATCTTCCGGGACGCCTCAAAGCGGGATCGATCGCATCGGGTCGATTTGTTGCCCCGATTACAACAACCGATCCACGGGATTTTAACCCATCGAGTAAAGCAAGTAGAGTTGAAACAACTGAATTGTGTGTTTGATCTTGTTGGCGAGTGCGTGAAGGAGCTAAACCGTCGATCTCATCGAAGAAAATAATCGACGGTTGAGATTTCTCCGCCACCTGGAATAATAGTCTGAGCTGGCGTTCAGCATCACCGACATATTTCCCTAAACAATCCGCTCCTTTTCGAGCAAAATACGCGATCCGTTTATCCCCACGCGCACATGATCCGATTAATGAACGGACAACTAAAGTTTTACCAGTTCCCGGGTACCCGTGTAAGAGAACACCTCTCGGAGGGGTTAATCCGATATTGTTGAAGAATTCGGGGTATAGTAATGGTAATATCACGACTTCTTTTAATGATTGGATTACATTTTGGAGTCCACCAACGGATTCCCAACCTTGGAATGGAATTGGGTTTTCCGCTGTTGGTGTTGGTGTGGGTGTGGGGCCACCGATGTAAACGGGTGCGATTCTTGATAAGTCACGTTGGAGTCTTTTGCTTTCGCGTTTTAGAAACTCTTCATCTTCTCCACAATTTTCTAGCCATTTTTCTTCTGCTTCGTTGTCTTTGCGTGATGCGTCGTTTGAGAGCTTTCGCATTTGTGATTTTAGTTTTTTGGTTTTGATTTTTTTAAGGTTTTCGAGGTATTTGGTACCATGAGGTTGGAATAGGTGGCGGTGGTCTGTGCAGGCTATGAGGAATTTTCGGTGGTTAAAGATGCAGCCATTGACACGGGCACAAGGCTGTGTAAAAAGGGGATTAGAATAAGAATTTTTTAGAAGGGAGATGAAGGAAATGTGAATGAGAAAGAGAATGAGAATGAGAATGAGAAGATTACCAGGTGATAGGTTTTTGGACATCTGTCCACACGACACCCAATTGTGGCTCCTCTCCTCCCACATCGGCTGCATTTCAATACCCTTCCTCTACAAAGAGCTGATCTCACATTTTTCAAGCATCCCAAACCAGCAAAATAAACCTTAAGAAGAAATGGTGGAGAAAAAGTTAACACTAAGAGAGTAAAAGAATACATATAGAAAGATCATTGATTGCTATTGAAGAATAAACGATACCTCTGGACTCCAAACAGCACATTGTTGATGAACCCATATACCAGCAATACCAAAACGGTCATTTATGGGACCCAAGAGACGTCCAAGCCAACCAGGCTCATCACCAAATCCATCCCATACATCATAGGTAGGTTCCTCAGATGATGAGGAACCACTGTATTCTTCATTATCACTTCCAGCCCCATCATGAACCAAGATCTTTGGAGGTTTACCATCGGTTCCACCCCCACACATACCACAACACCTACCCTTTTTGATCCGAGGTTTGTGGTGTCTGTGAGCTGGAGAATGAGAATGTTTGTCTTCATCAACTACCTTGGAGTCCTCCTCTTGTAAATGATTGACATTGATGGCATCATCTTCAACATGATTGTCAGGGGCACAAGTAACTTCTTGATGTGAACTTTGGTTTTCTTTCTCCTTAGATTCTGGTTGCTCTATTGGCTTACTCTGTTCAGGAGATTGCACCATGTTGTTGCTATTATCTTTAGAATCAGAGGTAACTGGGACTTCATTCTCCTGCTCCAGTAAATCAATAGCAGCACCATTATCTGTTGAACAGGCATTATTATTGTCTTTTACTGCAATGAGAATACTTGTTTCTTCATCGTCTTTAGCACTGTTTCCCAAACTAATCCCTTCATGCCCATTGTTCACAACATTTGAAGCTTTGATTCTACCAGGTCGCTTTGGCTGCACAATCATCGAGGTCTCACCTACCAAACCCTCTTTCTTGTCATCTAAACGTGAATCCCCCAGATCTGAATCTTCCTTAACACCATCTGAATGACGAAAGAGCTTCTTCTTACTCCTGGGAGAAGAATCTCCGTTCATAAAAGTTACCTTCCTACCCCTGGCTCTCAACCTAGACTTCCATTCACCTGATTCTTCCTCCTCCAAACCAAATGTAGTTGAAGAAGGCAACGTCTCAGTTTTCAAACCAAAACGGTCCCTGTCTCCAGCTAATCTAGAAGAACCATCAGTTCTCTTCCGCTTTTTAGGAGGACAAGGCGACGCATCCAACACCGATGGAGGTCGTCTCACCCTGGAACTCCGCCTGACCTCCGATGTATCATCATTGACCTCATTCAGTTTAGAAGATTCTATCTTATCACGGTTCTGATTAAACGTTTTTTCACATATCAAATCAAGTCTCTTATGTTTCCGTTTAGCCCTAATCACTTTCTCGTTCCTCTTCTGATTAGACCGAATAGCAGTCCGAGAAAATCGCATGACAACACCGGCACTATATATATTATAGTCCCTGTATACCTACCTATATCTCCACACTTATATATATCCTTGTCGCGATTCAAAACGATTCATACAATGTTATGCATAACCGTAATTCCAAATTCAGTCTGCGATAGCTCAATATAAAGAAACACAGTCACTTACCTGAAAACCTGCTCGATTTGATCAGATTGACGAAGATACAAAAAATGAAACCCTAGAAACCATCGATTAACCCTCTGATTCGATTTCTACGAGCCTCCAGGTCTCCGATTGACTCCAATTAGGTTTTCGCCCTCTCCGTATGTATCGATTTCCCTCTCTATGTATATCTATGGCGTCTCACTGAGTCATGTAAACGAAAAAAAGAGAGGCAGGGGCGGAGGTTCTTGTAGAGAAGGGTTTTTTGGGTTTCGGAGTTTAAAACGGAAAATTTCTGGTAGATTGTTGACCACTCGCTTCACTAACGCGTGTTCTCTACGTGCCCATTGACTATACGATGCTGTGGGGGTCCGATTGTTTGTAGAGTAGACGTGCTGGTGAGCGGAAGTGGGGGTTAATTATTTAGAGCGGATTGTGATTTTTTATACGTTGAGTAAAAGTATGACCCTTTATTTAATCACTAATCTTAACGTTTTACCCCTAAGAAACAAACTTTACATTTCAGTCCTTAAAAGTAATAAGTTGGTTCTTTGTTTGATTTAAGATCATTGGAAAATGTTTTGTTTCATTTGGTTTTGTACTTTATATGTCTAACTGTGTATTTTTAATATATTTTTATATTTATTATTCATATTTATATATTTTTCTTTATATTTAGTTCAAACAACTATAATTTTTTTTATTTATTATATTTCTTAAAATCTCTCTTCAACATCAAACAAAACTAATAACATCCAATCACAACACCATCATTATGATGATCTTAGCCAAAATCAATACTTGACATCAAATATTATCCTAAATTTATACATGTAAAGTGATACCATAAAAAATACTATATGGTATCTACTAGTATAAATTAGATGTTATTAATCATTTATTAATCATAAACATATTAGTTTTACATGGTGTATGTATGTATAAAGAAAAAAATTAAATATAACCAATTATTTTTACCTTATTATGTATAATAATATGTGTAATGTTACTGATAATTATTTGTTTTTCTTTAATATTTTCGTCCATTTATTATATTCTCAATTAATAATATAAATATGTGTAAATGGTGTCAACTACACCATTTAATACTCCATTCCCACAAACGTTTTTAAACAAAATATGTTTGAATGGTGCTAAGTCATTCTTTAAGGGTGACCCAAATTGTTACAAACTTCATATTCTTTAAATTGGGTGCAAAAGTGTATTTTTCATGTAAGAAATAGAAGCTCAATAATAGTATAGGGCCATTTTTGTAATATTATTGCACGTATTTGGTTTTTTTGAGTTTTGGCACTCCCACCAAACGTTACCGCCAAATATGTA
Organism: Lactuca serriola; assembly: GCF_051521515.1. NCBI lineage: Eukaryota > Viridiplantae > Streptophyta > Magnoliopsida > Asterales > Asteraceae > Lactuca > Lactuca serriola. The sequence goes on along the minus strand of NC_136416.1, from coordinate 175,004,727 downwards.
CGCAAATCTATTTGATGTGGGATTTCAATTGAAATATCAAAACCCCCAAAAACATGATCTATAACTCGCTTTTTCAAATATATCCTCTATTATCACTCTAAAAATAATGGTATCCATCATCCATCTAAAATAAGTCCTTTAAATTTAGTAACATTTCGTTTAAGATTTTGTTGGTAATATAATTTTTGCATTTTGTTTATTTTTAGAAGAAAAAAAAAATACATTACAACGTTTATTTTGAGTAAGTGATCATTTTTACAAAATCATATGTATTATTATCTTGTGGTAGCGGGATATTGCGTAGGATCATGCATCGAGTTAGAAGTGGAACTCGTTGAGCCAAACTATAACCGAATGATCAAAATAGTGAAAGCATAAATTGAACTAAGTCTAAACAAGTTCAGTTTTGATCTAGAATTAGCTTTGGCACCAAACTAGAACTTGAACTAAATACTTACTCATGTGTTTGTCTTAATTTTATTACTATAAAAATCATGTGTTTGTGATAGACAATTCCATTGTTAATAACCATCAACAACACGAATATCTACCGATTAATATTGTCTCATAAAAGTTTTAGCGACATGTTTTTCATTTTGTGACAGACATTTCATCATAATTCACTTGAAACTTGCGAAATGTTAGTTTACAACAAAATACCGTTGTAGTAATTTAGAATTTTTATCAGTAATTTGTCAAATACTTTTGATTATAGTATTTACCTAGATCTGATCGCAACTTCAAATATGGAATTCAAATGGATCAAATAGGAAAGGATACTCTGAATCATAGAACTCTAATGAAATGTATGATCAACCAACATTTATCAAATTTGAAAAAGAGTCAGAAGAGATGGTTTGATCCTCTTATTTTATTTTTTTTCTCGAACCAAGAGATCCATGAATCGGGATCTTGATGCATATAGACAAATGGTCCACTGGGAGCAAGAATTTCCAGGAACATTTCGTTTCTGAGCAGAAGAGCCGTTTTCAAGTAGTGTTCGATCGATTACGTATTAATCAATATTCGTTTGATTGGTCTGAGGTTATCGACAAAAAAGATTTATCTAAGTCACTTCGTTTCTTTTTGTCCAAGTTACTTCTTTTTTTGTCTAACTCGCTTCCTTTTTTGTTTGTCGGTTTCAGGAATATCCCCATTCATAGGTCCGAGATCTACATTTAATATTTATAATGATAAAAAAAATCAATTACTAAAGTTATCAAGAGTAACAAAATATATATATATATATATATATATATATATATATATATATATATATATATATATATATATTTTGTTACTCTTGATTATCATGTTATTGGTCTGTGCATTCCTTCATGTAATTACTCATGGATGTGAACATAGTATTGTTAGGGTGTCAAACACAACAAATAAAATGGTACAATAGACTCTAAATAAATTATTATAATGCATTAAAAAGTAATAAATGGAAGCATGGTCGATCTTTAATGACACATGATAATTACTTATATTTTTTGCACAAATACAAATTAATCGAAAATAGTGGGTTTGTTTGCAAGATTTTGAAGAAGCAACTAAAAAATAAAGCCTTGTAACATAACACATAAATGTAAAGGTTCCAAACATATGTTTGAATATCTTGGTAATGTGATTTAGATATGATGTGACATTTAGGGGTTGTTTGTTTTTTTAAGAAAAATCAATTCTAGTTGCGTCGCGCAGCATACACGCAGCATTTAGTTTTTCGTGTTTATTTGTTTTTTAGAAGACCTCTGACTTAAAAATGATTACACATTTGTTGTGTGGTGTAGCACTGGACCGTCTTTTTCAAACCACTTCTCACATTACTTTAAGTTATATTATTCAACATAGATTTGTTTTAATTTTTTTAACAACATGTTTACTATTTTAATAACATTATGAATGATATTATAAACAATTCGAGTATATTTTATATAATTTCAAAATCATTTGGTACTTGAAAATATTAATAAGTTGTAGCACTTCTCATTTACCAAATTCTTAGATTCAAAACAAGCTTTTTGAAACTAACCTAATATTTGAATTCAAGTCTAAACAAGTTCTAATAAGTTAATCAAAAGATTGCATTAAATTTTATGTGAATATTCCCAACAATATTCAATACTCCTTACAAGCTCGGGAGCGTAAGAATATGTGAATAAGATTACATTAAAATCATTCATTGAAAAACAATTTAATGCTTGTTAGTAGTTTTAATTCACAAAACAATAACGGATTTTACAATTTAGATAACTTGGATTATCAAACCCTAATTTAAATCGTCAATAAGAATCAAAATTAAAATGAAACTCTTGATTAAAACAAAATTGAATTCATTATATAGAAATTGGAAATAAACATCATGTTATATGATTAAACACCAAATCACAAGTCAAGACATAGAATTGGAGTACTATGATTCTAGCCACACATGATTAGAATAAATCAACAATTATAGAAATGGAAATTAAGTATTAAAGTGAATTACAAAGATGAATTAGAATGTTTCCAAATGATCTCCTAAAAGTTAGTAGCCAAAACCTCCTACAAAAATCACACTTTGATCGTCTGGAATAGGAGATGATGTGCGTAATGGCTAAAAGTCTTGAAATAAGGCATAAAAGAAAACTGCTAAAATGCAGTTACATGACTGATACGGCCCTGTATCAATTATGCCTTGATTGACATAACTCTGTATGACTCGAAAGTATGTTCCCCTCTTTTGATTCATCCTAAAAGTATATTGTTGGAAATGCCCAGATCTTCCTTGGACACGGACCCATGTCAGATTGCATTGAGTTGACATGTCCCACGTCATGGTTTAGGCACAAATCGACACGACCCATGTCGAGCCTTCTGTGATGGAATCTCGATTTCTTCGTTTTAGCCTCGAAAAATCCGCAAACTTGATCCTTTCCCTTTTTCACCATCCCATATGTGACATCCCAATTTTTATGGCTAGAAAAGACCAATTTGTTTATGCTTATTAAATCAAAGTATCATTTTAAAAAGATTTACTTCGAGGAATTTGTCCCAAAGATATGATAAAAATATTATCAAGACATTTCTAAGAAATGTATTTTATTCATAAAACTCGAGATGTCATCATCAATACAAGGAACATAAGCATAAATGAAGACTTACAACATCTATTTATATTAATAGTCTATATCTCCTTTGAATCTCTTGGTAGATATCTATATCATCGTATATAATTATATGTAATACGATAAACTGAGTGGGTCAGGTTGGGAAACATGTTGAGTACATAGGGTTTTCAACCCACAATAATATAATTTATCTATTTATATAATCCACACCAAACAGTTAACCTGATTATCCATTCCCGTTACTCTCTTTTTCCCTCTCTCTATCTATCTATCTATCTATCTATCTATTTATATATCTATCTATCTATCTATTTATCTATCTATCTATCTATCTCGGGTTTTACCCTAAGGGTTACACGTTTATAAGGTGACCAAGGAAAAATAGAGTACTAAAATGAATCCTCAATCCATACTCTCAGTTTGTGTGATTTCATTAACACCTATAGATTGCAGGTATGATAGTGTTCCACTAGACTGACTATAATAGTTCGTGGTCGCCATCAATACTCTTATTGATGATTGATCTCTGTTGGTCATGGTCTCTTTACCCTAAATCTGGCATGGTCTATCACTACTATTCTATATTTGGTATGGTTTCTCACCATTATCTCTTTTCTCTTATGTTCTAACTGTTATCTCTACTCTTATGGTCCCTAACTGTTATCTCATTTCTCTTATCTCTTTCTACTTGTTTTACCCAATACATTATGAGTATGGTGAAATGCATATATTATATTTTAGAAAAATCATTATCTCATGTATCACAGTTATCAAAAAACCATATAATAAGCACCTAAAGTATTTCGGCAAATTAAATATTTGATATCTATGTGTAAGTTGAAGGTAACTATGCACTCACTTGACTTAGGTGAATGACTGAAGAATTCGGCAGCGCTCCGCCAAACTCCTTGACTTTTCTTCTGATGTGACCTAGTTATGAATGTCACTAAGTCTTAGCTTAATATCCCTGTAGGCTAATGATAGTCTAGATTCCTCACTAATCCCAATGTCTACATCAAGATCTATCAAGTAAGGAACAACCAGGTAGGATCATATCGGAGGTAGGTTCCGTTTGGTATATAGAGTATACTGTTTGGAAATCCCACTTTAAACACCTTACTAAATCCAGCGTAGACATCATCCCCGTCTTAATTATAGGTTCATAATAACGACTATGACAATAATTAAAATTTACACTTAAATAAAATAAGTATAGCTTAACTTACAGAGCGCAACGATGAAAACTGGGAATTAAGCGGACAAAACTCTAACTTAACAGTTCTTAATCACCGATTATCTGACACCGTAGGGCTTCGCTAACTAAAAGCCTAAGGGAGAAAGGGCTTAAAATTGAGAGAAATCGAAAGAGAAACATAGGAATGGTGTGGGATTGAACTAAAATTCAACTGCTATTTATAGGGGTATTTCATATGTGTGCGTGCATCTGGTTGGAAGAGAGTGGCGTGTATTTTTCTATGTGGTGCCACGTGTCGCATTATGGGTGGTGTGTTAGTGCGTACGGCGTACTTTGTCACTGCATGTGGGTGTGCGCGAAGAATATATGTTCCCAAGAAAGTTCATATCTTCTTCATACGAGCTCCGTTTCTAATGGGTTTTATATCCACACGTAGATATCGACGAGATCTACAACTTTCATTTAGACTCTGTCGGCTAGTTTTGAATTTACTTTTAAAGTTATATTTTCAACAAGCTTAAATTGTTAAAGTCTGTTAACAATTCATAACTCTCTCATATGATATCGGTTCTCGACTATCTTTATATCGACGGATAGGTATTGGCGAGATCTTCAACTCTCGCTTAGATTGTTTTTCCTAACTATCGATCGATTCTAATTTCGGTTTCTGAGTCGTATACTGCTACGCTGAAACTTGTAAAAATCATAACTTCTTCTTACGAAGTCGGATTTAGACGTTCTCTATATGCACACTATCAGTTTAACGACTACTATGACTTTTGTTTATATCACTTGGGCTAAAAACCAACCTATCTCTGATTCATTATTTATGACATACGGTTCAAATGTGAAACTCCGGAAGGTCGTAACTTCTTAACTCGAATTCGAATTTGGGTGTTCTTTATATGCACGAAATCCTCGTAACATATACTACACTTTGACTAAGATTATTTATCCTAAATAATCCTTTATCGAAAAGTAAAATTTAACACTTATAACAATTAAATTGACTAGCACGAATTTGTGGGTGTTACAATTATCTCCCTTTAGGATGATTACGTCCCAGAATCATCAACAAAACATGGCTTGTATAATGACTATGCACACCACCCTTCCATCATAGGTAATAATCATAACTCTTACGTCTTTTCTATGGATTTTCCAACTCTTAGACTTCTTGACTGTTGATGGTTCTCAATCTTGCACCTGCTCCAAATTTGATCTTCGTCGGAAACTACTGCTCCATCTACTTTGATTACCGTAACAGATTGATTGGTCATGTTCTAATGACCTCTTAGTGTACGATGCAATGGCTAGACTCATGTCTCTTTGAGTCAGATTTCAGGAGGAAAGATACCTTCCTTCATGTTTTAATGTGATATAATCACATTCTAGCGTGTAACACTTCTAGCTACATGTTGCTTGATCTTAACGACAACTGTGATACCTCTATCGATCGCTTCGATTATCTTTTCCTTCAATCTCTTGACTTAGATAGGATGCTACACTGATCATGGTTCTCTGAACCAATTAACTTACTATGTAGACTTTAAGTTGGACTCGATTCGATATGACCACTAGGGTTGGAATTCATTCATCCTCTTATTCATTACTGAAACGATGGTAATGACAGATGTGAACAAAATGAAGTCGGTTACTAGTGCTTTAGTAACTTTGTGACTCATCCTGTTTTAAGTACGAATCATGTGTATCCGATAGTATGGGCCCATACTGCCTTCCACACCTACTCATACATGTCCTAAAATTTGTCTCACAATCTCCAAGCTCTAAAATCACCAAACAATTTAACATATATGAATGTGTCCAAGCAATCATAAAAAAAATTCCTAGACTCCGTTAAGACTTCTTCCAGGAATATCTTTAATAGTAATTATGCTCCAACTCAGTTGGTGGTGGAAACGCCAGACGATGGGACGACTTTGGAAATCACACCAAAAGTTCTATCATCCTACCAATCAAAGGTGTACTTCAGACGCATTCTAAAGGCAAGATACCATTCTTATGATATCTTCTTATAGGTATCTAATAAGTTATTAACAAACTTAATGATCGATTAGATCTTCTTAACAGGTAATGCGATGGATGCAAAAGCAGTAAATAACACAAGTATGGATCAATATGTGTCGAATGATTAGATCAAACAATCCTCAGTAGAGCTCGACTAAGAACTTCCCATGTAGAGGATTTTAGGGTTACAAGAACGATAATAATAAACTTGCTGAATAATCACTTTCTGATCGTTCTATTCTATCGTCGTTCTTCTAGGATGCATGAAAGCTCCTATATATACTAAACCCTACTAAACTCACGGATGGACAGGCCCATACCGGAGATACAAAATGGACTAGCTAACGAGCCCAATAGACGCAATACGTAACATAAAACACGACCCAACAATCTCCCCCTTTGCGTCAAATTGGAGCGAGACTACTTCTTCTTCTTGCTTGGGCCAGCAGCAGGAGCCTTCTTTACGGTATCAAACAGACGTGTGATAAGAGCAAGGATAGTCTGTCTGAACCGAATGTACCATTGAATCATATCATCAAAGTACTTGATATCATCCGCTGTGTTCTGCTTGCATCTGTGGATGATCCCCAAAACGTGTTCCAAACATGCAGTGGTATAGAGATGTTTGTCAGCCAAGGCGAAAAGACATTTTTGTCCTTCGTTCCTGGTAAACATGATCGAATTCCTCCTCGAGTCAATCTTCCCCATCTGCATTTGGTTGAGATCACTGGCAGAGCCAACAGGAGATATTGTAGGTTTCTTCTTAAATACGCTCGCAATCTCCTGATCCATCAATGCAACTTCCATGATGTAGCACACGAGCATCCTCTTGAAATGGTCGATGATCGGACCGTATTCAGCTTCGTTGGTGAGGAGGATGTTGTGCAAGATAATCCAATCATGGGGATTAAGGTTGGGAAGATTTGCAAGGGAAATAGCATGTTCTGTTTTGGCAGATCCCCGAAGTACCTTGAACCGAACGTTGATGAAGTTACCTTCACTATACGGCTTCAAGACCCGAACGTTGACAATTTTCTGAGCGCTCCAAGTCTGATATTGGGGTTGAGCAGCCTTCAGATAGAAATTGATTAAGTCTCGATCAACCTGTGGATGAGGATGAGGGAACTCTGCAACGTTGGAAAAGGCATGAAAAATAAAAGCCTTTCGGGTCAGTGGCATGTCGAACTGTGAGTCGACAGTGTTAGACCGATCTAGAGAGATCACAGGTTCCAGCCACAAGATACTCGGTGTGTCGATGGCTTCTTTAATTATCCTCTCAAGAGTCCAGGAAGGAAACAGAGTTTTCCTGCTCTCAAGAAGGTCGTGGGCTTCCTTCTGTTTACGTTCGACTTCTTCAACCTCTCTTGCCACACGAGCACTGATGTCAGCCTCATTGTGTCGACTTTTACGCTTCAACAAGTCGGCGATTGTCTCATTATCTTCTTCTTCTTCCTCCTCAACAATCTTTTTGCCTTTGTCTTTCACACCGGAACCGGAGGCTTGGCCTACTGGAGGAGGTTCGGTAGTGTGAGTTGCTGTGGAAGTAGGAGGTGGTTGAGACATTGTTTCCTTCTCTCCCCCTTGTTTCGGAATGGACACGAAATCAAGGAGCCCTTCGATATTACTGAGTAGGGCGAGGGCGGGAGCGAGCTTCTGTGCAAGGTCACGCCTCACAGTGTAGTTAAGAATTGGATCATGTGCTTCTAGGATGTTGGAGATGGCAGAGTGGACATCCGAAACACACAATTTGATGACCTCCCTTTCAGATCGAAGAGATTCAATCTCCTGTTAAGAGTTGGAGAGTTAAATGCTCTTGACCTTCAGAGTGGTAGTCTTCCTGGCTATAACATCCATGAGAGTGTTCTCGGCAGCAAATCTTCTTGAAGCTTGGAGAGACGTTCTTCGATGGTTGTTCGGAAAGCTGAGTTGTCGTCAGAAATTGTTTGACGAAGAGAAGCGAAGGACTTCAACTCAGTTGCCACTGATGTTGCCAACTGGTGGACAATAGGTTCCAGCGTAGTCTTGGCGGCGTTGGCACTCTCCTGTAAAGACTTCAACAGGGAAGAGGCATCAGTAAATAGTTTATCGACTTTTTCGGTCGCAGCCTGACAGGCTTTGGTAGAGGCATCTATGGCGGTGGTTGCAGAAGCAAGGGAAGCTTGTTGAGCTTTGGAGAAAGCATTAACAATTTTCTGAACTGCAACTTCAGATAGGGATGACTGAGAAGTGGAAGAGGAGGTGATGAGCAAGTCAATTTTGTCATGAAGCTCCTGGAGATGCCTTTTAGTGACAGGAGCGTCGTCATCGTCATCGCTTTGTACTTGAAACGGGCTATAGTAGATCGAGTCAAAAGTCATATTCTCCCCGCCAAGGAGTGGTTCTTCTCCTTCTGATGCGTGACCAGGAGAAGATGGTGGTGGTGAAGCTGGTGGTTCGGTAGTATGGGTAGGTTCGGGTTGTGTTGTTTGTTCGGGTGTAGGCGTGGGTTCGGTTTCTGGAGTGGTTTTGGGTGCTGGGGTGGATTTAGGTGCGTCAGTATGAACCCCCATATCAGATACGTTGGTTCTAACATCTGCAGTGGTTGTGGTGGTTGCGTCGGTGAATATTGGTGGAGGTATTGGGATGGAAGTGGGTGGTATTTGAGTGGTGGAAGTTATGGGGGAATAGAAATAGGAATGGTTTTAGGTGGAGAGGAAATTGGAGAAGTAGAGACATGAACTTCAGGGGTCGAAGATCTGGGTGGAGTGTTGCCACGTGGAGAGTCATCAGAATCAGAACTCTCACCCTCAGATTCGCTTGAGGAGGAAGCGATAACCAGCTTTCGCCTCGGCTGAGTTTTTCTCCTCTTCTGCTGGGGAGACTGAGCAGCCCTGATGGGTTTCCTCTTCTTTGGAGACGGGCCTTTTGCCCCCCTTGACCACCTGTTTTCCCTTATCAACCTTCTTGCCTCTTGGAGCAGGCTTGTCGGCGTCATGAATGGATTTCAGCATCTCCGGAGTAAGATCCCTTGGACCAGAACGCTTGAACTCCTTGTACGTCCTGATAATTCGGCTATCAGCGGGAACATCCCCATACATGGTTTCTGGAATAGACCCGTTGAACGGAAACTTTGAAGCGTCCGACACAATGATCTTCGTGGTATGAAAGGTACCAATCGAAGACATTGGAGCACCAGCGACAATGGGGACGTGGTACTTGTCCATCACCCATTTCGTGATAATGGTCAAGAACCGAGCATACGAAATCTCTGAATGTCTGGAAGTGGAGGAGAGACTCTGAATGAGTTGTTGCCATAGAATGGACCCGTAGTCCATGTTGATGCCATTGTAGATACCATACATTATGGAGAGAAATAAACGGTTGGCTCCATCAGACCCGACACTTCGTTCAGATAAACCCTTGAACAAAATAGTGAACATCCCATTCCACTGTGGAGGTAGGCACGACTTCTTGAATTTTGTCACCGTAGTAAGCACCTCCGTGTATCCCATGTTGTAGAACATGTTGAACAAATGACCCATGGGGATGGATTCCGGATTGACCCTGGAAGAATCCACGTCAAACCCTAACAATGAGCAGAACCGCTGCTTTGAAATCGACGCCTTGTGCTCATAGACATCAAAGAAGATTCTGTCGACGACCTTGTCGTAGTGAGCGGTGGCAAAGATCTGTGACAAGAATTCCATCGGAACAGTTTCAGCCCTGGTAAGTGCAGGAGCGATTAGAGAAAACTTCAAGCATTCGATGATGGGGACCATGAATGCGTCATACGATTGAGGAGTTAAATCGATGATCAAGCTTTGCTGTGGGCGAATGGGCAAGATGTGGGATGTTGCGTGGACTGAAGAAGAATCTGCCATTGTTTAGAAGAAAGTGGAAGAGATGATGAACAGTGAAGTTTGAAGGATTTATGGCTCTCTAGAAATATTAATTGCAGTAAAGAGGTAAACGGTGGATGATGTTGCCTTTTATACTGTGGGTTAAGGAGAGAGAAAGATCTTCCCAAATCTTCAATTGAAAAACGAAGGGTTTTTCGGAACTGACTGATTCGTGACAGTTGGCGTGCCGATGATCACGCATGAGAGAGAATGTCAGGCCCTAATAACACACCTTCCCATCAGGTGCCGTTTGGATATGAAACGGTTCCTATGCGCACGCGTTTCCCTGTCGCGCCGTTTGAAATCAAATCGATTGGACTCCCGCCTGAGTCATTATGTCGTCATCTTATCCCTTTAAATTGTAACGACATCTTTAAAATAAAATTGCCACGTGGATCAATATTAACCACAACTTTTGATAACAGCCAACCCAATTAAAATTCCTTAGAATTAATGAAACCAGAATTTTGGAAAATCAAAAAGATTTTCGTGCTGAGTGTGTAAAAGAAAAAGAAATAAAGCAACACTTTTGAGGGATGATGTGATGTCAATAAAGACACGAAGCAGGGGATCCCGGGCACGAATCTCTTCCTTCAAAATCAAGAGAGACTTTAAAGTGTTTGTGTGGTTTCCCGTTGAATAACGATCAGACACTTATTAAGAAGTGTTGAAAGGCTTCTTTTAATTAGGCTTATGAGGGTGGCTTTTGCTTCGATTCAGAATTCCTAATCTTGATATAAGATAGAAATCGAACGAAGTACTTGTGAGACCAATGTAGTCTGTTGAACAAGTAGGTTGAAGATAATTTAATTTGGCTATGAAATATATAAAATCTCAACAAAAATTAAAACTGGATCCCAAGGGATGAAATGTTATGGGTGTTAACAATTTCATAGGAATCACTCAAAAGAAAAATAGAGATTTCATGTGGTACATTCGTCAATTCATTAGTGAAAGCTTGAGCAAATTAATTGTTCACCGTCAATGCATAATGGGTATTGAATTTTGGGTTTCACTTAGCACGTAGTGACACGAAGCTAAGATCATGAACACAGAAATTGTGCAACCATAAACCTCAGTGGTAATGTCTGAGAGTCTCAAGGGTTACGTTTGTGAAACGAGGGAGATGGAGAACAATGATGTAGATGGTATAAAGAAACCAAAGTACCTCTGCTATAAAAATAGGAGCAAGCAGAAAACTCTTATCTCATGTGAGAAGAGACTTAGGTAGCTCATGATTAGAATAAATATGATAGCCTAATTGGGAAGACAAGGTTTGTTTATATACCAGGTCAGTAAGGCTATTATTCAGAATCAGGTGAGGCTTTGGACGCATACAGCAGCATGCTTCTAGGGACACTTAGCTAGTGAAATAATTTACCCAAAACGAGACATAAAAAAATAAGAGCCAATAAAAAAATTGTTTTGGAGTTTTTGAATTTATATAAAAAAAATTGAATTAAAAGAAAATTGGTTTTTGGAATTTTTGATAAAATAAAATAAAAATAGGACATAAAAAAAATTATACAAAAAAATTGTTGGAACCGAACCCGAGCGTTCGGTCTAATTCGGTTGAGAAAAACTTTGGAACCGAACCCGAGCGTTCGGTGTATTTCGGGTGAGAAAAATTTTGGAACCGAACCCGAACGTTCGGTTAATTTCAGTCGCCAAAGAAAATAGATTTGAAAAAAGAGAATAACTTTGACAATAAGAGAAATGAATTTGGAAAATTTATACATAAGATCTACAACCAAGGAAACTACCTTTGAGTGATGAGCGAAAAGCAGATAATGCAACCGAACCCGAGCGTTCGGTCTATTTCGGTACATTAGCACAAGACCCGAACCCGAACGTTCGGTCTATTTCGCTTCTTGCTTTTGAGCTTGAGAGGTAATTTTTAGTACTGACTCTGATTCCATCATACCTAGCCCTTGTAGTATTTTGTTAAAAGATGCTTCAGGAAGAGCTTTGGTGAAGATGTCAGCCAGTTGATCGGTGGTTCGAACAAAGTGTATTTCGACGTTCCCATCTTCCACATGATCCTTAATGAAGTGATACCTTAGTGCTATGTGCTTAGTCTTGGAGTGTTGTACTGGGTTATAACAGATCCTAATTGCACTGTCAGAGTCGCAATATAGTGGGATCTTTTTCATATTGAGTCCATAGTCCCTGAGTTGGCTTTGGATCCAAATCACTTGAGAAGTACAGGAGGCAGCTGCGATGTATTCTGCCTCAGCAGTAGACATGGATACACAGGTTTGTTTCTTTGATTGCCAACTAACCAACTTCCCGTCAAGGAATTGGCAGCCTCTAGTGGTGCTTTTCCTGTCTAGTCCACAGCCTCCAAGGTCTGCATCTGAGTAGGCTTGAACGAAAAAGCTTGAGTTGGATGGATACCATAGGCCTAAAGAGGTAGTTCGCTTGAGATACCGGAGTATGTTCTTCACTGTAAGCATGTGAGGTTCATGAGGATTTGCCTAAAATCTGGCACAATAACAAACAGAAAACATTATATCAGGCCTGCTAGTAGTAAGGTACATTAAAGAACCGATCATTTGACGATATAACGTAATATCGACTGCTGGTTTATCCAAGGATGTAGTGAGCTTGGTGCCGAACGCCATTGGAACTTTAACCTTTGAGTCTCCTATCATGCCAAATTTAGCAAGGAGAGTCTTCGTGTAAGCTTCCTGGTTAATAAAGATGCCTTCGGGTCCCTGTCTAATATTTAAACCAAGGAAAAAGTTAATTGGACCGATTGAGCTCATTTCAAATTTAGTCTCCATCAGCTTTCTGAATTCAGCCGTTAAGCTAGGATTCGTTGAGCCAAAGATGATATCATCGACATAGATTTGAACAATCATAAGGTGGTTACCTTCCTTCTTACGAAAGAAGGTTGGGTCAACCGAACCTTGTTTGAATTTGGACATCTTTAAAAACTTGGTTAGCGTTTCATACCATGCCCTCGGTGCTTGTTTCAGTCCATATACCGCTTTGTCCAGAATATAACAATGATTGGGGTATTTTTCATTGACAAATCCAGGTGGTTGCTCTACCTACACCGTTTCTTCGAGTTCTCCATTTAGAAATGCGCACTTTATGTCCATTTGGAAGACCTCAAAGTTCTTGTGTGCAGCATAGGCAAGAAATATTCGAACAGATTCCAGCCTAGCCACTGGAGCAAAAGTTTCCTCATAATCGATTCCTTCCTCCTGGCAGTATCCTTTCACTACTAGACAAGCTTTGTTTCTTATCACATTGCCTTCCTTATCCATCTTATTTCTGAAGACCTATTTGAGACCAACAACCAAGGCATCTGGAGGAGTTGGAATGAGGCGCCAAACTTTATTTCTTTCGAATTCATTAAGTTCGTCTTGCATAGCTTGAACCCAATCGGAGTGATCAAGAGCAGTGTTAACTGTCTTTGGTTCAACTTTTGAGACGAAGGAGTTAAACATACAGAACTCTACTTTTGAAAATAAGGAAGTTTGCTTAGCCTTTAGTTGAGATCGGGTCAGGACCTTTTCAGAGACATTACCGACAACCTGTGAAACAGGATGATCTCTGGTCCATTTGACAAGAGGAGGGTAATTTGGATCATAGGATGGATCTAATTCAACATTTACCAGCTCGTCTAGTTCATATTGACTATCATAGTCATAGGACATATCTGCATTCTCCCCCTCGACAAATAAGCTTTCAGGTGTATCTTGACTTTCCGGAGCTACAGGAGTTTCAGGTGGTGTTGAGCTTTCGGGTACCACATGACTTTCGGGTACAGCTAGGCGTTCGAGAGCAGCTGGAGAACAGTTCTCCCCCTCAACATGTGAGCCCGGCTGTGAAGAAGAAGGTGGATCCTCCCCCTCAACTAAAGCATCGTGTTGTGGAGGGTCGTTGGAACTTGATCCTCCTTCATTCATTTGTTTGGCAGCATTTTCGATGAGTTGCTTCAGATGATCTACTTTGTTGTCTGTTGCACTAGCTTCCGAGAGAGTGGCCTTCTCTAGTTCATCGAATAACTCAACAAACTTCTCAAATAGGTTTGCAATCGAGGCTGTGACTTGGCCTGTTTGAGAAAAAAAATTCTCCAACTGTGTCTCTGCTGGCCTTCAGCTTTTTGACATAGCTGTCATCGAAAGTCACATAATATGTTTCTTCAATCTTCCTCGAACGTTTGTTCAAAACCCTGTATGCTTTCGAAGCGAGAGAGTATCCCAGAAATATCCCTTCATCGGCTTTCACGTCAAACTTGTTACGATGTTCTTTAGAATTGTGAAACACCGTGAGCCGAATACGTGGAAGAATTTAACATTTGGCTTCCTGTTGTTGATGATCTCATAATGAGTGAGACTAAAGCGTTTATTGAGATAGGACCTGTTCTGCGTAAAACATGTTGCAGCAATAGCATCAGCCCAAAAATATAAAGGTAAAGAGGCAAAACTTAGCATGGTTCGGGCCGCCTCACACAAAGATCGGTTTCGTCTTTCGACAATTCCGTTTTGTTGAGGGGTGTAGGGAGCTGAGAAGTTGTGACTGGTTCCTTTTTCTGCCAAGAAGTCTTCGAATTCTTTATTTTTGAACTCCAGCCCATTGTCGCTCCTGATGTTGCGAACGACTTTCCTCAGCTGCACTTCAACCTGCTTGATAAACATCTTTAGCTTGAGAGTTGCTTCAGATTTGTGCTTCAGAAAGAACACCCATGTAAAATGTGAAAAGTCATCAACAATGACAAGAATATACTTGCTACCGCCTATGCTTTCGATAGATGATGGACCACACAAGTCAATGTGAATTAACTCTAATGGTTCAACAACTTTAGTGTTTACAATCGATGGGTGACTTTGACGACTCTGCTTCCCCATTTCACACGCAGCACATAAATGTTCTCGATCGAATTTGAGCAATGGAAGACCTCGAACATGACCACCTGTGACAAGTTTGTTGATATCCTTGAAGTTGAGATGAGAGAGCCTTCGGTGCCACAGCCAACTTTCGTCAGATTGTGCTTTGGATAACAGGCAGATAGCTGGATTTCCTTTGATGGGTTTGAGATTCAGGGGAAACATTTCGCCTTTGCGCTCCGATTTGAGAATTACTCTTTTTGTTTTCTTTTCAATTATCTCTGAACCCTCATCGTCGAAAGAGACCTTGAGACCGGTACCTCCAACAAGCTGAGATACACTAATGAGGTTGTGTTGCAGTCCTTCAACGTATGCAACCTTTCTGATTGTGAAATTTCCATCTGTTATCATTCCATAGCCTTTTATCGTGCCGAATGAGTTGTTCCCGAACTTGACATTTCCACCGTTTGAAAGAGACCGAAATTCCCTCAGCTCTTCCTTCCTTCCTGTCATGTGACGTGAGCAGCCACTGTCAATATACCATTCTTCGTCAAACTGCTCGTCACTGATAACCTGCAAAAATTAAGCAGATTTAGGAACCCAAAGTTTCTTGGGTCCACGTGAGCCTTTCACAGGAACAGGAATAGTAAGAGAGATGTCAACAAGATATGTTCTTTTTATTAAAGTTGTTTCATCTTTCTTTTTAATGGTGAAAACCTTAATTTTATTGGGATTTGTTACTATCGGTTTGGATTCAGGTTTAGGCATTTGGACATTGGGATGATTTTGATTTGTTTTGACTGAGGAAACCTTCGATTTTCCTTTCAAATCTGCTGAAGATTTTGGTTTTTGAGTATGAATAGAATTGGATTTAGAATGAGGTTGAGAAGAATTAGAAGAATTAGAATGAGAGAAGTTAGATTAGGAAGTTTTGCATTCTTGAGGTCCTGAGTGACCCTTTTGTTTTTGGTCATTTGTGGGACCGAATCTTGAACTTTGGTCGCTTTTGCTCTCGGAACCGAACCTATGCCTTCGGTTGTCATATTTTTCAGAACCGAACTTGTCCTTTCGGTTGTCATTATTTTCTTGCGGTCTAACAACACTTTCCTCTGACTTCGAATTTCTGTCATGATAAGAGAAATGGGCGTTTTGAGATTGCCAAAACTGTTTTCGTTCATGGAGATTCTTCTTGTATCTCCGATTCCTTTGCTGTTTTTTATTCTTCACTTGCTTTGGTTGTCGATGGATATTGGCTTTTTGCTTTTGCTTCTTGTCAGTCGGTGCACTTTGTACTGATGATGTTTCGCTTGAAGGAGTGACATCTTTTGCAGGAACTCCTTTTTCTTCAGGAACATCTTTTGTACCACTAGTACTTGGTATGTCGAAGTTATCAGGCTTGTTCAAAGGCTCTGGGACATATCTGCCTTTGGATTTCCAGGACGTCCGTTCTGACAGACCAACGGTTTCATCAACATTGTCGATGGGGGCGGACCAGAAGAACTCATCACAACCATCAGCATTATCTTCATTTACAATGGCCATGAGTTCGGCTGTCTGATGTTCGGTTACTCCTGTGACCTTATACACCTGATTTGGAGTCGTCCTTACCTTTTGGTATACAACAGCCTTTTCTTTAAGGATCGGGGACTTTTGTTGGGACAGACGAGCAAACTCCACAGAATTTTCTGAAATAAGATTTTTTTGGTTTTCGGGTTCGCTTTTGACAAACTCAGAACAATCCACTTTATCCTCTACAGAAATTTCACTCGTATCATCATCCTCATTAAGCTCAGATGCATTTTCAACATCAATTTTAGTTTCTGAACTCAATTTGGCATTCAATGAGTCAAACTTTTGTATGGTTTCGGTCCTTAGTTTCAATTTATTATTTTCATCCAAAAGGTTTTTCAGCATGTCCTTATGGTCCTTGGACTTTATGAAAGATTCAATTTTGTCTAGTACATACATATAAGTCGGATTTACATCCTCAGACGAGACTACACTTTCGCAATTATATGCTTCAGCGTCGATTTCATCTTCTTTAAACTTAAGGAAGGGCAAAATCATGTGATGAATTTTCTATCCTATTTCACAGTTAAGATGAAGTTGAGTGATGTTAGAATAAAGACGCTTAGCAATCAAACAAAAGACATTTCTTTGTTTCAAAAGTTTTAAATTGTCTCTTTGTAAATAAATGTTTTCGTCTTTGGATTTGATCAACTCCGACTCCTTCAACTCTATCCATATCCTCCGTTCCTCACTCTTTGAAGACACCCTGCTTATGTGGTCAGTTAGGTTAGAATTGGTGACCCGTGTTTGAGTTAAACTACTGTATAGATATGAGATTCTTGAATTTACATTTTTTAATTTTTTTTCATATGAATTTTGTGGGACTTTGAATGAAACAAAAATGGATTGTACCTTCTTGATTAATTCATCAAGCTCATTAAACTGCACGCCGAGAGGTTTTGCTGTGAAACACAAGTCCTCTCGCTCCTTCTTGTCTTCATTCCCACCGTCTATGTTGTATCCCCTTATTTGAGATACATCCGACACCATCAGACACTTTCCACCGCTTCCTTCACCTTTCGCAACATAAGCCTTTCCATGAGATGGCTTTCTAACTTCATCATCCTCAGAATCGGTTGACCAGACTTCCACGCCACCGAACTCATCATCCGCTACCGAACCCTGCACAATTAAAGCATTCATAGAAGGGTTAGCAGTAGTTTTCTTTCTCTTGATCTCTTCCAGCTTTTTCATCAACACAGCTTCTTCATCTTTTTCTTCATCCTTTTCTGCCATTTTCTTTAGGACACAGTCTTTGGCATAGTGGTTCTTTCCTCCACAGTAGTAGCAGTTCACACCTGAATCTCCTTCAGCTTTCGGCTCTTTCTTTGGTTCTTCTGCCTTGGGTTCCTCCCTCACTTTTTCAAAACTATAGCTTCCCTGCCAATTTCTGTTCTTATTGGTAGGAAACCTTTTCTTGATAAATCTCTTTGGATTTGACACCATCATTGCATAATCTTCAGAGGTAAGGTCATAGTCTTCTAAGTTAAGATCTTCATCTTCTACCACACTTTTGCTTTTAGATGGAAGGGCCAAGGAACCCAAGCTTGAAACCACATTTTTCTCCTGCAAGACAATCTTTTCTTGGGATTTCAAAATTCCTACCAGTTTAGCCAATGAATATGATTTGAATTGCTCATGAGCTTTAACAGTGGACACAACTGCTCTCCACTCAGATCTAAGACCATTCAAAAACGTAACTTTTTGTTCACTCAACTTCCTTTCAATATCGTGTTTAATCATCTTACTGAGAAGATGATTAAAGCGATCGAATGTCTGAGTAACAGTTTCCTCGGGATTCTGCTTAAATTCGCCAAACTTAGATAAAAGTAAGGTCTGAATGGAATGCTCCAGATCTTCGTCTGTGGAATATAACTCTCGCAGCCTATCCCATATTTCTTTGGCAGTGCTGCATGAACTTACTAGCCTGAAAGTATCCGATTGAAGAGCGAATCTGATTAGTCTCAATGCTTTAATATTGCACTGAAACTTATCCTTTTCGTCTTGAGCAATATCTTTTACGTCCTTCAACAGATCATTATACTATTTCTGAGTTTTAATGATTTTAGACGTTGCTGAATGAGCAAATGGTCCAGACACGATTGCTTCCCAAATAAGATATCCATTGTCTTCAGATCCAATGACATAATCTTCAAAGTGATGTGCCCAGACTTTGTAATCCTGGGTGTAAAGGATGGGAATCTTCGTCGATGATCCAATGCTATTTGAGATGTTTATGGGATTTGATTGTGACTCGTCCATGCTTGATCGTATAACCTGTTTGAAAGATCAGACTTGTAATATATATAAGATTAAGGAAAAACAAATAAATGCTGAGTTACGTCAATTATGGGATGACGGCTCAATAAATATTAGTTAATGCGGAATAACCCTAATCGCAACCTTTTTCACAGAAACAATGTGTATGAATTACACAGCCTCCTGCTCTGATACCAATTAATAAGTTATTAACAAACTTAATGATCGATTAGATCTTCTTAACAGGTAATGCGATGGATGCAAAAGCAGTAAATAA